>NC_139219.1:88408922-88793922 GCF_055691185.1 Crinia signifera | reverse complement strand
GTGCGACAAATTCGTTTGGCACTCAGAGTGGGTGTATCTCTATGTTTAAGATGGCCGAAAATGCCATTCACTACAGAACTACACTACAGAAGGAGGCTATACAGTATCTGTAATCAAGCTTTTATAAAAATATACCATTTCCATAGTGTACAAAGCCTTTTACCCAGTGGCGTAACTATAGCACCGCAGCCACCGTGGGGGGGCGCTGTGCATATGGGGGCGCCGGGGGCTGCGGTGCTATAGTTACACCTCCCCCAATCCCCCGCAGGCTTACCTATTTCGCTGGTCCCGGCGGCTCTGTTCTTCTGCTGAGGACCACCACAAAATGGCCGCCCCCATATAGCAGACAGAAACTGTCTGCTGTATGGGGGCGGCCATTTTGTGGTGGTCCTCAGCAGAAGAACAGAGCCGCCGGGACCAGCGCAAAAGGTAAGGCTGCGGGGGATAGGGGGGGGGGTTTGCATGGGCGGCGGGGGGCGCCCAAAATGTAGCTACGCCGCTGCTTTTATCTATATTTCTAGATGGTGTTGCTTTTGCCAGCTTTTACAAGAGCTTTCTGGTTTATGACAGCCAACAGAAAGATTGATTTTCTAGTGACCTACTTACTAACTTTCTATGGCAGAAGTCTACACATAAACCTGCATCTCCAATGTTATGGTTATAGGACACTTATTTAAAGTACACTTTATCAAAACTTTTATTTTTATGATGTACAAATGTGCGATTTGATTTGTTGGTGCACCATCATTCAAAAAAAAAAAAAATACTGTATGCATTCAGGTGTTAAGCAAAAAATAAACACACTGTTTTTGGAAAATACAATCTTGTACATAAAAAAGCAAGGTAAAATTTGTGTGAGTACTGTACACAATAATTACTAACATAGATGTTGGAATATGAGAAGTCTATGGCCTGTATTTAATGCGGCCGACGAGGGGGTTAAACGGTGGGGATTGCAGAAAACCAGTGATCCTCGCAGTGTGTTACATTTCCCAACAATGCTGCCTAAGGCTGGGTACATACTAGGCTATATTGTCTCTTGGACCAAAAGATCATGCACCTCAAGCAGTATATATGCCCTACCGCATCCTCCTACCTACCTCCAATAGGGTCGTCCATCTGTTGTGCTGCATAGCTAATGGGACAACCTGACATGAGACACCTTGATGCGGAATGCGGCTAATGAGCAATGTGGTTTATCCTTCAGTGTGTACATCTGACCCACATCTTATCCCATTGCGCATGATGTCAACCAACACACACATCTGTGTACCCAGCCAAAAGTTTAAAAAAAGGGTGGTCAAAAAGGCAGAAAATGAAAGTTTTGACAGTTATGTTGACAAGATTAAAGGGTCGACTGTGTCAACATTCTCAGAACAACAACTGGAAATAGGTCAACATGGTCATAATATCAACTTTTGAATTAGGATGTGGTTGGAAGTGTTAGGTTTAGGTACTAGAGAGAAAGATAGGGGCAGAGGCGTACCTAGATATTTGTGGGCCCCATAGCAAAAGTTTGTAAATGTATGTAAAACATATTACTTAGACCGTAAAAATGGGCCCCCTTAAGCTCTGGGCCCCATAGCAGCTGCACCCCTTGCACCTATGGTAGTTACACCTTTCGATAGGGGTAGGGTTTGGGGCTAGAGAGAGAATTACTTGTAGGAACATTGGAAATAGGCGGTCTTAACTGGAAGTCACACGACCACCAGAGCTCAGAAGATGCTACTGGAGCCCTAGCAGCTGTTGGGAGAATGTAAACCACCACTTGGCCGACAGGGATAATGTATCATTCTAACATGTCAACATTTCATCACTCTCTTCATGGATGTCAACATATTATACCCAACCACTTATACAAGCATGGTCAGAACATAAAATGCAACTTTAATGGCTTCATTCAAAGAATTCAATCTAATTCTTGTTTTAGCTTGCTTAAGGCTACATTTGTTATGTAAGCACAGACCAGTTACCTTTGCAGAGGTTTCAAACCACGAAACAAAACCATTTTCTTTACAGAAGTGGTCCATCTGTGAAGGACTTTGCAGGCTATTCTCCTTTTTTTGATCACATTTGTTGGCAAGAAGAATGGCCGGTATGGGACCACCACTGGGAAGGTAGACTTTGCTATCCAGATCAGATTTCCACTTGGTGATAGCTTCAAAGGTTGACCCTCTTGTCACGTCAAACACCACCATGGCCCCAACAGCTTCTTTGTAATATACTCTTGTCATGTTCCCAAACCGCTCTTGTCCTGTAAAATACATAAAATAAGGTCATATAAGCAGGGTCAGTACAGACTGAGATATTGACATTTTATTTCTAGAAAAACTAAGTATATGTCTGTTCTGAGGGTGGAGGTCAGAGTGGTTCGTACATACATAGGACAGATAAAACTGCTTTCACACAGAACTGGTTTCTGCGATTCTCTCTCCTGGGATATTCTCCGTAAATCATTTTATAAGCTCTAATTAGGCTTGTATTTCTACACTAATTAGGCTGCAGACCAAAAGAGTTTCACTACAATGTCAGGAGATTGCTTGTATGTGTCTCGTTATGAAACTTCGGGGGAAAACCAACCTTGAAAACAAGAAATTTTCTAAAAAATTTTTAAAACAATATTACACTTTGTAACTAGGGAAACAATACTGCGTAACAAGTTTCTGCAAAACACAATTGCAAAAAAAAAAAAAAATTCCTTATATTTGTGTATTGCCTCATAGATATAAAGCATAAACTGGTGCCTTGTGAACATGTCTGATCTGCAAGCTATGAACATTACCAATTTCTATTCTGTCTGGCCAACCAATGACCATTGCACATATGGTGACATTAGGTCAAATTACTGGACCACCAGATAACTACTCACTTACTAGCACATACAGCAGTAACACTGACCGTATTCTATACAGTAGTGGATCACTGTGTGACAGACGACTGATTGTGACTGGTACAACCTCTATACTTCATGTCAGGATGTCTACCAATGGCTGGAATTGTTCAAATGGTGGAAAACACAAGAAAAACCTTGGCACATGGATGTCATCAGGGTCATGCTCATCCAACCACTGAGCAAACCACATGCTCTGTTTATGGGGACATTGCCACCCTAGAGTGGGGGTAATCAACAAGCAGCCCTACAGCTTATGTGTAACTACACATTCCAGCATGCATGCTATGCCAAGGTTTTCCTATTCTAAGATACTGACAGTGCATTCTGTTTTTTTGTAGAATTACAGAAGTGTGGGGTGATGCACAATGACTACCCCTTCCGCGAGGATACCATCCCAACAGGAATGACATGCTGCAATATGAAAATGATGAGAACACCCAATAAGTACTCCTTGTCTTAAAGCAAAGTACAACAATCATCACAAAAAAACATAACCCCTCATTACAGAACCAGCCAGATCTCCCCCCCCCCCCCCCCCCCCCAAAAAAAAATATATATTTTATTGAATCTCCATCAGAACCGTTAATGGTTGAAAACAAGTCATCTAAAAGAGAAATGTAGGCACTCATTTGTCAAAAACCAACCTCCTTCTCTGTTTGTGCACTTTGCATTGCTGGGCTTGAAAGCATCCGGTGCCAATAGATAAATTGTTTATGCTCTGCAACCCAACTGATTTACTGCGCTGTGCAGTTCCATTTCAGAGTACAGTAAACTGACTCCTTGCGCCACAGCTTGCAATTTGTAGTCTTTTGATTACTTGGTTGCCATGCCAAACTGCATGAATCAAACTATTCAATGTAAGGGCACCGTGTTCTTCAAGTATGCACTTTGATGGTTTTTACCCTCATAAATCCAGCTCATATCACCATAGATGTTGCTGCTCGGAACACAATAAAAAAAAAAGTTGAGCTGTCTGGTCACTATCTCAGTACAATTGCAAATTGTTTGTGTACCGGTAGGTCCAGACAGACACTGGTGTATGCGACATCATAGAAGCAGCACTGGGATATACTGGGAACAGCAAGATGGGTGCCGGACACGTCCTAATGCAAGACTGTCAGGGTGGCATAAGTTTTGCAACTATGCAGCAACTCGGACTTGCATATTAGGCAGTGTAACTGGTCACAGAACCCGCAATCTCGAGTAAAGTGTACTCCCACAATCACCTTTAGCAACTGAGGTGTAAAGACATGCTCTTTAAGACCTGTGGACCAAATGCAGTCCTCCCCCTGCTAAGATGTGGCCCTCTTACCAGACCAGTTTGCAGTGTTCGATCTGCTGCTACATCACTGCACCTCCACTTCAGGGAGTGCGGAGAATGCGCATGGTCTGCTTGAGGAACAGGAAGAGAGGACACCGCATCCTTCGAGTGACAGCAGCCTGCACAAATTTCCCACCCCTAGGCTGCACTCCGTGAATCCTACATAGCAGCAGAATCAGAAATGGTAGTGACAAGGACCAGAGAGTACAACATGGAATATGCCATGATGAGGATAAAGCCCTCAACATTGATCAGTGCTATTTTCCATGTATGTAGATTCATAGTCGTTTTGCCAATTACTCAAAATCATTATTCACGGGGAATTTGCATTGCCGAGGGCTATGCTTTTAGCTCTATGGCTTATTGGGGATTTGGTTTCACCTGCCTCATGCAACTGAATCAAAATCCCCAATAAGCCCCGGCTTTTCGGGCCTGTGGCAGTGAATATACACAGGTTTTGCATGAAAAAAAAAATTTAAAGTTTTTTTTTTTTTTTTTAATGGGAGATATAATTATATACTGCAGAAAAAAATATTGGTGAAACATTGGTGTTTCATCACATGTAACCGAGTACCCCAATAATTTACACAACATTTAAGAAAAAAAATTGAATTTATATAACAAAACTGAGTGACGCTGGAA
The DNA here is from genome assembly GCF_055691185.1 of Crinia signifera. Lineage (NCBI taxonomy): Eukaryota > Metazoa > Chordata > Amphibia > Anura > Myobatrachidae > Crinia > Crinia signifera. The sequence continues at coordinate 88,789,066 of NC_139219.1, read as the reverse complement.
TTTTTAGCTGCGAGAGTTACCACTCATATTTTGTGCATCTCTCAGAGATGTTGGCATTTTAGCGGATATTTTTGCGCATCTTTCACAAAGATTTTGGCATTCAAAGGGTTCCCTGTTTTGTTTAAAAAGACCCCCCCCCCCAAAAAAAAATAAAGATAATCATGAAAAAAAAAAAAAAAAACCCATCTAGGAAACATTATGTGTACAAGACCAATGAAGAAAACCTTTAAAAATTCTTTGCTGCAATAAATCAGTAAAAAATTAAAATGTTTTAAAAAAAGGATTGTAATTTCTTCAAATCATTTCTATTTAAGATAAAAAAAATATATGGTTTAATCCAACTGGCGCATGGATTGGGATGGCCGATAGCAGTAGAGGTTAAGGTGGGTCAATTCAACACAATTCTAATCCTTTATTTCAAAATGCTTTATTAAATTTGGTTCACTGATTAACTATGGCTAAGTACAAAACTATAAACACAACTCCAAACTAAATTTAATGGAAAGATGTAACATAAAAGAGCATATATTTAAATTGTAATCATTTACTGTGTAGTTTTAGAGTCCTTAAATTCTTGAGTCCCAGACTAAAGAAAAACTCAATTTGTTACAATTTTCACCTCAATTGCCCGTGAATACATATTTGATGGCCACTTCTAATTAGTGCGTTTGGCTATTTCACACACATTACTAACAATGGGCCTGATGTTGATATGCTGGGTACTGCACAGGCGCAGGCAAATGGCTGTGCAATACTGTAAGAGCAAAATGAAAATGCAGCAAGATGTGCATCTGTGATCAGAGTGCTACATCCGAAGATGCAGCATCAGATCACCATTGCCACCGTCAGTTGTAGCCCTTGTCCGAAGCTTACTCATACCCCTTTCAGACATACGCGAAAATCCCGGGTTTTTTCACATGAACGCGCCCAAACCCGGGACTAGTATATGTCTGAAAGGGTGTACCCGGGATTTCACTCCCGGATACTGAGCACCTGCAATTGACCAGGGTTTTTCCCGGTATTTAACTCCCAGGTATAATACCCGGCTTATGTCTGAATAGGTTTACCCGGGTTTTTCAGTTTTAAACATGTGATGTTGCTTTTTTTTTTGCTGCCGGGGTGTGTCCCATTTTAATGATGAAACACTGAAATGCTTGAAAAGCCTGGTTTATGTGTGAAAGGGGTATACCTGGGTTTTTCCGAGATTTGAGGTGTAGTGTGAAGGGGGTCTGTTACTAAAATCCTGGGAGTGACCTGGGTTGAAAATCCCGGGTAAACCTGGCCAAAATCCCGGGTAGTATGTCTAAAAGGGGTATCATTTACTGTGGGGTCCAGGAAGTTTACATCCAATGGCAGACCTGGGGCTCAACCCTATCCAGGATTGTCCAGATAACCCCCAAACACTGCAGCCTGTCATGGTACTGATAAGGGGAGGGGGCACATATGCAGAACCAGTCTTGTCTATGCACATGCTACCGCTATTGGATTGGTATTTAAACCAACGGGTTTACACACCAACGGGTTTACATCAGCTTGGGTTGCAGTTTTGCAAATCCTGGCAGAACCACAACCCATGGCTGCTTGTAGCAATGCAAATTCAGGCTGGGTACCGATGTAATGTGCCTGCACGAGCATTCAGGAGAATGCCTGCGTTCGCTGGGGCCCACCCAGCGTTTCTATAAGAGCGCCCACTGGTTTTGCAGTGAGTCGACTCCAGAATGCCCCCTGCCTGTCAAATCGGGCTGCGAGCGCCTCGGCAAAGGAAAAATAGCTGAAGGTGCCCGCAGCCAGGGCCTACACATGCGCATTACAGACTATGGGTATTATTCTAGTACACTCTGACAAATTCCTTCTTAGATCGACAAAACCATGTGCACTGCAGGGGGGCAGATGTAACATGTGCCGAGAGAATTAGATTTGGGCGAGTTATTTTGTTTCTGTGCAGGGTAAATACTGACTGCTTTATTTTTACACTTCAATATAGATCTCACTTTAAAGTAAAACCGCACCCAAATCTAATTCTCTCTGCACATGTTACATCTGCCCCACCTGTAGTGCAAATGGTTTTGTCCATCTAAGAAGGATTTTGTCAGAAAGAGCTAAAATAAGGCCCTATGTGAGTGCACGGACCCACAGCATCTGAGGAGGGACCGAATTCAGCCCCACAGCGAGAGGTGTGCTAGGTGCGATCGATTTGAGCCATACAATTTGAACTACACGAGATTTTAACTTCACTACAAGTGTGATCTGAACTAGACACGATGTTAAAGTTAAAACTAAAATGTTCAAATCGCATGCGATAATCGCACCGTGTGTAGAAGTCACCTTTAGAATATGAGCAGGAACAGAAATCCCATTTAAAAGTAGGCCCTCTATCCTTGTTTAATGTGGTCTTTATGTAGTCTGTGGCCCAGCCACTTTCTTGATATTATTTACATTATAAAAAGTAGTGTTTAAAATATTATAAAACAAATATAAATATTATAAAAAAAAAAAAAAACACATTATCACCATGATATAAAACACACAACCATTCACAATGTAACCATAGACCAAAGCTGGACTTTCAACACTTTGTTCACAAGCATGTCACAAGATGCATAGCAAAATGTTAATCCATGTGCAGTGACTTGTATGTCATTAGCTTTAAACAAATCCTTTCACATTACTTCAAATCTCCTTTCATTCCTAAATCAAAGTGTTGTTCCACAATGTAATAAGGCAAGCATATCATTAGGTCACTAGCTTTCAGATGCACAGAATTTTTGCAGCAGTCACTCCCATGGGTGATGAGGTGAGCAGTGCTGTAAAGGTCCATAAACACTAGGAGATTTTGCAGAGTATGAATGAATAACTATGAGGGGGAAAATAGCTGGGATGAAAATCGCTCATGCATAAACAATGGATTCGGTATGAAATCCCGACAGGGTCAAAATCCCGACATATAGAATGTACAGGTGAAACAATCTACATGACTTTTGGTCGACAGGTGCGAGGTCGACATGGGTTTTTTCACTGTTTTTTTTACCCGAATGTCGACATGGACACAGTTGGAAGTGAACCGCAGTCCCTCGCTGCGCTCGGCACACTATTTTATTCTCCCACCACGCCCTAGTGGATGGTAGGGCATGAAATACCACCCACACTATACAGTGAAAAAACCCATGTCGACCTCGCAACTGTCAACTGAAAGTCATGTAGACTGTTTCACCTGTACATTCTATAGGTCGGGATTTTGACCCCGTCTGGATTTTTGACTGCATCCCTACACAATGGGGTGGACGACTTTCCATAGCAGGAAACTATTAAAAGCCAGCAACCCCATCGCTCATCTGCTGGTAATACCAGCAGACAAGCAGCCGGGCCATCGATGATGCAAGAGCGTGTATCCGCAATTACCGCTCATCGCCGAAAACAAGCTATCCTCCGTTTAACTCCGGCACCGGCCCTATTCTACGTTCCGGGGGAATCCTCACTGTCAGAGGACAGAAAGGATTCCCCCAAACAGAGAGGCTCGTGTTTCACCCTCGCTAGGATTTTGTAGCGAGGGGGAAACGGCATGTGCAGGGGGTCAGTTGAATACTGACCCTGTGCGCTGTGACAGCAAGCAGTCAGTCATCACTACTTCCTGTGGAGTCTCCCATCAATTATACCCGGCTCAGATACCATACAGTAGTGTGGCCGGGCAATTCCCCCATTGAGCGTGGTCCTGCACTCCGGACAACCCAGCATGTGCACATCTCCCTGCTACCGCTTATTACGCCAGTCGCCGAGCTGTGGCATTGCTACAAACAAGCGGTGGATCCTGCCATCATATAGGTGCCGCTGTTATAAACTCTGCAAATTAATGCAAAGTGCATGTTTGCCTACATGCTAAAGACCGGCTTTTTATGCCCTCACTCTGCGGACTTTCATGCTATATATTACCTTCTTGCTGCTACCAAATATAACTATACTCAAATGCTTACCCACGACTTATAATTTAGATCTGGAGACCCCATACATAAGTGCTACTTCATATGGAATGAGGAATATTTTAGATACTTTATAGTTGTATTTATTCAGTGCTTGTGTATTTGTTACATTTGTGCAATTGATTTTTAATGTCATAAAATTGAACAGTGTGTTCAGATTCATTTTTGTTCAGCAGATCTACTCAGAATTTATTAACCCAGCGCAAAGCGTCTGTTTTTCTTTTGTTTACAGCAAGCAGTCCGCACTGCTGGCTGCCACAGCTTGCAAAAAATGCACACTCCTATAGGTTATGCAGCACTGCCAATATCATTAAAAATATCAGGGCTGCTCCAAATGATCCGAGATTTAAAAATTGAATGATATTGTCAAGGATATTACGTGACAAATTTATAAAGGGACATAGAAATCTTTGTGATAAATAAAGATTCATCCAATTGTGATTTTTAATTGACATAGATAATATTTTACTTCTGTAATGCTTTTAGATCATGTAGTGTACTTTGAGTCTAATGACATCATCTCCAAGCGCCGGGCTGCCAATCGCCCCACCGGGGGCAAGCCCAGCACCAAGTTAAGCTGCCCCCAGCCACCGTGCACCGCTAGCCCCCCCTGTCTGCGAGGTGAATGGATGCCGCATACAGGCATTCACTCACTTCCTCCCCGGCTCCGCTGCTGTCTGCACAGTACAGCAGCGAAGGCTGTGTGCCACCCCGCCCAACCTCCATACTGACCGCAGGCGGGTTTTTGCCTCTGTGTAAAAGGGGTATGACTAAGGAATATTTCCTAAAGGTTGATTTGTAAATGGTGGGGTGGAGTATTGCTTAAAGTCAATGACATTGTGAAAAACAATCTAAAAATCGAGGTTACACAGTCTAATCACGTTTCCTTTAATGCCACAGTGAACACTTAACACAATTTAACCCAGTGAACTCCCTACTGCAGAAGCTTCACATTTCCTCCATTTCACCCACTATTCATCACATTCCTTTACAGGTCACCCTCTCCCAGTCTTCCACTGCCTCTTCCTGTGACCCTTATCCTGGTGTCACCCACTGGCTCTGTGTCCCATTATCTCTTCTCATCACACACTGCCTTTCCAAGGTTTTGGGCCATGCCCACTCTTTCATGATCCCCTCCTTTCCAGTCATTGTGCACCTCCCCCCCCCCCCCCCCCCCCTCCCCACTTCCTCTCCCCTCCCCCCCCACTCCCTGTTATTTTGTTCTCGATCCTCCCCATGGTATCTGGAGCCATGCTAACTGAAGACCATCACACAGCTGCTGGAGGGGGCATAGCAGGGGTTCCACAGAGCAAATGCGATGATCAAAGTGGCCTCAGAGTGTCTCAATTGGGTTCAAGTCTGGGGATTTAAGGGTCCAGTGAAGGTATAGGAAGTCTTGGATGTGCTCGTACAACTGGCAGACATTTACCCGTGTGACATGTCCTTTTTTTTTCGCTGGAAGTTCCCATCCACCCCAGGGAAGACAGAAAATATGCAAATGTATGGTTTTACACGATCTGCAAGAATGGAATCAGAACCAAGTTAGCTGAAAAAGTGCCGTGATGAGTTGGCCCAGTAAAGCGACCCACCCCCCCACTGCAGCGTGACCACAACCTAACCAACCCCCCACTTTTTTTTTTTTTTTTTTTTTTTTTACACACGCCCGCATGGCTTCCCGCTACTGCACTGGGGGTCAGAAAGGTTAGTGGCACCAGTGCTCATACCAGTTTACTTAATGAACATACCTTGACGACAACTAGCAATGTGAGTTTGCTGAATCAAGGCAGAACTGCACGATCATTATCCCCTGCAGTGCTCTGAGGGTTGAGGCAAATACACAGATGACTGTTGCAGCACAAAACAGTCTGATTGCAGATTGAACTCTAAAGCAGAGAGAATTTAATATAGTGCTACTTTCATTCGAGAAAGATAATAAGTTTCGCTGAATGCGGTGGGGACACCCTCCCACAGCACCACTAAACTGATGCTCTGTGGCTATGGCTATGAGATCTTGAGAGGGTGATCTTACCCCTCCCCCACTCCAGCGGCCAAGCTGATTGGTTGGTACTTTATATCTGTCAAAAGTTTTGATGCATTTCTATGCATCAGACCTGCAATACAAAGTCAACGCAACAATGAACAATGTATTGTTTTGTTTTTTTAAATCTACTTTGTTCACAATGTCAAATTAGGGGGTTATTGGTCATTAATCTACAATAAGGCGCACATTATTATTATTATTGATTAAATGTTTTTCATATTTGACATGCTAGAAGCCCTGTAACATCCATTAAAATAACTAAGGAAATAGTAATACCTGACTAGGTTCCAGCTTCCATTTATTCAAACAAATTCCATGAGAAATGCTGTACAGCATCTTTGTCTATTACTGTGGCGTAACTTAGCAACAATATATATCTTTGTGCAATTTTTCAGAAATGTATTTTCAAATTACACTTTATATAAACCAAGTATTCCTAAACTTCAGATAGAATCACATGTACGTCAAATGTGTATTCAATTTGACAGTTTTCAGCATTAAAGCCCCATACACACCAGCTGACTCGTCCGATGCCAAGTCAGCATCGTTAACTGTATCGGCCGCCCGATATTGTGCGTACACACTGAACAATATCAGCCGCCCATATTTGTCAGCGATGTCATACGGACAACTAAACATGCAGGTAATTTTGCTACTGTATATAGTCAAATTGACCTGCATAGACATCAATCATCGTTAATGATGTATGGGAGTGAAAATAGTTACCATGTTGAGTGCACACACTGGGGGTCCAGAATAATCAAGCTTCAAAAAGTGAAAAAGAACCAGCCAATCAGCTCATAAGTGACATGTTACAGGCTGGGTTTGAAAAATGACAGGTAGGAGCTGGTTGTTTATTATGCTCCATGTTATCACTTTTAAAGTTTTGTACATCTGGCCCTAGATGATATAGCAAGCGATATAGCTCAGAAAACACTTTGAGCAATATCTTTCATTATATCCTCTGGTGTGTATAGGGGGATTAGTATCTGTTTGGTAAAAAAAGCTCATTTCAATAATAAAAGCTTAAGACCAGCAACTTCATCATATGTACTGATAATTTTGTCTCTCTTCTCCCCTCCTGCTGCCCGTTCCCCTACACAGACACCCGCCAGCCCTCTTCCAGCACCCAATGGCATACAACATCGGGTGCTGGAAAAAAGCACTTATGATGCGATCACACAAATGTATGGGCACCATTACTGCTGCAGAAGATTTGTTCCTAACATTGTATGCAGAGGACACTGCTTCAGAAGGTGAATAATTAGACAAATTAAGCTACTTTTGTGCTGCCACGGTACCAGAACAGGTCCCGCTGATTTTTTCCTAAATTTTCAATAAAAAAAAATAAAATAAAAAAAAGGTACTTTTTTCCTAGCACAGCGCCCACGATATTAAGTCGTACAACATACACCAGATGCGATTTAAAATTGTATAAGCCCCTATACGATTTTAAATTGTATAAGCACCCTAATGGGGGCTTACAATGTTAAATGCACTATGAACCCCAACATAACAATGTTAAATGCACTATGAACCCCAACATAAAGCGTGGCGAGCGCAGCGAGCCCGCGTGTGGCGGCAGTACGCGTCCTCCGACCTTTTCATACTATCAGTACGCGTCCTCCGACCTTTTCATACCCTCACAATGCACGTCGGCGTGGAGTTGATTTTATATAGTGTGGCGAGCACAGCATGCCACCGAGCCCAAAGCGTGGCGAGCCTAGAATGGGGACATGTATTACTTTACATGTATTCCGCTGCGCTCGCCACGCTTCGGGCTCGCCACACTATATAAAATCAACTCAACGCCAACGTGCATAGTGAGGGTATGAAAAGGTCCTAGGACGTGTACCGCCGCCCCTCGAAGGCTCGCTGCGCTTGCCACGCTTCGGGTTGGCGTTGATAGTGGGGGTGCTTTTAACATATAGGGGGCGCATTTAACATTGATAAACACCATATAGGGTGCTTATACAATTTTAAATCGCATACCATTGTATATGCAATACAATGGCATACAATGCGATGGTATACAATTTAAAATTGTATACCATCGGCTGCCATCACGTAATATCGCATACCATCGTATGCCTTATGGTCTGCGATGCGATGGGCGCCGTGCTAGGAAACAAGTACCAAAAAAATAATAATCATACTTTCTATGGTGGTGTGAGAAAAAGCCGTGGTGTTATCTATAGAAATCTCTGCGTCCCATAATTGAATTTGGAAAACTGGATGTAGGAAAAAATAAATAAATAAATTATGGTTTTCAAATTTTCCGCCATCAATTGAATTCCCTCTGCTGGTTACACACTATGGGTGGATTTATTAATATACATCGCCGCCCTTCGCCTGCCAGCCGCCGCGATGCTAGCGCATATGTACTAACATATGCGGCTAGCATCGGGATGCGGTGACGGTGACCCCCGCGATACCTGTAATGTGGTCTGCGTGGGTCTCCGTCACATCCCGGCAGCTGTCAGTGTCCCTCTGCGTCTCCTCCTCCCCCCTGCAGCCGGATGTCCTCCCGGCTGTGACACCTGCTTGGGGGGGGGAGAGGTGGAGGCGGAGATCGATGGAGGACGAGAGGGGGTCGGGGTCGCGTGGGCGGCGATAGAAGCCCATAGGCTTCTATAGGGTATTGCCACCCAGAGGGTGGCGACACCCTGCCAGGCGGAGACAGGGCGGACGGCTAATGGTACATAGGAAAATGCGGTAAAACATCCCGCCCTATGTGATGTGTGTGCCAAGCATGACATTGCGGCTTCCCAGCACTGACAAGGGCATACTAACTTGCTGATGCTGGCAGTGACAGAGCGGGGACCATGCTACATTCCGCTGATCTATACCAAAACCCTCAGAAGAGTGGAGGCTGTTACCGTAGCAATGACACCCACTCTATATTAATGCCCATGTTTTTAATAAGATACTCAAGAACATAATGGTGTGATATTGGGAGTCCAAATACTTTGAGCCACAGTGTGTGTATATGCTGATGTATTTTATGGTCTCAAGTTTAAAGGATATCCATCTATAATATTTGCAGACAGTCATACATTTTTGACAGATATTGTAAACTAAGCAAATCATCCATCTAGTTTATGAGTGCCAATATATCAAGGGACCCTTTCATTAAATAGTTATTGTGCTAAATTAAACACTTGTCTTCTATTTAGATTCATTACTTACAATAATGCAAATTTATATTAAATGTCAACTGTTTTCTATGGGTGCTCAGAATGGTGACATTATACAAATATGAAGGTAGTGTCTTTGAAAACCCGTGCAGTTACTCTTCCCTGCCTGGGGGTTTGCGGTCTCCTCTGGTGTTTTTAGCACAGGTCTGGTTTGCATATCAGTGCTGATATACAGGCAACACTGTGCTAGAAGCACTACAGCAGACAGCGACACCCCAGGGAGGGAAGAGGAACAGCATGGGATTTCAAATATAAGTGCTAGAATGAACACTTTGAAGGTTTAAATAAGGAATGTAGAATAAGATTGTACCCAACATACAAATGACCAATAGAATACATGAACTTTCTACCTCTATGCCTGTAGGTTACTACCCAGTTTGCTTTACCAAGGTTTTCAATTGTAAAGCGCAAAGGCATATGCTGCCCTATATAAGAAACTGTAAATAAATAAGAAAACTGGGTGCACAAGAATTTTTCCATTTTAGCTACTTTCATCCTTGGAAAAGGTTTGACTGAGAAACACTATTTCAAAAGGAAATTGTACAGTAGGTTAGGGCTCTAATAAAACCATCTGTCTCAAATTCTACAGAAATAGCTCACAAGTTACTATGCGCTTTCAGTGTGCGGCACCTACCAACAATAGAACTACACTACTATTTCTTTCTCAAAATAAGTACTTATTAAAGTTTCAATGCAAAGGCCTGTTAAGACACACTGTATCCATACAAGGAATACAATGCATCTCAGCATGCCCATGAAAGCCATTTCCTTCGCTGTACTCTACTACTATACTGAAAATGACTGAAACATTCTTGCTTTCTATCCCTAACTACATGGTTCAGTGATGCATAGAAGACATGTTTCTGGCCCTTATCCAGTCAGCAAGCAGCATGTAATTATGCAGAGTATTCTCTCACTGATTAGATAGCAGCTGAAACTATTACATCAAATGACTCATCATTTTGGAGATTCCCCCCTCATCTTCTCCCACTCCAAGTATAGTTAATAACAGAGGTTATTTTAATGAAGTGATAATCTTCTGAAGTTAAAAGTACAAAAAGGTACTATTTCCAGCCTCATTGCCAAGCTTCTATAAAGCGTAGAGGTTATTTATTAGGTCACCATTTTGTGTTCTATTCAGACATCGGCCCTTATTCAGATCTGACTGTAGTACAAATTTGTTCTCAAAATGGACAAAACCATGTGCACTGCAGGTGGGGCAGATGTAACATGTACAGAGCGAGTTAGATTTGTTTGAGTTATTTTGTTTCTGTGCAGGGTGAATACTGGCTGCATTATTTTTACACTGTAATTTAGATTTCAGTTTAAACACACCCCACCCAAATTTAACTCTGCACAGGTTACATCTGCCCCACCTGCAGTGCACATGGTTTTGCCCATTTTGAGAACAAATTTGTACTAGAGTCAGATCTGAATAAGGGCCATTGTCCACCGTCTGTACAACAAAGAACAAATTTGCAAGCTTAAGGTCCATACACACTGGGCGATGATCGCTGCGTTGAAAGCCGCTCAGTGCATACACACTGAGCGGCAGTGGCGTAACTATAGCACCGCAGCCCCCACGGGGGGGGGGCGCTGTGCATATGGGGGTGCCGGGGGCTGCGGTGCTATAGTTACACCTCCCCCCAATCCCCCGCAGGCTTACCTATTTCGCTGGTCCCGGCGGCTCCGTTCTTCTGCTGAGGACCACCACAAAATGGCCGCCCCCATATAGCACACAGTTCTCTGAAACTGTCTGCTGTATGGGGGCGGCCATTTTGTGGTGGTCCTCAGCAGAAGAACGGAGCCGCCGGGACCAGCGTGAAAGGTAAGGCTGCGGGGGATTGGGGGGGTTTGAATGGGCGGCGGGGGGCGCCCAAAACGTAGCTACGCCGCTGCTGAGAGGCTTTCCCCCTGCCCGGCACCGATGGGAGGGGGGGGGTGTTGCTTAGCAGAGCACTATGCAAAGCCGTCCTGAAAGCTGCTCATCTGCTGGTATAACCAGCAGATGAACGGCTTTCCCGGCGATGTTGCAGGAGCACGCATCAGCGCTCACCACCGGGTGGCTTGGAGCTGAAAGCCGCTCAAACCTGCTGTTTTGAGTGACTTTCGGATCAAAGTCGCCCAGTGTGTATGGGCCTTTAGAATATATATTTTAAAATCTTTACAGTACTTGTTTAGTTTCACAGCGGCAGCTCTAAGCTACGTTGTCAGCGTAGCCGGCGCCGTGAAACTAAACAATGTGCAGTGACATGGGGGGAGCCCTGAGAGTTGTCACCTGTCATGACTGCGGTCAGGCTTCAGCTCCCCGCTGACGACCGCCATGCTGTGACTCCCGTGTGATCGGCTCTCCCCGCCGCCGTCAGCTTATCCGGGTCCTCGCTCCGCACTCTGCGCAGCTGCTTGCGTTTCCAGTCTGGTCGGGACTCTCCCTCGCCTCATGGCACTGCGTATCAGGTGGATTTAGAGCAGCTGTGCTGTCAGCGTGACGCAGGCGGCGGAGGGGAGTGACGGGGAAAGCGTTGAGGGTAAGTATAAAGCACTGCAGTACACACACTATCAACACACATTTCACACACTAACACAATCATATTCCCACTATCCATGTCATACCCTCAGTGTCCCCGTGGGCGTGGAGATTATCTTATAAAGTGTGGCGAGCGCACACTTTATAATATCAACTCCACGCCCATGTGGACACTGGGGGTATGACGTGGATAGTGGGGATATTAACCATTGTCTAGTTTCAGGGCTCCAAAGCAGTTACGTAGGCAGAATAGTGCTGTATTGGTATTCTCAATACAGCACTAAGTAAACTACGTAACTGCCGCCCTGAAACGAAACAAGTACCTTCTTTACAATGGTTTTACATATTAAAGGCACAAAAATGCAGAATTTTGTATCTTCCATGTATATTGCAACTGGAAGAATACATTCTTTACATGATTATTGCTACAATGTACTAACAATTTCTCCAGAAAAATAATTTCTGGAACATTGGAAGAATATTTCACAAGGCACATGTGCACAGTGTTAGTTTATGAGACTCCTCATTGGCACGCAGAGGCTGCCAGAGTGCAATCACAAGATATCCATATGGATAAAGTCCTCTGGACCAATCTCCATAAAATTATTCTTTATGGGTTGTAATGGCCATTGATTATAACGGGGACTGTGTTCTGTAGTTAGCCTATTAACCTTGATTACAGAAGGTAGCTGTGATAAATAAAATAATGCAAAAACAAGTTTCTACATAAAGTTATGAAAAAAAAAAAATTTCAGGCTTGATAAATATATCACAATGGGTCTTAATTAAATGTTACCGCCCGCAGCCACTAGAGGGCGCACAGTTCCAATTTAGCTCTGGTTGGGCACCTCCGGCTGCTGGTGTGGGCATTTCAGCTATTGTGGGTGACAAGTGGAAATGAAAAAAAAAAAAAAAATCAATGGTTTAAGTGCTCAAACAGGACTTTTTGATGTGCGCCCATTAGTTTGATTGGGTTTAGCAGTTGTGTGCACCTAAACCCATCCTTAATGTGTGCAAACAAATTAATATTTACCAGCAATCCCCTGTTGCTTTAGATGGGAGATCGGGCTGTATATGATCATTAGGTCGGCACAGTAAAGGTCAACATACATTGTCTAGGTCAGGGCTGGGCAACACCGGCCCTCCAGATGTTGATGAACTACACATCCCAGCATGCCTTGCATCAGTTTCAGCATGGCCACATAGCAAAACTAATGCAAAGCATCCTGGGGTTTGTAGTTCACTAACATCTGGAGGGCCGGTGTTGCCCAGCCCTGGTCTAGGTCGACAGTCAAAAGGTCAACATGGGTTTTTCACTTTTTTTTGAGCCAACATGTGCTGACAGGTGGTATTTCATGCTCTACTATAACCGCTCCTTTAGTGTTCGTTTCTCTGATTCTACCTCCTCTTCGCTACCTCTTTCAGTTGTAGTACCTCAGGGTTCAGTTTTAGGTCCCATGCTTTTCTAAATCTATACCTCATCTCTTGGCAAACTAATCAGCTCCTTTGGATTTCAGTATCATCTGTATGCGGATGATACTCAGCTCTACCTATCCTCCCCGGACCTGTCCCCATCTGTATTGAGCCGTGTCTCTGAATGCCTTTCTGCTGTTTCATCCTGGATGTCATTTCGCCACCTCAAACTTAATATCTCAAAAACAGAATTAATTATATTTCCGCCAATAAATAGTAGTTACCAACCTGATATCTCTATCGCTGTTGAGAAGATGACAATCACTCCTACCTCTCAAGCTCGCTGCCTAGGTGTTATCCTTGACTCAGAACTTTCCTTTGTACCCCACATTCAATCTGTCTCAAAATCATGCCACATGCACCTAAAAAACATATTTAAAATTCGCCCTTACCTTACACAAGACACTGCAAAAACTCTAATCCATGCTCTCATCATCTCACGCATTGATTATTGCAATAGTCTCCTTATTGGCCTTCCCCAATACAGACTCTCACCACTACAGTCCAATATGAATGCAGCTGCAAGACTAATCTTCCTAGCCAGACGTTCATCGTCTGCAAAGCTACTCTGTCAGTCACTTCATTGGTTACCTGTATTCTACCGTATTCAATACAAAATTATTTTACTTACACACAATGCCATAAACCAAACTACACCAACATACATATCTTCTCTTATCTCAAAATATCATCCAACACGACCTCTACGCTCCTCCCAAGATCTGTGTCTCTCATCCACACTCATGACTCGCTCCCATTCCCGACTGCAGGACTTTCTTCGGGCTGCACCCACTCTGTGGAATGCCCTCCCAAGCACAATAAGACTCTCCTCCAGTCTCCAAACCTATAAGCGTTCCCTAAAAACTCATCTCTTCAGGCAAGCTTATCAAATTCCAGAACCAGTCATAGAACCTTGCATTCTGGTGGAATCGATGCAATAAAGAATACAGTATCTATCCTTATGTATCAATTTCCCTATAGATTGTAAGCTTGCGAGCAGGGCCCTCCTACATTTTGACTGTCTGTAAATACCCTGTTTTGTTGTATCACTGTCCCCTATGTAAAGCGCAACGGAATATGCTGCGCTATATAAGAAACTGTTAATAAATAATAAATAATACTATCCACTAGGGTAAGGAGGGAGAATATAATAGTGCCCGAAGCATGGCAAGCTCACAAGCCATGTAAGGGGACGCGAACCACCAATATGTGTCCATGCTGACATTCAGGACAAAAAAAGTGAAAAAACCCCTAGACACTATCAACCTTCCAACAATGTCGACCTGTTTCAGGTGTCTATCTAAACCACGTTGACCTTCAGTGGTCGAACGATGACCCATACCAGATCTTCATGATATATCAATTGAATATGGCCGGATTAGTATAAACACCAGCTTTCTGACAAATGCAGCATACAAGTTCATTATGGTTATACTGTAGTTATATATTGATGCAAATAGGTTAGCAAAAAACATACAAGCACGTATTATATGGCTAAGGGCTTTATTACATCAGGCAGTGGTTCCTACACTCAGTCCTCAAGGCAACCTGACAGTCCAGGAATTTAGGATATCCATGGCTCAACACAGATGGTTATACTAAATTGACTTAAAGACTAGGCCCATACACACTGGAAGATTATCTTTCCAATCTCACTGGTTAGAATGAAAAATCTGGAAATTTCTGGGAACAGAAGCAGTCATCGTCATAAAAGGCGCATACACACTAGGAGATATTGGCATTAATTGACATCTTCTGGACATGCAGGTCAATCTGCTCATGCACCCATCGTTCAGTGTGGATGCACAATATCTTTCATAATAAGCTCAAGGGATAAGCTTGCATGCGATTTATCCTATGCAAAACGTGGCACATCAAGTGCCTAATCGTGTGTCCCCCTCCCGGGGTGCTGCCGGAGAAATCAGGTCCGACTTGTCCATAGGACAAGTCGGACTAATGTATGGGGGCCCTTCGTCATGTGGTTCACATGACCTAGGCATAAAGAATAGCCAGTCCTGGTTTCTTCTGGCATAATGCCATGGGATTTTCAGAAACATATATAGGGACATTAGTAGTAGGATGTATAGGTCAAGAGTTACCAAGGAACAGGACTCCAAAAATACATTTTTGTCCACATCAGACATGGAGTCATGACATTTACTTTATATGAGAAAAGGATGTCCGTAAGTTGATGAATGTCACTACTAACTTACAGTACTTGGCCAGACAGGCATAATCCAGTTCCTCCCAGATTCCGGAGGAATGGGATGGATCACACAGCCCTAATACTGTTTTTGGCATAGTATTATGTGAACACAGAAACATCCAAGTTTTGAGACTGCTGTAGAATGTGCAGTATATCATAGTAAGTATTCCCCTTTTGTAAATGTACAATATCATACAAAAACAATTCAGCGTTATGACAACAGTCAAAGAATCACGGTTGGAATAATTGTTTAAAAAAAGCAATTTAATGAATTGAATAAAATTATTCTATGTTCGGCGACCAAAATGACCCCCATAGGCACTGAGAAGGAAGATTTCAAACTCCACTCTCCTAGAAATTTACTTACAGCATACTTGAAATGCAACCACCCCATATTAGAGCTCGTCACTGTGGGTCTCAATGTCCTAGAAATGTATAGCTTGGGGGCATAACAAGATATTCGTAGGCACCATAGCAAAAATTTTAAGGGCCCCCTAGTTAGCATCTTATGGTTATACATGCATGTAAAACATTAACTTAAGACAGTAAAGATGGCTCCCCTTCAGCACTGGGCCCCATAGCAGCTGCACCCCTTGCACTTATGGTAGTTACGCCCTTGGCTTGTGCAGGGATGTGGGGAAACAGTAAAGGTGCCCACACACTAGAACGATTTTTGGGCCGATTGTCCGATTTTAGATAAATCGGACGATATGTCGTACGATATTTACCGATAATCGGTCGAAAATCAGATGATATCGGTCCGATGCGCGCTCCCGTGGATCTTTAGCTGAATCTTCTGATCTTACATGCTGCACAAAAGATCAGAAGATTTAACAAAAGATTCATAGGAACGCACACGGGATCTTAAGAAAAATCTTTGGTAAAGATGTGCGCTTGCCTGAAATCTTTGGTCCAGGGCAGACCAAAGATTTGAAGGCTAATTTATGCGCACATCTTAAGATCGCAGATCTTTCTAGTGTGTGGGCACCTTTATTCTAGTCAGCAGAATAGTGTACTCATGTGACAAAGAAAACATGTCTAGGAAAAAGGACCAATGAAAAAAAAAAAGTGAAACCTCTAAACATAAACAGGAGAATGAGAGGGAAAAGGGAACTGAAACTGATAACTTCCTTTTTTACTTCTATCCTATATGCCAACAGTGTTTAGTATGCACGCACAAGGTTATACATAATGTGCTACACGCCTGTGCATATTTAACTTGTATTTTCTGTCTAAGCAGTGCTACTAGTGCCTTCAGTGTCTGTATTTTATACATATAGGAAGCAGCGTGTCTGTGTAGGCGGCCAGTTCATTCCTATCCTGTGCTAGAAACCAATGACGAGATGCACGTGACCTCTAGCTTTATAGTCTAATTCACATGACACTGGTTTCATATAAACTACTTTTGCAGTAACAAATAAATAGGATCTAGCTGCTTTACAATTTGGAACCTTCTCAGCCACCACTACAGTTGTTGAATCACATGGGTACATTTACTAAAACTTCTAAAAATGAAAAGAGGCGATGTTGCCCAAAGTAACCAGATTATATCCATCATTTGTCCACTGCATCCTAGAAAATGATATACAGAATCTTATTGGTTGCAATGGCCAACATCACATCTTAATTTTTAGATTTGTTAGTAAATTTACCCCATAGAGTACTTTTATTATATACTAGTTTAAAACCAGTCAAAATGACGGCTTCTGTAATGTACTTTAACTTTGAGCTGTGACAGTTTTTAGCCCACAAGCTCTCCACCCCACCCCCAGTCACTATCTGCTTCTACCGACAATCTCACAAAAGGAGTAATTTGGCCTGTCGAGCAGCCTCTAGTGGTCACTGGCAGTACTTCACCTCAGAGGTGAATACACACACAAAATTCAGTGAGTGCACAGCCCCTGCAATTTCTATTTAAACAGTGTGGTCACAAGCCATAGGGCACCCCAAAACTAGGAAAGGTGAGCGCCGATGTTTAGTGTAGTGTTCATTCTAGCACCCGCTATCTTTCAAAACCCATGCAGTTCCTCTTCCCTGCCTTGGGTGTCGCTGTCTGCTGTGGTGCTTCTAGCACAGTGTGGTCTATATATCAGCACTGATATGCTAACCAGACATGTGCTAGAAGTACCACAGCAGACAGCGACACCCCAGGAAGGGAAGAGGAACTGCATGGGTTTTCAGAGATAGCGGGTGCTAAAATGAACACTATAGTGTATAATATACTGTATGTTAAAATATGCACCCTGAAAGCTGTCGGGGAACTGCTGACATATCACTGCCTGCTTTCCATAGTACAGCACTTAGCACAAGACCTGTCCTTTGCAATAATAGTCACATATGCGATTATCGATGGGGCAGCCGGCAATGTGCGGTGAAGTGGGGCTGTGGATGTTAGTGAATCCCCCCTCTGACCGTGACAGAAGTATTAGACAGAGTGGTTGGTAGGCCAAACAGGTAAAGGCCTATGAGGGTTGGGGGAGTTCGGTACTAATGGAGGGTGGTTAGGGTTAGGCTGCAGGTGGTGGGGGGTATATTTACCTACAAGATGAAGGTTCTCCAACATCGGGTCTTCTGACCGCCGACATACAGAAGCCAACTTCCCACCACACACACAATCAAACTCTGGGGCTAGGCAAGAAAAAGTATCAGGTTACCACACCCAGCTATTTCACATACAGGCTTATGATTCACCTGAGCCCAAGGGGGAAGGACAGGTGTAAATAAACACATCACACCTTAACAAAATTCCTACTCAAACAGGGAAATGAAAGTGCTAAAAGATTAAATCTATCTATATATATTTTTTTTACTAAAGCAAGATTTATAAAACACAATGTGAGTGATACTGATAGCCCATACACAATGGGTGGCTTTGAGCTAAAAGCAGCTCAGTTTTGCTGCTAATTGTGTATGGCCTAGAGATGAGTGGTAAGTGCTGAGGTGTGTTCCTGTATCATCGCCGGCTGCCACTGCACCAGCAGATGAGCGAAGCGGTGGACGGCTTTCTATAGCATCTTGCAATAAAAAGTCGTCCACCCCTGGGAAAATGCTTAAACGGGCAAAAATTGCTCAGGGTGTACGCACTGAAGGATTTTCAGCTCATAAATTTTCCCCATTATCAATCTGCATAACCACTGTGCAAAAACGTCCAGTGTGTGCACGGATTCGGTATGAAATCATGACAAAGGTCAAAATCCAGACATATAGAATGTACAGGTAAAATCGTCAACATGACTTTCGGTCAACAGGTCGACATGGGTTTTTTCACTGTTTTTTTACCCGAATGTCGTTGGAAGTGAACGGCAGCCCCTCGCATCAATCGCCATGCTTTGGGCACGGTGCCTCGCTGCGCTCAGCATACTATTTTATTCTACCACCATGCCCTAGTGCAGGCATTCCCAACCACGGTCCTCAAGGCACACCAACAGTGCAGGTTTTAGTGATATCCAGGCTTCAGCACAGATGGTTTAATCAGAATCCCTCAGTGGTTGGGAATGCCTGCCCTAGCGGATCGTAGGGCATGAAATACCGCCTGTCGGCACATGTCGGGTCAAAAAACAGTGAAAAAACCCATGTCGACCCAAAGTCATGTTAACTGTTTCACCTGTACATTCTATATGTCGGTATTTTGACCTTGTCGGGATTTAAAATGTCGGGATTTTGACCTTGTCGGTATTATGACCCCGTCGGGATTTTGACTGCATCCCGTGTGCACCTTAAATAAATAGTCATCCTTGCAGAACATTTAATGTCTTGCTTAGCCTCTTACATTACCTGCCAACCCAGACATCATAAATAGAAGGCGCTACTTTATCTTATTTTCTTTTTCCAACAATCACTACCTGGGCTAAGTGAATCATCTGTATTAGGGCTCCTGCATACAGACATTAAGATTACCATACTTTCAAACATTAGTCAATGCTATACATTCTAAAAATTGCTCATTTGCCTACTTCAACATTTCCTGCAGCGTTAATGCACAATACAATATGTTTGCGTTTTATCATGAAACACCCATTAAATACACATCGCGCTTTATGGAAGCCTTGAAAACACACTTAGAAGGTTATTAACAATGAGGACAAAGCACAGCAGCCTTAAAGCCATTTGTTAAGAAGTTACTTAATTCTACCCAGGATATTCCCCTCCTCCTAGTTCAGACAGGACTGTTTTCAGGGACCGCCCACCTTGGGTATAATAGACTCCACCCAGTGGCGTAACTAGATTTTTTGCGCCCCCCCGCCGATATCGGCAGCGCCACCCCCCTCCCCCTAGCCCTCCCACCCACGTGAAGTTAAACACACCCCCTTACCCCGCCGCATTCAGAGTCCCACAGCGCAGATCTTCTCCCAGCTCCGTCTCCTCCTGAAGTTCTATAATGACCATCACAAAATGGCTGCCCCCTAACAGAAGACCGTTTTTAAGGATGCTAGAGGAGGCCCGTGCCTCCTCTAGCATCCCAAAAAACTGTCTGCTGTATGGGGGCAGCCATTTTCTGATAGTTATTTTTCATTAGGACAATATCTGCGCTGCGGCCGGGACCCTGAATGCGGCGGTGGCGGCATGCGGAGGGGTAAGCGGTGTGTGTAAGTTTACTTGGGTGGGAGGGCTAGGTAGTAAGTTGTAACTATAGCCCCGCAGATCGGCGCCCACAGTTCCTCAGTGCCTACCCGCCACCACAGGGGCTGCGGGGCTATAGTTACGCCACTGATTCCACCTCCCCCTCCCCTGTGCCTTTCGAGTGTCTCAGTCATGAAGGTCCATGAAAAACACAGATACTTAAGGGAGGGAAAATGATGGCTGCAATGGGATCTCTGGGAAGAAAAAGAATTATCAGTCAGTATAATTCGCAACTTTCTTCTACGATCCCCATGACAGCCATGACACTGGGACACACCCAAACATAGATGAAACGGAAGGGAGACCATAATACATGTAAGTAAAATTAATTCTCTGAGGGGATTACCGTATTTTTCAGACCATAACACACACTTTCTCCCACAAAATGTGGGAGAAAAAACTATGTGCGTCTTATGGACCGAATGTGGACAGCTGGAGCGAATAAGACCTAGTCCGAGCGCCCGGCCAGATATATGCAGGGACGGAGCATTGCTCTTGCACACACACACACGCCACACAAGGAAGACCCAGTCTCCTCCAGTCGGGAGTTGAGCCCACACTGCTGGCGGAGGAAGAAACACCGGGTAGAAGGATCATGTGACCCCGAACACCCGGAAGTCGCCCTCGCTGCCGGCACTGTGGAGCCGGGTTTGAGATTCGCCGTACACCAACCAAACCCTGGCTAGGAGGAGTACAAGGACCAGCATCACCGCGAAGAGGCCTGGAGGGAAGCCGCCGACTACACAGGTTAGAGGTGTACTGCAGCGGGGACGAGACACCAGCCCCCTGCACCACCAACCTGTGACTGCCCGCTAAGCCAGTGACACCGCCTGCGGTAACAAGCCAGTACCCTCCTCCCTCACCCACAAGACTGAGTTTCACCTTCACCCCCACCCCCCTACCCCACTCTCTAACCTGCAGCCCCAGCAGGGTGGACACCACCTCTACCCCACTCCGTATCCCCCAATATACCAACAATTATCCAAGCGCCCCTAATGTGCAGATGTACATATTTATAGGACAGGGCACATTGATAAATAAATGGTATTGTGACACTATTTGTTGTACTGCTGCTGTTCCTCCAGGCCTCCGCAGACACTGTGTATAGGAGGAGCTGCAGCAGCAGCAGCCACACAGTTGCTGCATGTGGTTATTGTGGGGCTTCTCATCTCATGAATCTATGTATACCACACTTGCTATAAAACCACTGATCACTTATTTTATAGTGCTATGCCAGGGTATTGGGTGGCAGCGACTGTACCTGGGCACTGTGGTTCAAAATATTTTTTCCCCCCGTTTTCCTCCCCAAACACGAGGTGCGTCTTATGGTCAGGTGCGTCTTATGGTCCGAAAAATACATGAAAGAGCTTCTTCAAGAACATGATTCCCAAAGTGGGCAGATGACACATTTAGTGCATAGTGATTAGAGAAAGTTGTGGTAAACATAAATAGCCATCCATTACCATTTGCTTTGGCAAACATTTACTGATCAGATCTCCTTCTTCCCCCTTTTTTTTTTTTACTGCAAAATGAAATTGCTTTCTATGTGTGGGTACATTCATGTGCCTCACTTGCATTCATTAAACAAGTTCCCCAGATAAAACCTCAATAAAAAAAAAAAAAAAAAAAACACAAGTTCCCCATTGGATATTACTATTGCAATATTATGGTGACATTTTTATTTTCTTCTAACTTGCTCTGTATTATTACGAATAGGCAAACTAACCTGATAATTCTTTACCCAGTAATTTATTTTTCATTGTTGTCACTTGACATTTTAGTAAGTGAGTTGTTAAAATAATATTTGTGTAGTTAAACAAATTAATCTGGAACCTTTTTATGAATCGTGTCTGAACTGAAAATGTAATTCTGTTGACAATAAATGGGCACAGAGGGTATGGTAAGCAACACAAATTGTGATTCAAGTTTTTATGGTTTATTGCTTCTGATTCCAAGACAATCAGTAATTGCTGGTTTGCTTTCATATTGTGTTCAATTTATTAATTGACCTGAATGCCTGATGTGCATACAACAGAATGTAGTTCGCTTTAATGTCTCTAATATAACATTTAAATGTACAACTTCCTGATATATGAATAGAAAAAGATCCCTTAAATCCAGTACACACACAGCAATTCAATCCCGGTTCGATCATGATCGAATCTCATGGCGCAGTGTACGCATTCGATTTTTACTATATAGTACAGATCTGTACTATATAGTCTTACCTGCACAGTCTATTTTTCTATTCAATTTTGATGCCGCTGGGCTGCACATCAGGACAGCGACATGGTCTACAATTCACACTTTCTTTTACGTCATCTTATTAAAAACGATATATATAATTTTCAATATTGTAGAGAAAAAGTTGATGACACCGAATCAGCCATATCTATACCCAATTTGTTGTATCATTGCCTCCTATTGTAAAGCGCAAAGGAATATGCTGCGCTATATAAGAAACTTAAGGCCCACACACACTGGGCGACTGTGAGCTAAAAGTCGCTCAAATCAGCAGGTTTGAGCGGCTTTCAGCCTTAAAGCCGGCAAGTGTGTATGGCCCGGCGGTGAGCACTGCTGTGCGCTCCCCCAACTTCGCCAAGAAAGCCGTTCATCTGCTGGTTATACCAGCAGATGAGCGGCTTTCAGGACAGCTTTGCATAGCGCTCCGCTATGCAACGCTGCCGCCCCCCCTCCGTCGACGACTATCCTATGGATGCTATCATCGCGGTCCATACACGCTGGGCATAGTCGCCCAGTATGTATGGACCTTTAATAAATAAATCTACCTGGCTGTTCGCTATTTATGAGTAGCCGCCACACCAATGCACTACTGTTGCGGTAATGACACATCTACTAAGCATGAAGCCTGCAATATTTTATGTGTAGTAGCACCTACTTATTTACCAAGAAATCGGTCCACAATATTTTTCTGTTTAGTGGATATTCTAAAAATACATAAGACATAAATAGCAAAAAGCATCACAAAAGTCCCATCTACTACCATCTCAGCTCATTCATTCATTTGGGGCCAGATGCATCAAGCTTCAAAAAAAATTATAAAATGGAGAGTGATAAACAACCAGCTCAAATCCGCGATGTTAAAGGCTGGGGTTGAAAAATGGCATATAGGAGCTGATTGGCTGGTTGTTCATTACTCTCCATTTTATCACTTGAAGCTTTTTATATTTGGCCCTTAAACAGCAACATTTCTTGAGAAAGCTGTAAAAGTTTTTAAGTTAATTTGCGCTATGCAATGCCGTCCACCCTCCTCCTTTGGCGCCAGGCACGAGGAAAGCCACTCCGTGTGTATGCACGGAGCGGCTTTCCTCGCAGCGGTGATTGTCATCATTGCTGTCCATACACGCTGGGAATAGTCGCCCAGTGTGTATGGACCTTTACATTGATCAGGATAGTAAACAGACATCAGGAATCTCTTTACTTTGTGTCACTTTATGTTTGATGATTTTTATTACTATAATGGTAAGAAAACACCAGGAAACACACTGCATAAGCAAAAGGGAGCAAAGTACATCTTATAGCTGCTACATAGCATCTCCCTGCTGCATGTACTGGCTGCCAGCATCTTTATAGTGGTTATGTCAACAAAAGGGATGGATGGACAGCGGGCCAGTGTACGGCAGCAGCGGCCACAGAGGGGAGGCGACAACAGACGGGCAACCAGCAGCACATGAGGTGCTGGCATGGAGGTGGAGCTCCCGAGAAAGGAGGATGGCAGCCTCGTCACAGGGGTCCAGCAGCAGCTTCCCACAGACCTCCAGCTCCTGGTCTCGGCAGCCCCAGCATCTACTTATAATCACTGCACTGCTTCAGTGCGGTGATTATTAGTAGACGCCAGCATTGCAGCTACACAGACAACGAGCCAGATGTCAGATTAACCCCATGGCAATGAGCAGGAAAACCCGATGGCAATGAGCAGGGTAACCCCATGGGAACTAGAATGTAGGTAAGCGGAACTTATGTGGCGTAATATGGTAATATATGTAATAGGTATTTACGGTGTGTGGCATAATGTGTAATGGGCATTATGGTGTGTGACAATGTGTAACAGGCATTATGGCATGTGGTATAATGTGTAATAGGTGTCGGACGTATAATAGGCATTATGGTGTACATTTTTGGTGTGCACTGTCCCTATTTTTAGTTTGTCGTACTCCTAAACTTTCATCTTGGCTCCTAGATTTAAGAAATTTGTCGAGCCCTGATTTAACCTCATACCTTCCCTACCTCCAGCACTGCCTGCCCCCAACCCTCTCCTTGTCCCCCTCCCCAGCACTGATCCTGCTACTATCTAACCTCATCACTAACTTCCCCCTCACGCCCTCCTTTGCCCCCTGCACGGACCCAACAGCTATTTACACATATTTCCCTTTTCCATTCCATCCCCGGGACCCACTATTTTTTTTTCACTAACCACAATCACGGAGGCCCTTAATTTCATACATGCCATACTGATTAGTACTGAGTAACCATGTGCCATTCATTGTTCTGTGGTAAAAAGCTACAGTTTCCAAAAATAACTGGGAACACAGGATTCAGCTGTCTGGGAGAGCAAAATCTGGCAATGTATGGGAGCCAAGGACATAAGCTGGCCACTGGTGGGTTATAGGATGCCTACAGTCAGGATTCAGACATCAGTTCGATGTCGGAATCCCAACTTCCAGGACTCAAACATTAGGGTGAGCGCAACAAAGTCCCCATTCTATTCTCCCACTATGGGGGTCATGGACCCGCACAAGGGAGAAAAGTCCCAGTCAGTCGAGATTTAACAGTCAGGATTCCAACATCAATGTAAAGACTGTTGGAATATCAAGTGTCGGGAGGTCATCCGGCACCCGCTGCCCATACATTAGAATGATTTCAGGCCTGAATGCATGATTTTTGACGGCTTGTACAATGCATTGTGTGGTTGGGAGATAGATCCTATGATGTTATGTGCTGCACACATGATCTGAAGATGCTACTAACATCCAGTATCATAGCAGTTGCAGATCTTCCGATAGATCTTATGTGAAATTACACACACAAGATCTATTGTGTGTCTTGGAAGCTGCTGTGGAGGTCAAGTGAAATAGGGACGCGATCCGGATCAGAAGCTGGTTGTTCTGTTGTATGGCCAGCTATACATTGTAAACAGCGAAAAGCAGACAATAGCCATTCATATAAATGGATTAAAGCCATTTGATTTAACAAATTTATCTAAACAATGGATTTTATCCATTTTCATGTATTTGGGAGCAAATAGTCAACAGTCACATGATCCCATCCATTACCAGATTTTTGTTCCCACCAGACAGATCGAGGGTTAGGTGTGTAACCAGCTTTAGAATAAGTCAGGTAACTATGGCGTTAATTTTAAGGCATTGGTCAATTCTAGCAAAATATCAACCAGATATGGATCTCTTCACTATGGAAATTCAAAGCTCTAAACAAAGCTGCACCTTTTAAAAAGACATATCAATTCCTGCCACCCCGATTAGGATCAAGATATATCTGCATATATTAAATGTGGAATGTTGGCAAATTTAAGAACTGGAGTTTGGAACAAAGTACATTTGCTCTTATATAGTTCTTTACATACTGTTTTCATCCAACTGAATCCCTGGAATTTGTAAACTAATCTTGAAAGTTATTGAACTGACTCCTGTGTATTTTTAAAGGGGATGCAGTTAGAATCCCGGAGGTCAAAATCCCAACACTTTCTCCCTCTATGGGTGTCCATGACACCCATAGAGGGAGAATAAAATTAGTGTGCCGAGCGTAGCGAGGTGC
Organism: Crinia signifera; assembly: GCF_055691185.1. Classification (NCBI taxonomy): domain Eukaryota; kingdom Metazoa; phylum Chordata; class Amphibia; order Anura; family Myobatrachidae; genus Crinia; species Crinia signifera. Next base: position 88,763,235 of record NC_139219.1, on the reverse strand, counting down.
CGGGCCCGCTACGTGGCACGCAAGGGGGGGGGGGGTGGTTCCAAGTCAACCCCCTTGTCGGAATTTCGACTATCCCTTTTTAAACATATTGGGAACTGTGAAAAAATAACTTGAGATAACCCCAATCCCCACCGTGAGACAAAGGAAAATAAATATCTGAAAGTAACCATTTTGTATTTTTTGGTCAGTCAGTGTGTCTGATTTCCAGAAATATACAATGCTCTTTTGTATTGCCTGCTGCCAAGAACTTAGTAAGTGGTTACAGAAGCTCTCAGCACAAAACCAGTAAGGCTGAAAACAGTCAATAGCCAATATAAACATCACCCACCACTTGTGACATAAACAAAGGGGCTGATTATAAAACTTAAAATGAAAGCATTCGCCTTACACAAGTCAATTCTTGTTTCACTAAACAGGTTCTCTAGTCAGTTCCTCAAATGCACAGCCATATGAGCAATGTAATCTCAGCGATACCAATACACCACATGATATTAAGGTGCCCATACAGGTTACAATTATTGTATACAATATCGCATCTCATCGCATCTCGGTTTTGCGATGAGATCTAGCACAAAAAGTATGTGTAGTACTTTTTGTACTAGATCTTATCGCAAAACCGAGATGCGATATTGTATACAATAATTGTAACGTGTATGGGCACCTTTAAACTCGGTCCTCAGGACTCCACACAGTGCATGTTTTGCAGGTCTCCTCACAGAATTAATTAGCTCAACCTGTGTATCTTTTAAAATGTGTCAGTCAGTAATGAGAGCACCTGTCAGGTGACCTGTGTGGGGTCCTGAGGACCAAGTTTTATAACCCCTGCACTATACCATGACCCAGCAGTGGTCTACAGTACAACCGGACATATCCTCCAAACAAATGAAATCACTCTGCACAGGTATAGGAACCGATAATTGTAAGGACAACCAATCTAATACCCCTTTTACACTGCCGAAAAATCCGGGTCAGCGGCGGGTCAGACCCGGATCACCGGCGGTGTAAATAGGGTATATCCGTGTCCATTTACACGGGTCCTCTACCCAGGTCCTGACCTTGGTAGAACCCGGATAGGACCCGTGTAACTGCTGTAAATGGTCCCGCTGCGGGTCCAGGCACCTGCAGCGGGTCCACAGCGTGCAGCGCTGGGAAAGCTGTGCCCAGCTGCTGCGGGAGGGGGGGTCCCTGCGCCCACTAAGGGGAGGGGGGGGGGTACCTGTCAGCCTGAGGTCGATGTGCGGCGCTGCCGCTGTCCCCGGGTGCTGGGAGGAGGGGGGTGTCTGCAGCTGCTGAGGGGAGGTGGGGGTACCGGTCAGCCTGAGGGATAATGTGCGCCGCTGCTGCTGCAACTCCCCCCGGCAGCCGGTCCCTGCGGTGAATGGACAGTCAGTGTCGGCGGTCCCTCCAGCGCATGGGAACTAGTACTAGTTCCCATGCGCTGGAGGGACCCCCTGCACTGACTGTACATTCGCCGCAGGAACTTTGCGGCTGCGGGGGGAACGCGGCGGCGGCGCACATCGAACTCAGTCTGACAGGTACCCCCACCTCCCCTCAGCAGCTGCAGGCCCCCCCCCTCCGACCTCAGGCTGACAGGTACCCCCCCAGCCCCTCAGCAGCCGCAGGGCCCCCCTCCTCCCAGCACCCGGGGACAGCTTCCCCCATCTACCCCCTGTTATTCAAGAGATATATATAGATAGATAGATAGATAGATAGATAGATAGATAGATAGATAGATAGATAGATAGATAGATAGATAGATAGATAGATAGATAGATAGATAGATAGATAGATAGATAGATAGATAGATAGACAGACAGACAGACAGACAGACAGACAGACAGACAGACAGACAGACAGACAGACAGACAGACAGACAGACAGACAGACAGACAGACAGACAGACACACACATCCCCTTGGCAACGAGCAAGCATTTTTAAGGAAAGGCAGGGCTGACCCAGGTTAAGTGTAAATGGTGCAGACCCAGGTCTAAGTGCTGTGTAAATGGGGTATAAAGCAGGGTCAGACCCTGGAAACTACAGCGTTCAAAGACCAGGGTCCGACCAGGGTTTTTGGTATAAAAGGAGTATAATTTACAAATAACCATAAAGAACCCCATACACTAGTGCGAATGCACATGCATTTCACCTCTGATTCTGATCTGAAAGGCGTTCCTGTGCAATTGGAGCCAGAGATCACAAGGGCTGCACTCATGATTTATCAGACCACGCAGTCCTTGGTAGGATTGCAGATGATGCATTCTATGCAAAAACACCGCATACGATGTATTGTATGCAATCCTGCAGCCTAGGAAGCTGCCCGGCGGTTCAAGGTGGAACGTATGCAACTCATCCCCTTGGAGAAGTCACGCAGTCAATGGGATCCCTTTATAAGATTAAGGATATCTTATATCTGGTGGTGCCCTCCTAGAGCAGGGACCGGCAACTGGCGGACCGCAAAGTTTAGAAAAGCGCTGCTAGTTTCAGGAGTTTAGACAGTCTGCTTTTTTACCCGCCTGCAGCGGTCCCAGGGATGCATTGCGGCTGGTGCGCGGGTGATGTCACCGCGCACTCGTGTGCAGATCAGTCGTCGCCATATGCTGAGGCTGCCGAATCACTGGGAGAAGACAGCAGGAAGGCCCAGTGGGAGCAGTGGCGGCATGAGGACCCGACGGGAGCAGCGACGATGATGAAAGCCCCCAGTGAGATTAAATATAGGATGGGACTCATCATGGGAGTATTGTTTTTTTTTAATGGCTTAGCAGCAGTGGGAGGGCAATGGGGAGGGGGTTCTTCAAAGTAGTACTCAGAGATATATATTTTATATTTTTTTGGACCTTGATTAACATACTTTAAAATACTAAGTAGTAGTACTACAAAGTTAAACTACTTTGAAATATACGGACTCCATAAGAAATTACTTGCCTACCCCTGTCCTAGAGTTTGAACCGAATACAGAAGAGAGACATAAACATTTTGTAGGGGCACTTTCAGTAATATACAGCAACAAATAACTTAAATAGACTGCAGGGAAGCTTCTCTGTAGCATGTTTGTGTTTTGGATATTTTAAGAATGGAATTTAATAAAACATTTTTAACGGTTTATTACCAAGCGTTCCCCGACAAAAACAGTGTCTTTCTCTCTTCTGTGTTAATATTCACCAAAAAGATCAGATGCAAAAATCACATGCGAGTCATTCAGCTAGTCACATTCTCTAGTGACAAAGGGAATGTATACAGGCATTATTGTATATGTTATTTAGGATGGAAAAATCATTAGAACTAGTAGTTTTTGTGCAAGAACAATTTAAACCAGAAATAGTATCAGTAATTGTAAACTCCGTTAAATATCACATGACAAAAGAAAATACCTCGGCCCGCTTAAAATCTACTGCACGAAATGTGTATGCTGTTTATTTTCTTAATAAACAGCAGAATAGTTATTCACAGTGCTGTTCAAAAATATGAAAAGCGTACAGGCAGTGTCCACTTTGGCTACAGATTAGGGGTTATTCTGGTTGATTCAAAAGGCTGCAAAATAGCAGCCTTGTGAGTCCACCGAACCCCCCTGGAGAATGTCGGTCCGCCCCCCCCCCCCCCCCTGTAACTTCACCCCACTATCACTGCGGTTTCTAGAGCCCTCCATTTGTGCTAGCACCCTATTCTCTCACTCTCTAACACCTGTATCCCTAACTACTAAAAAGGGGAGATGGGCTGCAGGTGAAAGGAGAATAAAATATTTTTCATGTACCTAAATTCAAAGAAAACTGAAGTATGCCTTTCTTCAGAATTAAATAGACCTGTAAATCTTTAACAATCAACCCAGTCAAACAACAGTTGTCTGGGCCCTCTCCCATGTCATAGATCAACAACACATTTATCAGTGTTGTCTGAGCCATGACTCCAATACCCCTTTCACACTGCACTTGTTAAACGGTATATTGCTGTTTTTTTCCCCATTTCTAAAGGGCCCTACATACGCAGAGATGTGTGCCAGAGATACATAACGGGAGATTCAGCACAAGAGATTTCACTCTTGTGGCTCATTTCAGACAATGAGCCACATACAGAGAGATTTGTGTCAGAGATTCAAATTGGGAGATTCAGCACGGGAGATCTCAAATCTGTCACTACCGTCAATGCCATCAGACTGCACTGTGTATATATACACACATTATATATATATATACATATACACACACACACACACACACACACACACACACACACACACACACACACACACACACACACATATATATACACATACATATATACACATACATACATAGTAGGTCCAGGCACTCGCATCAGACAATCAATTTCAGCAGAAAAAAAACAGAATACAACAGGTATACGGTGGTCAACGTTTCGGGTCCTTGACCCTTTATCAAGTCATACAGAAAATAGTGAAAACATACTTACATTTATAGCATAATCAAAGACAAAATCACCCAGTGCTGAAGAAGCAAACTCCCAGTTTGTGCGCCAATTTCAGGGAGCCCTGTGACGTCATCAGAGGACAGGGCTCCCTGAAATTGGAAACCGTTTCAACATGCTGTTCATCTGGTCCTCAGCCTTGATCGGGTCCGATACGATTCTCCTCACCCTTAAAAATTGAGAGTGAGGAAGACTCCGCACGGTCGACCTAGGATGGCAGCTGTGGTACTCTAATAAATTGTTTTTATCAGATGGTTTAGTGTATAAGCATGTTAAAATGGCTCCATCATTGATCTGAATCAGTACATCTAAGTAGTGTACTTCCTGATTACTGTAATTATATGTAAATTTGATCAGATGATCACTTTTGTTCTGAGTCTCCAACACATCAATCAGGTCCTCAGGGGGACCTCGCCATATAATCAGTAAATAGTCTATATAGCGATTATAGTGTATGATTCTTTCTGCAACTGAGGGCGTGTTAAAAAATAAAGATTGTTCAAATTCAAACATGAAAATGTTAGCGTATGAGGGAGCTACCGCCGCTCCCATCGCCACGCCCCTCAGTTGCAGAAAGAATCTATCACCATATACAAAGAAATTCTTGGTAAGAATAAATGACATTAGCTCAAGTATAAAGTCAATACCCGGTCCCTGGAAATTGGGGTTATTAATTAGAAAGCTGCGCAATGCTGCCAGTCCCATCGGGTGCGGTATAGACGTATATAGTGCACATACATCGATGGAAAAAAGGTAAGTATCGGTACCCAAAGTGGGGACCCATTGTAATTGTATAAGTAATTGAGTAGTATCCATGAGGTACCGGGGATTGGCTCTTATGTATGTCTGCAAAATGCTGTCGACATATATAGATGCAGGTTGTGCCAATGACCCTCTAGCAGCCACAATTGGGCGCCCCGGCGGGTCCACCATGGTCTTATGCACCTTGGGGACACAATAAAATTGTGGCACCAAGGGGAATGCTGGCAATAAGGCACTTTTCAATTTTTCTGAAATATCTCCCATATTTACAGCTCTTTGTAATATAGCATTTAATTCACAAGTATACATCTTGGTAGGGTCAGCATGTAAAATACGATAAACCTCAGCATCATTCAAGTGGGACATAACCTGTATATGGTATTTACTGAGGTCCATGATCACTAGTGCTCCGCCCTTGTCTGCTGGGCGAAACACTAGCGATCTGTCCCCAGTCAAAGATTTCAAGGCCTGGCGTTCCAGGTTGCTGATGTTACTGTATGTCGAAGCATTATTTTTGATGGTGGATTGCGTCTCAAAGTCAGTAATTGTGGAAAACGTCTTAATAGTGTCATTATATGAAGGGGGGTCAAAAGTAGATTTAGGCAAAATCTTACGGAGTTGGGGGGGGGGGGGATGTCCTCTGTATTTACAGAGGGAGTACTCACAGTCTCGGATGGGCTCAGGTGGGGCTTGTTGAAGAACTCTTTAAGACGCAGGGACCTCGATAGTCGTTGATGTTCGATAGTCCATTTTAAATCGTTGTGGCGAGTGGATGGAATAAACGATAGTCCTTTAGATAGGATAGATATTTCAGTATCCGTAAGTTGATACGAGGACAGATTTAGGATGAGGTTTTCTTTCCTCGTGTTCCGGCGGCAATCGGGGTTTACAGCTGCTTCAATGTGAAGCCCGTTGGATAGCGAAATTAGACACCATAGCCCCTAAGGGCCTGAACGAATATTCAGGGATTAATGTCCTATTATAGGACACATATTACTTACAGCGGGGAGCGGCATCCCCCAGGTTCTGGACATGTTGGAAATATCCTGTACACTAGGGGATATTACTTATTACTTTTTATTAGACTATATGATATTCCATCTCACTAGGAGAACACATGGCATACCATTTTAGGTACTTTTCATTATTTATTACTTATTTTTTATTTTTTATTTTTTCTTTATTAATTTTTATTTTTTATATATTGTGGTGATCACTGTTTAGATTATGGGGATTCTCACCCTCATGAGCTTGATAATCCATTGGAGATAGCATTCTCCGCAGGATATATTAATTAGACCACAGAGGCACAAACACTTTGTTGCACAGGAGTAATTAACACGTGACACATTTTGTCTTTGAAAAAATCTCCCGACTTTCTATATGTCCAACTGGGTCTATTTTTATAATATGTATATTTAATGTATAAATGTATTGCATGGTGTTTATTGCAATGCATTTTTTTAAGATAACAAATGTATTGTAATTTATGTATGTTTTGTTAGAGGGGCACACAGGTGGGGGACTGGCCTGCCGCCGACGTCCTCTAATTAATTGGAGAACGGGGGCGACAGGTGAGGTCCACACACGTTGTTGCGGAGGGAGTGGCACGGGTTGCTCCTCCCCACCGCTAGGTACACAGGGTTATTTAAGAGGATTGTTTTAGATGTGAATTTGAGCCTGATGATAATGCAATAGCATTGAAACGTTGCTGTGATTCAAATAAACTCGTTTTTGGACACTAAACAAGGTCTGGAGTGCTTCGTCCACCCCCCTACAAAGTCTACATGATTCATGGGACCAAGGCACCCGACAAGTACCAGCACTAGGAGGAAGTGCCCGGCACATCGACAAAGTATATATATATATATATGGAGATATGAAATGGATGTTATATATAATGAAAAGATAGTACGCTGGTGGCATAGTGTTGCTGCACAGGGCTAAATAATTAAGCTCTGAGACAGATATTCACCCCCCAAACATTGGTGGCACAGTGGAAAAAAAATATATACTTACCTACTCCGGAGTCCAGCATCACGGCCTCTCTGTCCCGCGGCGTCATCAGGAGGGGCGGCGGTCTCCGGCGGTGCCTGATGTCATCGGCGGCGGCGCGTCCTCTCAGGTGCAGCAGCGGTGTCATGCGGGCGGCGTTCAGCGGGGCTTCAGTCGCTCAGAACAGCCCTGCTCATCTGCCCGCGGCCACACATGCGGGAGATGAGCAGGAGCTTTCTCAGCGACTGCTCTGTATTGTACAACCCGTCCGTTCTGAATCTTGGGTAGATTCAGAACGGCGGGTGCGCGCATGTAAATCGCTGTGTGGGCTATATACACAGCGATTTACATGCAATTTCAGGCATTTTCTGAGTGATTTAGTAAAATCGCTCAGAAAATGCCTGAAAATTGTGCTGTGTGTGGGGGGGGAGAGTCCTACACGTTTCAGAGACGTTTTTTATGCAGTGAGAATGGCTCTGAAACAGGGCTGTCCCCTGCATTCTGCCTTGAAACGTGTTCAGGGGATTAAATGGGTTGACTGAAGTGAATGGTACTTAAAACGGTATTTAAAACAGTAATCTACTGCAATGTGAAGGCTCAGACCCGTTTTAAGTACCGTTTTAAAAAATACTGGTTCTTTAAACATTACTAAAAAGGTTACGAAACATAAAACACATAGGTTATATAGATTTATCAAACCGTTCAAAGAGAACAAATTGAAGTATTTCCCATAGCATCCAGATTCTAGTAAAATTTACTGAATCAGTAATAACTAGAATCTGATTGGCTGGCAAGGACAACACCTCCACTTGTCCTCTTTAAAATGTCTTCAAAATCTCCATTAACATTTGTAAAAGTTCATATTGACAGAGTCTGTGACAATGCTGCGTATTTGAGCGCAAGCTACAAACCTTTGCTACAGGGCATTGTTAGCTAGGGAAATCTAGATGCAGAGGCTTAGTAGGATTACGGAGAAGTCTGCTGTGTACATGAAAAAAATCTAATCACATGATCTCAACTTTGAATTTCAGATTCCTTCAAAGATCATAGGGGAAATGCAGAAGGTTGGCGTTGATAGTGGGGTGGCGTTAACAATGGGGGGGGGCGGCATTTAACAGTCATTACCCATCAGGGTGGATATACAATTAAAAATTGGGTCGGGGGGGGGGGGCATTTAACATAGGAATCAGGCATCCAATCGCGTTGCATCGCATGCAACCTGATTTTTTGGTGTACAATGCCCTACGATAGAAAATGTGGGCGCCGTGATAATACACAAGTACCAGGGGTATCATGCAGGTCCTATTTCCTGCCTGGGATGGTGCTCACTTTGGTGAATCTAGCATCTGGTCTGTATTTCAGCACAAAGATACAGACCAGATTTGTTAGAAGCACAAAGAAGCACGCCAGAAAGAGGAATTGCACTGGTTTTGAAAGATGCAGGATGCTAGAATAAACAGAAGGTTGCTCGATATATATAAGTCATTGTGCACCCATCTATAGATTCTAGCACAAACACGTGCACTTATATCTCCGATAACGGGGTTTTTACCACACTTTATTTTTTAGGAGTGGACAAGTTGCCCATAGTAACCAGTTTCCACTTGTTTTATAGAAGGTACCTGATAAATTATACCTCAAAGCTGATTGGTTGCAGTTTGCTTACATAAGAACACTGTCCCATATCCATGCTGATAGTATGTATGAATAAACATAACACACTGCAAATTCATGCAAGATACGATACATAAATGGATGCAAATTTTATTCTACATCAGACCCTTTGTGCACAAAAACAAAAAACATACAGGCATGCTAAACATCAAATCACTATAAGAAAATTTACACACTAGAAGATAGAGTTTGCAAACGATATATGCCCAATACACACTAGATCAGTGTTTTTCAACCACTGTGCCGTGGCACACTAGTGTGCCTTGAGCTGTTCTTAAGTGTGCCCCCAGATCTAGATGCCCAAACCAGTTTACAGCCACCACCAGTTCATCTGTTATTTACTGGTTGCCTGTTTTCATGTAAAGGGCCAATGTATTTTATTTTTGTTACCTGTGGGGACCAGTGTGATTGTTTTTTATATGGGGGCCAATAGGTTTGGTGTTTTGCCCTGTGGGAATCTCATGGTGTGCCTTGGCAATTTTAAAATCTTATTTAGTGTGCCGCAAGGTAAAAAGGTTGAAAATCACTGCACTAGATGATAAAGTAAAATATCTTCCAGAAAGCCCATTCTGATCATTTACTTTCTCTTCTAGTGTGTACGCTTGATTTCCTTAACAAGGCGCATGCCCTTGCGCCATTAACTACCCCCTCTCTCATCCAGGATGTCCGGACATGGGAGGTCCTCGTTAACGACAGCCAAGCCAAGTGTGTATGCTAACGCCGGTACTCTCCACTGGGCCCCTGCCTAGAATGGTGTGGGCGGGGTCGCCTAGTGTGCATGGGGGTATAGTCAAAGATTTCCCATGAACTCCAAGGTGCATACACACTGAACGATATCTTTTAGTGATTTAACACTCCAGTTGTTGTTGAGCTACACATCCCAGCTTGCTCTGCTCCAGTTTTGCTATTTGGCCATGCTAAATCTGATGCAGAGCATGCTGGGATGTGTAGTTCAACAACAGCTAAAGTGTCAAGATTAGTCATCAAGGCTATAGATCAGGGGTGAGCAATAAGCAGCCCTACAGCTGTTGATGAACTATGCATCTGCTGGGATGTGTAGTTCATCAACAGCTGGAGGGCCGCTTATTGCTCACCCCTGCTATAGATTTTAAGCTTGCGAGCAGGGCCCTCCTACCTCTGTCAGTTTGTTACCACCCAGTTTGTTATATCACGGTTTATAAAGCGCAATGGAATATGCTGCACTATATAAGAAACTGTAAATAAAATTGTGTCTTCTTCATACATGCAGTCGTTGACGATAATCAAAATTTAGCTGCAAGTAGATCGGAGGGCATTGTTATAGCATAGTACACACACACAAACTAGTCAACAAAGCAATATCGTTACCATCCATGATATATCGTTAATAAGATTGTAAGCTTGCAGCAGGGCCCTCCTACCTCCATGTCTGTCTGTTGTTACCCAGTTTGTTTTATCACTGTTTACTATTGTAAAGCGCAACGGAATCTGCTGCGCTATATAAGAAACTGCAAATAAATAAATAAATATTCACTAAATTTAGGTTCAGCTGCCAAATCGGTGCTTTCATTAGACTCAGAAGGAATAAGGAAGCTAGAATGTTTTATGTAAGCTTTAACAACCCACCTAGGGGTTGGTTTCATGATAGCAACACAAGCTTTAAATCGCCAATTGCAACCACTAAACAATGTACAACAATAATAGTACTGCGCTGACTTATGGGGAAGTCTAATAACAAGCATTGTACTTGCCTGCAATGTCCCACAGCTGCAGCCTGACTAGAGTCTTGCTGTCCCAGTTAATAACTTTGAGAGCGAAATCCACGCCAATGGTGGCCCTGTAGTGCTGGGAGAACAGCTGATGGACGTAGCGCTTGATGATGCTGGTTTTGCCGACCCCCAGTTCCCCGATGACCAGCACCTTGAAGAGGTATTCCCTGCGCTCCGGGGCTGCTGCGGGGACGCCCGCCTCTATACTCTCCGACTCCCCGGCCATGGAGAAGCTCTGTGCGGCACACGGGGGAGACGGGTCCCCAACCAGCCAGCACCAGACTGCAGTGATCACCTTTTGCACGCAGGCTTATGTATGTGGGCTGGTCACTCCGTTCCCATTACTTCCCCAGTAAATAGAGCAGCATGTCTGTGTGCCTGCCGGCCCTGGGAGAAAGTACAGGACTGTCTTCCAAACTTTTCCTGCTTTCTCCCCTCCCAGCGACTCTGAGAGCCAACCACCTGACTGCCAGTCACAGGACAGGAAACGGCTCCGATGGCTGCCTGCGGCCGGGGAGGAGGGCAGTGGGCGCGGTGCCGACTCCGAGCACAAACGCACGCTATATGGTACAGACAGGGTCATTAGATCTCTATATACATGCATCATCTATGTATGTGTGATATAAAATATGTATAGCTAATTGTGTGTGTGTGTGTGTATTTACATCGCTTCCATTTAAATATTCCGGTTGAAAATAAAATCTGTGGCTACTTGTAAAATACTTTACTTAACAAATCTTCCTACAGATACCTCAGATGAAGTATATTGGAGATTTGGAAACATTGTCACACCATGTGGCTAAAAGTGGTTAACGCTGTGCATTCCCTCAACTCAGGCAGCAGAATCGAATGCGCTCCCAGCCAAGCCCGCCCATCTAGTAAAGGGCCCTACATAAGCAGAGATTCATAATGGGAGATTGTGCACAAGAGATTTCACTCTCTCAGATAATGAGCCACATACAGAGAGATTTGTGTCAGAGATTCATAATAGGAGATTCAGCATGGGAGATTTCAAATCTGTCACATAAAGTGACGTAAAAAACTGCACTTCATCACAAAAATAATGTTATATGGTATAGACAGTAATTTCCTAAATAAACTTATAAATAGATAAAATACATTTCCTTAATAAATAAATGTTGGTGGCATAGTGCCCCCCCCCCCCCCCCTCATCCCACACAAATAAACATTGGTGGCATAGTGTGTCCTCCCTCCCCCAACCAAATAAACATTGGTGGCTAGTGTCATAGAAAAATATATATTTTTTAAAAAATGGTGTGGGGTCCCCCCCCCACAAGCATGACCAGCCCCGGGCTCTTTGAGTGGTCCTGGCCCCCAAAATACGGAGGACAAGGCAAGTGGGGGTCCCCCGCATTTTCCGGACCAGCGCCAAGCTCTTGAGCTGGCCCTGGTCTCCAAAATATGGAGGACAAATATGAATAGGGGTCCCACATATTTTGGGGACCAGCACCAGGCTCCACTAGCAGGGGGTGTAATGCCATAGCCAGGGGACACGCTTGATGGGGTCCCGTGGCCAAAGCATTACCCACCCTAACTAGTCAGCCCAGGCCGGGAGTTTTTGGGGAGGTGGGGACCCCCCAAATAAAGGGGTCCCTCCTCTCTAGGGCACCCCAGGCCTGGGCTGAAGCCCCGGGGCTATCCCCTGCACCCCTGTCCTTTACAGTGGGACTACAGGTCCCAGCAAGCCTGCCCCACATGCTGTTACTTGGGAGAACCACAGGTACCAGCATGTGGAGAATTAAAGGCCCGCCGGTACCTATAGCCCTCCTGTAAAGGAAATATTAAAATAAAATACACAAACACTAGTTTTAAAATATTTTATTAAACTGGTTCTTCTTTCTTCACCCAGGGGAGCTCAGCCCCCCCAGGGCTTCTGTGGCGTCTTCACCTAAGCTCTTTTGCATGGCCGCCGCCTCCCAGGGCTTCAGCCTCTTCATCTGTGTTCTTCACCTGGGGGCATCAGCCTTTTACGCTCTTTTGCATTGGCCGCGCCTCCCAGGACTTCAGGAGCTCTTCTCCTCTGCCGTCAGACTGACTGCCCCTACCCTGTCTTGAGCTGGCTAATATAGCCAGCTCTAGGGGGCGGGGAAATGACGTGGTCATTTTGAAATTAGAATTTGTTTTACATCTCCCGTGGCGATCGGTGCTCCTGCTGGGGGGTCAGGGGTGGCGACGGGCAGGGCCGCCAAGAGAAATCCTGGGCCCCGGTACAACAACTTCCTGGGGCCCCCACGGACGTAGCTTCCCGCACACTCTGCATACCCGTTGTTACGCCACTGCACCCATTAGTTAGAACTGGAGTTTGGACTGGATTTGGACATAAACCGAAACACTGCCATGTTTTATTTTTGCTTTTCCCAAGATACCATCTATCTCAGCCTCTGAGAAAAGCTATGTATTACTCTTTGTTACTGTTTCTTTACCATGATCTTTATCATATACCTCTGCCCCCACTGTATGGAAAGCCTGTATACTGTACATTCACTGGTTGCACACCCTGCCAGCAACAAGCTGGCAGGGTGTGCCAGCTTTGGAAGAAAAGTGCTACATAAATACAAATATTATTACTGCTGCCTCTGAGTAGCATGATCAAGATGGTGCCACTGATGGCTGCCTAGATGCTGTGCAGCTCAGCAAAATATGTTCCCTGTGTGATAACTGTACTGTCTCTGCTTGTTGTTTCGGCGACCAGTGGCGCCGCTGATGGCTGCCTAGGCGCTGTTCAGCTCGGTGGGTATGTGTTCCCTGTGTGATAACTGTACTGTATCTGCTTAATGTTACCTACCTGGCTGTAGCAGTGACCAGTGGCGCCACTGATGGCTGCCTAGGCACTGTGCAACTCGGTGGGCATGTGTTCCCCACATGTTATGTCTTAATGTAATGTATGTAATGCCTCCCCCCCCCCCTTCATCCCTGCTTGATGCTGCACTGTAAATCCACAAAAAATTCCTAGTGTGCGCAAGCATACATGGCCAATAAAGTTGATTCTATTCTATTCTATTCTATTACATATTATACCACATGCCATAATGCTCATTACATATTATGCCACACATCGTAGTGGGAAGTACACATTATGCCATACACCGTAATACCTATTACATATTTTACCACATGCCATAATGCCCATTACACGCTATTCCACACACCGTAATGCTCATTGCAAACTAGTGGATTAACATGCTCATTGCCATGGGATTAACCTGCTCTGCCAAGAGTTACATGCTCTGCCAGGGGTTAACATGCTCTTTGCCATGGATTTACATGCTCTGACATGGGTTACATGCTTTGCCAGGGGTTAACTTGCTCGTTGTCATGGAGTTACAGTACATGCTATGCCAGGGGTTAGATGCTGACTTCCAGAATCGGATGTCAGCCCCAGCAGCATGCAGAGAGGCAGCAGACACAGAGCAACCAGCCACCCACCTTCCACCTTGGAACACAGTGACCTGGACATAGGTGGGGAACCAGGTCTAGGACTGCAGAGCTGGAGATATGGCACTGGCACCTGCTGCTTGTTTCAGTTGGGGTGGGAATGTGGGGAGCGCGGCGGGCTGGATTCTGCAGAGTGGGTGGTACTCCAGCGGGAGGTGGCCTCTCTCTGACCCAGTTCCTCCCGGCACCCAGGGACTACCTACCCTAAGTATCCTCATGTCACTGAGCCACGGTAAACTCCCAAGTTACGCCCTGGAGTCGGAGAGTGGAACGACACTCAGAAGGACCTCTGTGATGCTGCTGCCCCCACGCCTGTCCACGTTCGCCCACATCCACACTCCCAATGCCGCTGCTGAACAGCTGACTCCGGCGCACTCAGATCCGGCGCACTCGCCACCAAAAAAAAAAAAAAAACTGTGTGTCCAGACCAGGGCCCCCCTGACAGGCCCGGGCCCGGGTACCTGCTCCCCCCCCTCTCGGCACCCCTGGTGACGGGTTCCGCGGTGCGGTCTGCGGTGGGTCTGTGGCATCCTCAGTCGCTCGGCCCTGCTGATCTGCCCGCAGCCACACATGCGGGAGATGAGGAGGAGCTTTCTGAGCGACTGCTCTCAATTGTCCGGCGGGTCCTTTCTGAACCTTGGGCAGATTCAGAACGCCGGCGGCGCACATGTAAATTGACGTGTGGGCTATACACACAGCAATTTACAAGCGTTTTTAGGCATTTTCTGAATGATTTGTCAATCTCGCTCAGAAAATACCTGAATATCGCGCTGTATGTGGGGCCCTTAATACAACAGATTGCTTCTGCAGCTGGCAGGCTCCAGTCAGGGGTGTAACTAGAACTATGTGGGCCTCATACAAAAATCTGGAAAGGCACCCCATTGTCATTACATTGCAAAAACAGGGAGGTCTGGGTCTATGAGTAGGAGTGAGCGAGATGTGGCCTCACACCTGTGAGGATGTGCAGTGTGCAGCCCACCATAGGCATGCGCAGGCCATTTCCTTAGGGGGTGCACCATTAGAGGGGCGTGTCCATCATCATCTACTGGGCGTGTCCATCATCATCTACTGGGCGTGTCCATCACAGCCTACTGGGCTGTGCAAACTAAACTAAATAGAAGGTGACTTATTTATGTACATGCATTTTAAATGAATCACTCCCCCCCCCCCCCCCCCACGCGTACTAGAAACAGGGAATGTGCCCGCCAAAGGTGCGGTGCATTTACACTGTCTTGCCCATTACACATAATGCCATGCACAGTAATGGCCATTACACGTAATGCCACACACCATAATGCCCAGATCACACATAATGCTACACATATTAATGGCCATTCTACATAATGCCACGCCCTGTATTTTTGTAAAATAGGGACAATATAGACAGTGCGCGCCAAAAATTTACACCGTAATGCCTATTGCACGTCACACACCCATTGCATAGTATAACACATGCCATAATGCCCATTACACGTTGTGCCGCACACCGTAATGCCCAGTACACATTATACCAAGCACTGTAATGCCCATTACACATTATACCACACAGTGATAGTGAGTGATAGTGACAGTGGCATGTGATTATCAGTGACATGCGCGTGTGGGACAGGGTGTTGGAGACAAATATTACCTACCTTAACTGCGCAAAGCAACAGCATCAGCCATCTGGGAGCTCTAGATAGAGCAATCTCCTTCACCCCGTGTCCTGCTCTTTATCACAATGACACATTCCCTCACCCTGCGGCCTGCACTAAATTACACTGACACACTCCCTTACCCTGCGGCCTGCGCTAAATCACACTGACGTGCTCCATCACCCTGCAGCCTGCGCTCTATCACACTGGTGCACTCCCACACACTGACGCGCTCCCTCACTCAGTGGCCTGCGATCTGTCACACTGCCGTGCTCCCTCACTCTGCGGCATGCGCTCTATTACACTTACGCGCTCCCTCACCCTGTGGCCTGCGCTCTGTCACACTGACACATTCTCTTACCTGCGCTCTATCACACTAGCGCTCTCCCTCACTCTGACGCACTACCTCACCATGTGGCCTGCAGTCTATCACATTGATGCACTAACTTGCCCTGCGGCCTAACTTTCACTTTTTACCACCTAATTCTAAGCCCCCCCCCCCCGCAACCTAACTCTATGTCCCCTCTAGTGTCTAAATCTAAACCTCCCTCCTCCAACCTAATGCTAACCCACCTTACATATTTAATTTCACAAGAAAAACACAAACACACACAGTAGTACTCCCTCTACTCACTCTTGCCTTAGGTACAGAGGGTAATCTTCCTGATGGGCATGACCTGGTCTGGAAGGATGTGGAGCTGCCCCTCCATGACAGCAGCACTGTGAGCAGGCCAGTAGGGACTCCTGTGTAGCCCCGCCCCTGACTCCCATGTAGCCCCGCCCACTGACTCCTGTGTAACACTGCCCTCCTCCGCTCCGACTTCGAGTCCTCCTGCATGGCTAACAATGCCAAAAGTGCAGTAAGCACATCATTATCTCTGCGCTCCCCGCAGCGCAGACTCCGCCGCCACTGCTCCCTCTCCAGACAGTGACAGGCTCTGTAAGAGCCATGTCAGCTGCCATGCAACAGCGGGCACAAGCCATGCAGTTGCACGGCTTGAGCCCCTGTAAAATCGTGTGGGGGATGCCAATCATTAGGAGGTCAAAACAAGCAATAGGTGAAATAATAATTGCGCACATACAATAAAGAGATGGGAAATATAGTTACGTATTCTTGTGTGGTAACTCGAGATGAAAACTAAGATGTAGTACAATCCCAACTCCTCCAATATTTCTCATACAAAAAAAGGAGAAAAAATATACATAGTGTAATACTATTTCAAATGTTCTAAAGTCTTATGTTAAGATCTCCAAATGGAATGAAATCCGTCCAGTATGGGTCTTTGTGGTGATAAATTCTTATAGGGTCACCCTTTGTGCTGAATCAACTATAAGGTGCTTACAATAAGCTTACATTCACAGTATTTCATAAAGCCTATAAAGGTATCTTTTTAAAATTGATGCTCACGTAATCTTACTTCATCTAAACGATATATCCGCCCATAATGGTTTCTTTTCTCCACGTCAAGGAAACAGCACCCAAGCAGATCAAATAATTCAAATAGGGGTTTTATTGATGTAACAATAAAAATGGAAGGCTCTTCTTATAGCATTGGAAAATTTTGCTGCGTGATGATACTCTCAAAAAGGTATTAGAAGACAGACCAAAATTTGTGTATAGAAAAGCCAAAAACATCAAAAATAATGTAGTTAAGAGTGTAATAGATATCCCCAAAAACATAGGGGCAGTAAAATCAAAAGAGTTCTATAGGTGTGGCTCATGCTGTATGTGCAGAACCTGCAAAAGTCCCAGTAGCAAAATAACAGAAGTTATCTCAACAAAATGGGGAAAAGAATACAAAATTGAACAATTCATTACCTGTCACAGTAAAAATATAGTGTATCTGTTACAATGTTCATGTAAGAAACAATATATAGGAAGAAAATCAAGAAAGCTAAAAGATAGAATGGCGGAGCATGTCCGTAATATTAAGAAGGGTGTCGACACACATAGGAGGTTATTCTGATCGGAGCGGCCAAACGTGCGTACGTTCGCTATTAACGTACGCTCTCCGTACGCGGCCGTTGGGGTTAAGTCCACCCACAAATCAGCCGCATACGTACGGCCAGAAACAACGTCGAAGGGTAGTGGCGTACAATTGAGCGTACGCCAACGTACACGGACGGACCAGCCCTTACACTCCGACAACTAGCGTACAACAGAGCGTACGCCACCGTTTACGGACGTCTCTCGTCCGTCTTCCCGCCGACTTCTTGCGGCTATCTGAGCGTACGCCAGCTTGCACGGACGGCTCCCTATTGTTTTCAATAGAAAACTCAGCTTATGTCACCGCTCGTGAGAGTGAGCGTACGTCCGTGCACGCTAGCATACCCTTCACATATATGGACCTGCAAATCTTGCCTTTCAACTACAATTCTGACAATTAATTAATTATTCTAATTGTTATTCAATTATTGTTTTCTATTAACTCAATTGAAGATTGTGTGCAAAATAGTGGGCATGGGCTTAAAACATTGCTGAAACATCCTTTGTAGGTGTTAGATGTGGTTTATGTTATTGTATCATAAATACAAAACCTATGTTTGTATAAGAGTGAACACGTTGACACATGTCGACTTGTGTAGATTGAGTGTGCTACTGTGTAAAGTCTATGAAAGCACGTAGTGAATGTGTATAACTGTTTAACAAATACCTACCTTAGCATATATAAGCAGGTCTTAAAAAGATTCTTACCTTAAATTAAACAAACCTTTAAATGTAGAGAAGTATAGAAAGATAAGCTTCCAATGTGTTTGAGTGCTGTGTGTGGCTTGCAGGTAGTGAAATCATGGTTTGGACTTAATAGACTGCAGCATTGCTTATTACATTCAGGTGTATGTGTTTGAGTAGTAATCTGCGTTAATTAGCAAACTCAGGCGCACGCTGGCATGCGGTATCTGTAGGGGTGGTCTGAGCTGGCGGTTGGCGGCCGCCTGTTTTGTGTCCGAAATGAACGGTGCTTTAGGCGATCGTGCGGTAGTAGCACCGTTCATTTTTGGTGCACACCCCCTGTGTACACCCATATTTACGCCCATTTTTCCTCATTATTTCGGCCGCTCCCCTCAACACGCCCCTATGCCGCCCCCAATGCCCGTACTCTCGCGTACAGGTTTTTTCGCACGGAGAGACCCGTCCGTAAGCGTTGTGGAGTGTTCGCGCCTGCGCATTGGCGATTGTACGCATGCGCAGATCATGAAAAACCCCGGAACGTACGCGTACGGCCCGGCCGCACCAACCAGAATAAGGCCCCTAGTGTGTCGGCACATTTCAAGGAGGTTCATCAAAGTGATCCTAAATATCTCATGTTATTCTGTGGTTTAAAAATGATAAATACTAATTTTAGAAAAAATAATCTTGATGAATTATTAGCAAGAAGTGAAATGAGAACTATTTTTAATTTTGGTACATTGCATCCTGGAGGGCTGAACCTCGATTTTGAGGTAAAATGGTTCTTATAAAAGATATGACATGTTTTTATAAATGTTTTTATAAATATTATATCATAATGGTGTGTAAGTTTCATATTTGTGGAACACATAGAATTCCTGGAATACACACACATAATTTATTTTTAATGTGTTTCTTCCCCTGTGGAACGCACCAGTGTTTACATCTCATTTCTTTTATCCTATGGAATGCACATAGGACCATAATCCCCTTTTAATATGGATGTCCCATTTCCACTACCCCATGGAACGCACATAGGATTACTATCCCCTTTTATTATGGAACGCACGTCCATTTTCTTCATCACTTACGTCTAATAATAACCATGCCCCTTTTGTTTTCGTCACTATGTATGACGTAATTACGCATGAATGGAACGCATAGGTATCCGGCATCCATTTACATGTCCCAGGGGTAGCGTCATCAGAGGCGCCCCGTCCCTTTAATATGACCTTGTGCGTATCAGGGTTACTTCCTATAAACGAAAGATCGCACATAGCCGGCATAACGCTGGCATTTTCTCTGTAAATTACTGGACCCGTGTGCGGACACTAGTCCTATACAAAATGCTATTTTATCTATTAGCGGTTGCATTTTATTTGATTTTTTAAGTTTTAAGATTTAGTACCTCACTTCCGGCGGAAGTCTATACGTTCCACATAGCTGGAACGCATATTACGATCTCTCATCAATTAAGGATTTTAGACATTCAATTTATGTTTGGACTGTATGATATTTAATGCATATATTTATATATTATATCTTTTAATTTATAAGTATGTAATCCATCGAGAAATGTTTATTTTATTAATGCTTTGTTCAATACCTGTTACCACACCCAGGAAGGGGAGGATATCTCCCACTCTGGGTATATAAGTAGCACCTAGCAGACCTAGAATTTAAACCTTGAGGAAGACTTCAGTGTTGAAACGCGTTGGTGTTTTTTTATTTGGATTTCTGTGGAAGGTACTCTTCACTTGTGTAGTGACTGTGTCTGTGGTGAGTCACCAGTGGCGCCCTCGTTGCTCCCCGTGCCCTTTTTTGTCACTCACTTACTGTTTCCATCTGTAAGAAGAGCCTTCCATTTTTATTGTTACATCAATAAAACCCCTATTTGAATTATTTGATCTGCTTGGGTGCTGTTTCCTTGACGTGGAGAAAGAAACCATTATGGGCGGATATATCGTTTAGATGAAGTAAGATTACGTGAGCATCAATTTTAAAAAGATACCTTTATAGGCTTTATGAAATACT
This sequence comes from Crinia signifera, assembly GCF_055691185.1. NCBI lineage: Eukaryota > Metazoa > Chordata > Amphibia > Anura > Myobatrachidae > Crinia > Crinia signifera. Next base: position 88,742,826 of record NC_139219.1, on the reverse strand, counting down.
GTGAATGTAAGCTTATTGTAAGCACCTTATAGTTGATTCAGCACAAAGGGTGACCCTATAAGAATTTATCACCACAAAGACCCATACTGGACGGATTTCATTCCATTTGGAGATCTTAACATAAGACTTTAGAACATTTGAAATAGTATTACACTATGTATATTTTTTCTCCTTTTTTTGTATGAGAAATATTGGAGGAGTTGGGATTGTACTACATCTTAGTTTTTATCTCGAGTTACCACACAAGAATACGTAACTATATTTCCCATCTCTTTATTGTATGTGCGCAAATATTATTTCACCTATTGCTTGTTTTGAATTGTTATTTTCTGGGGGTTGGAACTTCCTCCTTTTTTTGGTGTTATTACTATTGCTGCACTAGGGCACAGTAGGTACTGTAAAAATCGTCTTTTTGGTTAATCATTAGGAGGTGCCTGTGCACCCCCGGCACCCTCGTGCGCACGCCTATGCAGCCCACAAATCAACTTGGTAAACTTTTAATGTAAAGAGGATTTATATTTTTATTAACAGTGTCCCTTATAGTTTTAGTAGTAAGCAGTGGATGATGGGTGACAAGTAGAGGGTGATTGAGAAGCAGTGGGTGAGAGAGAGGGCTGCAGGGAGAGGGTGACAGGGAGAAGTGGGTAATAGGGAGAGGCCTAGGATAATGTGGAATGTGTGAAAGAGAGAGGTAGAGGATGACTGTTAAATGGTTACAGGCATATGTGTAATACCCATAGTGCCATGTATATAGTAGTTATTGGCATAGGAAGTCATATGGTAGATGCCTCATACGGGCTACTGAAGGATTCGTGTGTAACTCATCCCCATAGGGGACAGTAAAAGGATATGCATCATATAGATACAGTGAATAACGAGCATGTAATGCCATACTGATTAATATAGTGTACTCAAAGTTGTTTTAGATCTGTGTTATCCCCATGGGGGAACAGTGGACATTTGGAGATATATATGTATACCCAGTGCCTTCACAGAAGGCAATAGAAACTTTCGTGGAAAATAAGCTAGGACCCCTCTCAGAGGGCAGCATGGACTTTACTGTAAAGCCACATATGTATCGGTCGCCCAGACTTTCATAGAAAGCATAGGTGCATTTGTTATGGATATGCACTGCTGAATACCCCTTCAGAAAGGAGAGATGGGCTGATACAGCCAGCAGACTCAGTGCAACTGTGGTGTAGGGCTGGCACATTATCCCTGCAGTCAGGGTAGCTCAAACGGATACACTGGTGGGCATGAAGTTAATAAAGTTTTCAAGCTCGCGCTGAGAGCGGGGAGAACGGAGGGAGCACGAGCAGGGAGATATAAAAGGTGACAGCCGTTGTTGGTGTGTCGCAGTTTCCCTCAGGCATACCGTTGAAGCAGAGCTACGCAGCGTGACCGGAGGCGGAGAGCAGTGCTGGGGAAGAAAAAGTGTCTCACCTGGTACAGCACAGGATCCGGTGAGGTCGTCCGTGGCTCCGGTACGTGGAAGGAGAGAATCCGCAGCAGCCGGGGAGAGCCGGACCGTGGGGGTTATTTTAGTCCATTCTTTCTGACAAAATCCTTCTTAGATGGACAAAACCATGTGCACTGCGGGTGGGGCAGATGTAACTTGTGCAGAGAGAATTAGATTTGGGTGGGGTTTTTCTTCAAAGTGAGATCTATATTGCAGTGTAAAATCATGCAGTCAGTATTTTCCCTGCACAGAAACAAAATAACTCACCCAAATCTAATTCTCTCTGCACATGTTACATCTGCCCCCCTGCAGTGCACATGGTTTTGTCCATCTAAGAAGGATTTTGTCAGAAAGAATGAACTAGAATAAACCCCCGTGTGAGACAGTGCTGGGGTGACGCGGCCGAGGAGTGACGGATCCGGGCGTGCCTGAGGTGAAGTGTCACTAGGAGGCCGGGCCGGAGGAGGCGGCATCGTCACGGAGGGGATCGGAGTCAGCATAGACGGAGGGGCGGAGACCTGTCAGCCTTGGGAGAATATGGAAGCGGTGAGTGAAGGAATTGCTGCACCCTACACTCCCACATAGGGAGGAGATATTGTCAAGGAGTTGATTCATTCTAACTCACTCCGCAGTCTCTGCTTAGCACATTTACCAGTCCAGTATAGACACCCTCCAATACCCTGCAGGTCAGCTCATTACCCTCCTGGTATTTCGCATAGTTAATACAAGAATTAGGGGTGTTAAACCCAGCTCAGCAGCCAGGGGACACATTCCTGAGTCAGACTCATACAGAGAGCCTCTGTACTGCAGAACTATAGTTCAAGTCGTTTTAACTTGGAGAAAGGGATAGCCAAACCCGGCTATTTTGGCCTGGGGAAGCTAGACAGAAAAAAGTTAGAATACTTACGACATTGGTGCAGGAGATGGCCCAACAGAGAGAATCCTACAGAGATGGTATGCAAGGAGCCAGCAACTAGAAGCCGTAGCCACGGTAACTAAAAAGCCATAGCATCTCAAGGAAAACAGCTGCTCCTGTCACCGGGCTTGCCCGCTATAGACAGATTGTATTAATAGTAGCCTGTGACTAGTGGAAACCTATAGTCAGGTGGACAGCTGTACAGTGAGGAACTAAGTTACTCTGTATACCAATCTGGAAGAGTGCTAATGGGCTAAACCCGGCTCCAGCCAGGGGACGCCCCGCAGGACCTGCTGTGAATACCGTATCGGTATACCTACAGTACTCTAATCTCTACACCCTACAGTTAAACGTAGCTGGTTTATAACAGAACTACCTATATACTTACCAGTGACAGAAGATAACGGGATTCCTTTCCATCGCATGTAGACTTGTGGGACTCAGGTTATTGGGTGATCACCTAAAGAAAAGGAAAAGCGCTTGTTAATCTTATAGTATATACCTTGGTAGAGATAGAGAGAGTTAAGATATTATTGCGCAATAATAGAGTGGCAATAGACTTGGGTACTTGTGGAGTATCACGGTTCCCACGACCTTCATCGTATGTTGATTGTATGCTAAAAATCGCATTGCATCGCATCGCATACGATCAAATCGCATGCGATGCGATGGCACCCGATTTTGCACTGAAATGCATCAGAATGCATTGAAATGTGTATTAAACTTGTGAAATGCCCCCAAATGCCATTTTTCATAGTGCACCACCCCCACTATCAACGTCAACCTGAAGCGTGGCGAGCGGCTGCGGTACGCGTCCTACGACCTTTTCATACTCCCACTATCCACGTCGGCGTGGAGTTGAGAATAGAAAGTGTGGCGAGCGCAGCGAGCCACCGAGCCCGAAGCGTGGCGAGCGCAGCGAGGGGACGCGGATACCTTCACAGCTATACGCGTCCCCTCGCGGGCTTCACAGGTATCCGTGTCCCCTTGCGGGGCTCGCTGCGCATTACCACTAGGTTTTACATATGGTGACAAGCAGTGGGTGATAGGGAAACAATATGCATAGCAGGGAGTGGCCTAAGGTAACGGAGAGTGTGACAAGCTGAGGTAGAGGCATACAGTGAGAGGCAGAGGGAGATGGGCAGAGGCAGAGAGTATCTGAGGGCACTGTTAAAGGGAGTATAGGGAGTAAATTGAGTTAGAAGGGCTCACTGACACATGAAGGGATGTATAAGTGGGAGATACACCCAGAAATAAAGGCTTTTTACACCAGAGGAGATGAAATTCTAGGTACTTGTGTATTATCACGGCTCCCACGATTTCCATCTTATGGGATCTTATACAATTTAAAATTGTATACTATTGTATATGGCATACAATGGCATACGATTAGATGAGATTTTAAATTGTATAAGCACACTAATGGGTGCTTTCAAGGTCAATTGGCCCCCCTATAAGATTTTTAATTGTATAAGCACCCTAATGGGTGTTTACAATGTTAAATGCACCCCACGCCACCCCCACTATCAACGCCAACCCGAAGCGTGGCGAGCGCAGCGAGCCCGCGAGGGGTGGCGGTACGCGTCCTCCGGCCTTTTCATGCCCCCACTATCCATGTCGGCGTGGAGTTGATTTTATATAGTGTGGCGAGCGCAGCGAGCCCGAAGCATGGCGAGCCGACGCGTAATACTTTACATTGAATGAATTGAATGAATGGAAGACTGTCTTTAACACATGGGATGGTCACTATGAATATCTTGTTATGGCCTTCATCCTATGAAATGCTACAGAGGTATTCCATTTCATTAGTAACATTTTATAAGATCTTCTCTACAAATAGGTTGTAGTATTCTAAGATTCTCATTTTCTCCCAAGGCATGGAGTCCCATTGTTTACAAGTAAGAGAAGTGCAATTATTATGTGTTAATCAACTTTATGGCAAGGTAGAGAAGTGCATCATTTTGGTTCCTTAAATTCCATGTTTAGATACATCTCTGGGTTTTTCCTACGAATTTACCCAGAAAAGTTCCAAGCCATTCTTGATATGTCATCATCAACATCCTTCAGAGCAGTCCAAAAAATGTATTGGATTTGCAATTTATTATCATAAATTCATAAAAGGATGGTAGCATCCATAATATCTCTTACCTGCCAGGCTCTGATCCAACCCAATGGTCCAAGGAAGCCCGCAAGCTTTTTTTATGCACCTGTGTTAAGTCAGCCAGATGTGTCTCAGTGATTCATTCAGTGGGGATAGGGGGTAGCAGTTTTGTCCCAGTGCTCAGAAGATGCGAATCTTCATCCATGCGGGCTCTCCTCATGGACATTTTTAACAGCTTAAAAAACTATAGTACAATGGGGATGATTCTGGTTGACTCTGTAAATTGCATGGATCACAGCTTACCAAGTGCCAGAAAGCCCGCCCTGACAAATACCTGCCCACCCACCACTGAGTCCCACCGCTACCACACGAGGGGATGTGTAACGAAGCGATTTGCATGTGATGCAATGCGAGGGCAGTGCAAAAAGTATGCACAGCTCCTACTTTTTGTACTGTGCGATGAGATGCCGTGGGAGCGTGCATCGCATCACTGGGTGCATACGCACCTTAAGTCCAGCTGTTTGCAACAGTTTGTCAATCACTTAATGGCAATTCATGCATCATTGTTGAATGCTCCTTCTCGATCGAAGACCTTGATAATTGTAAGTATTAGGCAGTACCCAGTATTAACCCTGAAGGTTGGGTATAGCTGTCTACCTGCAATTTGAGACTGAAATTATTTCAATGAAATTTGACCCTCGCTTAATTTGGCTTTTTTCTTTATATAGAAGGATTATTAAGCCAGTGGTTTATAAATTGAAGTTCCCATAATTTCTAAAGATTCACAACTTTTTCCACATTTCCCTGCTGAGACCTTTAGTCTTGAGTAGATTCCAACCACTCCTTCCCAAGGCTCCCAAAGTTCACACGCAACATGTAGGGGAATGGGACTGTCAGGAAATCGTGGACTCTTGTCTACAACCAACATCAGTGTTTAATTGACTGGAGAGGTTATGAGCCACAAGAAAGAGCTTGAACCAATTTCACTGATGTCCATGTTCTTTGCTTAAATTCAGGAGGGGGTTTGATAAGGTCCTGGCTGCTTGCTCCCGGCACTTACCGCTGTGAGGAACCCTGGGTCTCTGCAGCTCTCCAGTAGTTTAAGTGTTGCTACCACTGTCACCATGCTTTTCTTGGCACTGTCGTCTTCTGGGTGCCAGACATCACCATATTGCTCTCAAGCATCTGACTGCCTGTTGATTAAAGGCATGTCAGCTCATGGCCCCATGAGTGCAAGTACCAATCAAGGACCTGTATGCCCTGGAAGGATAGCTTCCTGTAGCACTTCGCAGCCATGTGCACAGAACGGGAACAGCATTAAGCTCTCCTGCAGTAGCACTGCCAGTTTCAGCCAGCAAACAGAATTAATAGTCCCAGCCTAGTTGATCTTGCTGCAGTTGCTCTATTGGTCCCAGACAGATAACCATTCTACCAGTCTCAGCGTAGTTGACCTTCCTGCGGTAGCACTTCCCTGCCAGTATATTAAGTTACCAGTCCAAGCCTGGTTAATATGCCACTGTTGGTTTCAGGTAGTGATATATTTATTTCCAGTACCACCCTTGTTAAATCTCTGCTGCTTCACTGGATCCATCTAGCTTAGTACCCAGCATAACCAGTTCTACCCTGTATGAAGCTTAGCTAGTCCTAGCTTGGCACCCAGCATAATTAGTCCCAGCCCGGTATCCTGATTAGCCGGTCCTAGTCCAGCATCTAGCCTAGACACTGTAAATAGGAAATACTGTCATCAAATCTCCAATTTCTACTTTCTTGTCTGTTATCATTGTGATATCTGCAATGTTTCCAATTCTCACATTATGGATTGAGGTGAATTGATCACATTCCATCTGCATCCAAGATATGCCTCCCCACATTCCAAATTACTGAGTTGGGATTCTTGCTCTCAAAAATGAAACTCCCGCAACCATGAGCCATGCCTCCCATTTGTAAATCATTGTGGGGGCGTTCCTAGTGCTTTGTGAGCTGCTGGCATGGCCCCAGTACCTCGGTCTCCTGTGAATAAATAGATGATGTGAACATGCACACATCTATTCACCACTGCTCTGTTAAGCAGGGTGGATTGGTTTGATTAAGGTGTGTGGTGTAGGAGTTATGGTTAGGCACTAGAGGGGATTGTTAGGCTGTGGAAGGGAGGAGGGTTAGGCTGCTAGAAGGGTGGGCTGGGGGGCATAGGGACGGTAAGTATAATTACCTGATCCCTGTCGAGATTCTCTGCTTTGGGATACCGGCGTCTGTATTCTGACCACCAGTCATCTGTATGTATCCCTGCTACAGTACACCACCTGAATGTCTTCATGTCCCTAGTTTTGTTAGCCTTGATCTAGATCTGGGGTAGCCAACTCCAGTCCTCGAGAGCAACCAACAGTTAATGTTTTCCAGATCTCCTCACAGAATCAGAAGTGAAGTAATTATCTCCACCTGTGGATCTTTTAAAATGTGTCAGTGAGTTATGAGTGCACCTTTGCAGCATCTAGGTTGTCTGGAAAATGTGAACTGTTGGTAGCTCTCGAGGATTGGATCAAATGAGGCTCACACTCTCTTCGGCAAGGTACACCAGGCTGTTTTGGAGTCCCCATGCCAACTGCTTTACATATTGACATGTGAGCCAAAGTTTCTACCTAACTTTATATGAAATAAGATAGCAGCAACACTCAAGGTGACCACACATGGTGCGATTTGTAGTGAAAATAGCATGATGTCTGGTATAAATCTCACGTGTTTATTTTGCCTTGAGATGTGTGCTCCCTTGTAGTCCATAGTACAGAGGTTCCCAAACGCGGTCCTTAAGGCCCCCCAACTGTCCAGGTATTAAGTATATCCATGCTTGGCCACATGTGACTTAATTAGTAACTCAGTCAGTCTGATTTAACCATCTGTGCTGAGCCACGGATATATCTAAAACCTGCACCGTTGGGGTGCCTTGAGGACCGCGTTTTGGAACCTCTGCCATAGTGCATTACAAAATAGTATGTGCAGGCAGGTATTCTTCTACTATATTGCATGGTATCTGTCTATTTCAAATAGCACCCGGTTTAGGGAATCGCATGTGATATGTAATTTATATATATATATATAAATATCACGTTGTAGTATAGTCCAAATCTTATGTAGTCCAAATACTGTAGCACAGTGTAAAAAGTTCAAATTGCTTGGCACGCATTGTCTTGCTCAATTCGGGTATGGGTCATAGGGTTAACTGTATGAAGGTCGACCACAGGGCTTAAGTAAAGGTAGACATGGTCAGAAAGTTGACACAAGGATTAGGTCGACAATAGGAAGGTCGACAGTCAAAAGGTTAACAAGATTTCTTCACATTTTCTTGTCCCGAATGTTGACATGGACACCGTCTGAGTTTACAGCGTCCCCTCGTATGGCTCGCTGCTTTAGACATGCTTCGGTAAAGGTGGTTCGCTGCGCTCGGCTATTATATTCTCCCGCCACACTGTAGTGGATAGTAGGTTATGAAATACCGTCTTTTGGCACAAGTCGGCTTAAAATTTTTTGTAAAAAAACTTGTGTCGATTATTTGACTGTCAACCTTCCCATTGTTGACCTTCCGACCCTGTCGACCTTAGCCATGTCAACCTTCAGTGGTCAACCTAATGTATGTCGATCTAGTGACCATATCCCCCCAAATTGCACCTAGCACACAATCCCCGTGTATGGGCACCTTTAACACGTACTTGCCTACCTGACCCTCTCCATGAGGGAGAAAATGTTCTTTTCCTGGACCTCCCTGGTAGTGTAAGATGCCATCACCTGTGGTGAAACACCTTTCTTATCAATTAACCTGTCCCGTGGTGGGGGGGGGGGGGCAGTTGGGAGTCCCCCCAGCCTGGCAAGAATAGACGCTGTGTCTATTCAGCGCTGCAGAGAGGCGGAAAACAGGGGTGCGGCCGGGGGACGCGTCCCCCTGCGAGGCCACACCCCTTTTTCAGGAGCACGCACGGCTTCACCGCGCGGGAGTCCCGATCTCCCCCTTCAAAAAGTTGGCATTTAGGTGGAGAGGGTCAGGGAGGCAAATATGCTTTAACACAAGTCTTACCGGTACTTGTTTCCTAGCATGGTGCCCGTCAGGTCCCATCGCATACCTTATCTTAAGGTATGCGATGGGACCCGACCGACCCGATTTTCGGGCTTTAAAGACGTTTTTAATACACTTTAAAAATCGGTCGCATCGCATGCCATTATAATGGCATGCGATGCGATGCAACGCAACCGACCCGATTTTTACATTGGACCCAATGTAAAAATGGTCCCTGAGACCCGATTTTACATTGGACCCAATGTTAAATGCCCTACAGACCCGATTTTTAATTGTAAACCCACGCTCATGGTTAATTATGTGAAATGCCCCCCCATTGTTAACGCAACATCACGATCAACGTCAACCCGAAGCGTGGCAAGCGCAGCGAGCCCGCGCGGGGCAGCGGTACGCATCCTCCGACCTTTTCATACCAACACTATCCACGTCGGCGTGGAGTTGATTCTATACAGTGTGGCGTATAGTGTGGCGAGCGCAGCGAGCCACCGAGCCCGAAGCGTGGCGAGCGGACGCGTAATACGTCTGAAGTAATGCGTGTCCGCTCGCCATGCTTTGGGCTCGGTGGCTCGCTGCGCTCGCCACACTATGTAAAGTCAACTCCACGCCGATGTGGATAGTGGGGGTATGAAAAGGTCGGAGGACGTGTACCGCCGCCGCTCGCCACGCTTCAGATTGACGTGAATCGTGGCGTGGCGTTAACAATGGGGTGACATTTCACATAATAATTACCCATCAGGGTGGGTATACAATAAAAAATCTGGTCTGGGGAGCATTTAACATTGGGGCCAATGTAAAATCAGGTCTCAGGGACCATTTAACATTGGTTCCAATGCAAAAATCGGGTCGATCACATCGCATGCGATTTGGTCGCATGTGATGCGATAGACCCGATTTTTGCGACCCGATTTCATACAATTAAAATCGTGGCGCCCTGCTAGGAAACAAGTACTGTCTTACCTGCAATGCCCTACAGCTGCAGTCTGATCAGTGTACCACAGTTCCAGTTGATAATTTTGAGAGCAAAGTCCATGCCTATTGTAGCTCTGCAGTGCTCAGTGAACAGCTGTTGCACATACCAATTGATGATACATGTTTTGCCAACCCGTCTCTCCAATCATAAGTTCCTTGTCCATGATGACAGTATGATATCTCTCTTTCAGAACACAAGAAAGGCCACCTAAAGGCACAGTATTAAATATAAAGTACAGCAATTAGTGACTCTTCCTTTTGATCTCAGTATGTACATACAGTACAGTGCAGTTGTTTGCCACATTCACAATGACATAAACACAAGTCATACTATAAAAACAAAAAACTGTTATAGAGTGAGCAACCACAATCACATGGAAGGAAATTGCACATTGCCTCTTGCTGAAGCATGAGAAACAAAATGAGCAAACCACAGTTATTTTGAGAACATTAAAAAGACAGAGAACTTCAAAGTCCTAACTAGTTGGTAACTCATATCATCTTTTACACCAGTATTGAAGTAGCTGCTTGCATACTGCTATATTCTATATCTAGGTAACTTATATCATCTGTTACACCAGTATTGAAGTAGCTGCTTGCATACTGCTATATTCTATATCTAGGTAACTCATATCATCTGTTACACCAGTATTGAAGTAGCTGCTTGCATACTGCTATATTCTATATCTAGGTAACTCATATCATCTGTTACACCAGTTTTGAAGTAGCTGCTTGCATACCGCTATATTCTATATCTAGGTAATTGTGCAAATATTTTTATAAGATTTGAAAGTGAGTTAGAATTTATTAGTACCTGGGATGGTATGTTACCTCTTACCATTTGTTATCTTAGTTTTATTGCTAGTGGAAGAGGGGCTCTGGCTGGGTGGGGTCTCAATCAATTAACTTAGAAACAGCTTTTAGTATATATTGTGAACACAAGGCTGACCTCAGCCTGGCTGACTATTGTTAGTTTGTCATATTTTAAAGTAGGAAGATTTTTAAGTAGGGCGAAAACAGTTACATAGATTAAAGCTTGGACAGAAACTGCCAAGCAACTTAACATCTTCGTATCAAAGTGACACCAGCAACCCAGAAAACCAAGAGACTGCTTTGAGTGAGCTCACTTCATTCTCACATCATACTACTCCTGGCTGCTTAATCTGCCTATTCAGCTGTGATATCACCATTTCTCCATCTGCTAAAACTTTTTGAATATCACTCTTTATGCTTGTACTTGCACTGTCAGTTTTGAAAATGCCCAGCTGTACCTCTAATGACTTTACCTCTCTTGCTGTTCCATTGAGAGTAGGTGTCCCTAATTATTTTATTCTTGGCCCTCTTCTCTATCTCTACATGTCCTCTCTGGGTGAACTTATTTGTTCACTCGACTTCCACTATGCCGAAAATACTAAAATCTACCCCTCATTTCCTGATCGCTCTCCTTCCATCCTAACTCATATCTCCAACTGTCTCTCTGCTGTCTACTCTTGGATGACCCAGCGCTATTTTAGACTTAAAATATCAAACACTAAGCTGACCTCTTCCGAGCCTCCTGCATAAAACCTGACCATCTCTCATCCTAACCGGTTTATGCTCACCTCTCCCCCTTCTGTGTTACCCCTGTCTGTCTAACCCTCCCCTTTAGAATGTAAGCTCTCACGGGCAGGGCCCTCTCTCCTCATGTGCCTTTCTTAGAATATATAAACCTCTGCCACCCTGATAATTGCTTCAGTGTCCTGTCCCCTGATGCAACTATCCGTATTAACCATGTACTTGTCCTAACCTGTCTTGTAATGTAATTTGTTATGTGTTTGCTCATAACTATGCTCTGTAAAGCGCTGCGGAATTTGTATGCGCTATATAAGAAACTGTTAATAAAGGGATGCAGTTAAAATCCCGGCGGTCGGGATCCCGGCGTTCAGAATCCCGACGCCGGAATCCCGACCGCCGAAATGCCGACACATTCTACCTCCTGGGGTGTCCACGACACCCCTGGAGGGAGAATAAATTAGTGTGCCGAGCGTAGCGAGGCACCGGGCCCGCTGCGTGGCGAGCGCAGCGAGCCCGCAAGGGGGGGGCGATCCACCTCCCCCCCTTGTCGGCATTTCGGCTGTCAGGATTCCGGCGTCGGGATTCTGAACGCAGGGATCCCGACCGCCGGGATTCAATACTGAATCCTTAATAAATAAATAAATAAAGTCCTGTATCAGCAAATATAATAATACTAATAATAATATTGTTTGAAGGAAGCCCTTTACAGTGCAACTCTAAATTGTAATGTAAAATATACATTTACACCATATTTGATTGCTGCATGCAAAACCAGGCATTTTTTCCCACAAAGCAAAAAAAAAAAAAAATTGTATTTGTTCCCCTTGCATTGCAGTAAGGTTAGACCAACGTATTCACCCATTAGCCAGATTTGCTCTAGCTGTAAATGTGTACCTAACTGCGCACCACAATACGACCTGGGTTTGCATGGGAGTGCATGGATAGTCCTGCAAGGTGAATGCCTCTTTGCACTAAAGCAGGGTTGTCGACATTTGAAGTCGCCTCTCCGGGAGAAGCCCGGAGAGGAGACTTTCAGCATGACTCCGGGGGGCGGGGCTTGAGTGTGACATCATTAAGCCCCACCCCCAGGATGGGAAATAACCCGTTTTGCCGATCTCCGTGGAGGAGGCGGGGCTATAATGACACGTTTGCGACATGATAGCCCCGCCCCCTCAGCGGAGATCGGCAGATAGGGTTATTTAAACGATAGGTTTATTTAAACGCTTTAAAAGGGTAGGATGGAGGTAGCGGCAATCCGGGGGCTAAGTGGGGGTGCCCTGGATTCCGGGAGGATTGCCCACCTTTCCAGGGGGCCGGGAGGGGGACCCGATTTTCGGGACCCTCTCGGCCATTTCGGGAGGGTAGGCAATCCTGCACTAAAGCCGTGTACACACAGCAGCGATATGGGCTATAATCGCTGGAAATATGGTTGCTGGCGACCATATTGCCAGTGATGGGAGTATGCGCCGGGTGCGCGCTCCCGTTCTCAGCCCCATTATAATTGCTGGTCGCAGGAGCTTCCTCCTGCGACCAGCTGATTACCTCTGCGGCTGCCCCCAGCAGAGGTTTCTTTTCATCAGCGGTTTCTTTTCATTAGCGACCATCTCTGGTCACTAATGAAATCTGAGATATATCAATCTGAGATATATTGCTGAGCAATATATCTCCCCCGTGTGTACGCACCGTTAAGCCCCATACACACGGGGGAGATATATTGCTGAGCAATATATTGCTAGCAATATATTGCTCAGCAATATATTGCTCAGTTTTTCCTTTCCATCAGCGACCAGAGATGGTCGCTGATGAAAGGGAACCTCTGCTGGCGGTGCCTCAGAGGTAATCAGCTGGTCGCAGGAGCAGCGATTAAGCTGTGTACACACGGGGGCGATAGGGGCTGAAATCGCTGGGAATATGGTCGCTGGCGACCATATTGCCAGTGATCAGAGTGTGCCCCGGCGATAAATCGCCAGGTGCGCGCTCCCGTTTTCAGCCCCATTCTAATCGCTGGTCGCAGGAGCTTGCTCCTGTGACCAGCTGATTACCTCTGCGGCTCCCCCGGCAGAGGTTCCTTCTCATCAGCGACCATTTCTGGTCGCTGATGAAAAGGAGAGACTGAGCAATATATTGCTCAGCAATATATCTCCCTCGTGTGTACGGGGCTATAATGACAAGTGACCATATACCATAGTTTCCTCCTTGAGGGAGAAAATGCTCTGTTCCCGGACTTCCCTGGTAATGTATGATTGCTATCACCTATGCTGAAACACCTTTCTTATCAATTACCTAGCTCTCCACAGGTGATGGCAATCATACATTACCAGGGTGTGGATCATTTGGTCTACAACATGTTGGTCGACATGATGGTTTCAGTGTTTTTTTCAGCAAAACATGGACACTGAAATGTAGAACCTCTACGCTCGCCATGCTTCGGGCACACTATTTTATTCTCCCTCCATGCCTAGTGGATGGTAGGGCATGAAATTCCTCCTGTCGGCACATGTCATGTCGACATGGACACTGAAACGTAGCACTGCGTCCCCTCGCGTGGCTCGCTACGCTCGCCATGCTTCGGGTACGGTGCCTCACTATGCTCGGCACACTATTTTATTCTCCCACCATGCCCTAGTGGATGGTAGGGCATGAAATTCCGCTTGTTGACAGGACACTGACCATAACAACATGTATATAATCCAAGTTTCATTCTAAATTCTCATAGCCTTATAACTTTCTGTACGTTTATTGATATTTTGATTGTTCTCATGCTTTATGCTTTCATTTATAGAATAGCACAAAAACAGCCCCCCTCCCACTCTCCACCCCTTGTGATATACTGTAACACAGATGTGTGCCATATATTTGTATTTCCTGAACCTATAGTGGCTTCTTTCATTACAGTCTTCTCCTATTACCCTTCCTTTCAGTGAGAGCATGTCATCACTTGTTATCTGTATCAATCTGAAAAGTGCCTACATTAATAAGTAAGGTGAAAATAATAATTTGTGACAAAATAGTGATAGAGGAAAAATTCTGAATCATCAATGGCAACATGTCATAATGATTCTTGTGCTGTCAAAGCCTTCTTTAAGGATTACAACATATAAAGTTACAAAGACAAAGAGCTTAAGACAAGAGAGGATGAACTTGAATAAAATAATAGTTACAAGCAGTAAAGTGACATTAATATATAAACAATCAGAACATTATAGCGCAGCACTTGCACACAGAAATCTGGGCAGGTGGGCCGGCTGGGTAATTTGCCTATGGGAACGCCCAGCATTTCATGGGTATTCCCATAAGAACACTGGGCTTTCCCATGATAATTCCCCAATGAAGAAGGGGGGGGGGGGGCAGCTGACGTCAGCGGATGCCAGCTGCCCGCCTGCTTCTCGCATAGGGCTCTCACAAGTCAGAGACACCGGAAAGGTATCGCAGCCCTGTGAGCGCTGAAGAAATCATTCGATGGTCTCTCCCTGCACCCAAGGCTGCGAATGGATGATTATGCAAATCATCCATTCGCATGCCTGCGGGGGTTCGGGGGGGGGAGGACTGCCATGCTGGCGGCATCTGGGCGACTCGCAAGGCTGCAAAATTTGCAGCCTTGCGATTCAATCAGAATGAGGACTTATGTTGTGCCCAGATATACATATGTAGCCACGCTTATTGTTGTTGCATTATCACCATGTGCGATTCCTGTGCTTATTAGTGCAATACCGTCATCATACGCGTGCATCTAATTTGCTCCCGCGGCTCATACAAATGCATTAAGTGGCGATATCACAGTGTGACGATTCGGCGCTGCTGTGAATTTGGTGCACGAAACAAGCACAATCGGTTGGATTGCTGCAACGATGAGTCTGGCTATATTTGTTATAACAGACACATCCATGGCAGAGGCCTCCGTAGAAAGCTATTGTAAGCACAAATGGGGGGATGGAGATGTCTGCTCCAGAACAGTCCCAGAGAGGTGGTTTAACTCCGTGTCATCCTTTCTGCATTTCTCCATAGAACTGCGAAGTTCACATAGCTGCGTGTCTTTTTAAGCCCGCCCACCACTCGCATTGCCGCCCGCCTCCCAACACGGCTGCAAATGGATGTTTTGTACAAACATCCATTTGCAGCTTATAGGGCAACACCTTCATCACTCTCAGGTGTCTTAGGTTTGCGTGTGTCCTGTACGAGGACAGGACGGGCAGCTAACATCCGGTGATGTGTTCCGCGTGGCCGCTCGTACACAGTGCATGCACACGCGCAGAAATGCACATGTGCAAAACAAAAACTTTGCACTCCTGTGCGATTTTGCATGAGAGCTAATGGACCAGAATAAAGTCCTAAGTCCATGAATCAGCAAGGCTCGCTAAACAGCAGTCGTTCCACTCCCCTGTCTCCCATGGGAACGCCCAACATTTTCATAGGGATGCCCCGTTTCTGCCCCCGGCCCTCCCTCCCCGCAATGAACAGGCCATGGAGTGTGTAACTCGCAGAAGCTGTTCGGTGCAGGAGTCTGCGAATGAGCAAATACATGTCCCGCCCCATCCGATCGTTAAAGGATCACCCCCTAAATGTGTTAATCCATACAACACTATATTATTTAATGAATTCGTTAGTTTATCTTCTAATTCTCATAAAATTGCCTGAAAATTAATATGTAGGAATCTTGCATCCTTCACAGTTAATAATAGGCTACATGCAAACATTGGTGCCAGGTGTCATGTGATGCTTTCATATATTCAAATAGGAAGGTTGAAATGATTGAATCCATGGTTGTCACATTATAATAATTTAGCATTTTGAATTTCACAGTTCATGTATTATTTTTCATGGAATGACCCTACAATTTACATTTGTAAACAAGTGTTCTTATCTTGGTGGAGTCAGTCGATACTCCAAACCTCTGAGTGGTGTTTGGCAGCACCGACTGCATCTAATAGGACTGTCAGATCACCATCTGTTGATGTTGTCAAATTATTAAGTATCTCTTTTTTGGTTTAAATTAAGAAAAATAAAACGAGAAAAGAACTTTACCCCCCCCCCCCCCCACAGTACATCAGGACGGGTGATAGCGAACAAGCATTGAATACATTATTCCTCAGCTGTCATCTGCAAGGCCTCCCCCCTCCCCCTAGTCCTGGTGCCCTAGGCTGCAGCCTATTCAACCTGTTGGTTGATCAGGCATGGCAAAGAGCAGATTTTCTATGGCATGGTAATGGACCCCAGGTCTAACATCAGTACTTTTCAAGCTCAATGGTGGATATAAAACACAATAATAATATGCATGTTAGAATACTTATAAGAACAAACTGTACTCACCCCAGCTCCATTGAGTTATAAATGTAAAATGCACATTCAGTTTTGAATTCTCAAAATAAATAGATGATTGTAATTAAATGTTCACAGCAGTGTCTTGTAATTACAAACAAGTTCCAAATATATGCAAATAAATAATTTCCATATATTGTTTTGTAATACAATATTCCCATTATAAATGATAAAAAAAGGATTAATGAAAATAAATGTTTAAATAACATGGAGCCAGATGCTTCAAAAAGTAATAAGTGGAGAGTGCTAAACAACCAGCCAATCCGCACCGAACTGCTATGCGACAGGTTGGGTTTGAAAAAAATGGCTGTTGGATGCTGGCTGACTGTTTTTTTTATCACCATGTACTGTAGCAGTTTAACTGGGATAACTTTATATGCTTTATTATATTCAAATCTCGAATTTCTGCTTTATTTTTATTCAAATGTTGGTTAGTACAAGCTCTGCATCTGGGAACAGAAATCACAAGCCACTTAGGACAATGGGTAATGGACTAAAGTCTCAGCTGTTAAGAAAGGGGTTTTAATTATAGTAACAGCTGCAGACTGAGTGCTACTAGGGACAGTATGGAGAGCTTAAGCTGCCCATATACGTCCCAATCCCGGCGTACGTTCTGGGCTAAAATAGCATCACATTGCATTGCATGCCTTGTGCATGCGTTGTGCATGCAATGCAATAAAAAGCAAGCACAAAAAGTATGTGCAGCACATACTTTTTGTACTGTGCGATGAGATGCCGTGGGAGCGCGCACCTCAAAGCCCACATCGCGGCGCCGGAATGGGGACGTGTATGGACAGCTTAAGTCTTAAGTTATCTCTGTGTGGTAGTCCCTATTGTGCAAATGGACTCTATTATATGATATCCCCTCCTCTGTTTATCCTGGATACATATTATGATATGATGATGATGAATTTGCATGTTCTGGACTTCATAAAGGGTTTCTCATATGTATCAACATATTTATATGTATCAACTAGCGTTAAGTGCATATGTGGGGATTACGTTTTTTTAAATGTATTAATACCGCACCTAATGTGTGCTAGGGACAGCCCGCAAAGTAATGCTCAGTGGGGCTGTCTCCTGCAATATCCCCCAGCAATTAGCTTCACCAGTCCAGGGCTAACGTTGTCCTATCCCCACTGCAGGGAGAACACTAGCCCTACTGCTGGCTCCGGGCTGTGCTAAAGATCTCGCAATAAAAGTGAGATCTTGCGCATGTCCAGGGAGCTGGCCTGGGGGAAGAGGGTGCTGTTTGTTAAAGGCGCATGCGCAGGGCTGCCGGGGGCGCCGATAAGGAGAGTCGTGAATGGCTTTCCTTATCAGCTGGCCTTTGCATAGTACATTAAGGTGATACAGGTGCCCACTTCTCCACTTTATGCAGGAGAAGCGGGACCCGTTATTTTGTAAAACGTAAATGGCTTTTTAATACATCTGCCCCAATCTTCATTGGACATTATGCTTGAACAAAGATGCATATTCTGCAACAAAAAGAACAGATGTTCTAAAGGACTAAAATAAATAGTTTGCCATTTTTTAGACGTGTTTAGAAAATGAAAACATTCGTCTTTCTGGCTGCAAAGGGTTCCTGATCATTTGGGAGCATTATGTAAGGCTGCATAAAAAACGTGATTGCTGACTTCTGACTTTGCTATCGGTTTTGGAATATCAATGACAAAACTCAAATTCCGTTTACATAAGAAAATACTTCACTTAATTCTACTTAACTATACAGATTTATATTCTTTATTTTGCTGAGATCTAAATGCACGTCGAGATATCCACAAGAGATATAGAAAAGAGTGTATAAAAATAACCACCATTGTTGTTTAAATATTGGCAATGGGGCTATGTCTGGCTCAAAGAATTGCTGAAACAAAGCTTTGTTGGCACGAAGGAAACATTACCTTTAATTATGATTCTAATCATTTTACTAATAAAACAATAAACTGTGGAGTGATAGGACTTTAGAGAATATAAAATAATGAAGTCAGCTTTACTCATGATTAATACAAGGATACAGAATCATCATTTTATTGGTTATGTCTGTATGCAAAGGGGGGTAATAAGGTTCTGATTTTACTTATGCTGGCCATTTTTACTGGCATAAATAGATTTTTTTAAATAGCGTGCTAGATTTTTTGTTAAAAATATACACTTATGAGAATTTTATTACAGTACTTTTTTTTCCATAAATTTAAACAACTGATCCAAGTAAAAGGACAAGTAAAACAAATACATGCAATACACTATTCTTATTCAGCCTATTGTGTGTCACCTTAAAAGTAAAATGTATATTATTGTTAGTATTATATAAACTCCAGTAGTTACAATATAATTAGCTATAGAATTCTGACTAGAAAACAAACAGTGTATGTTACACTGTAAAGCCAGCTAATGCTGTGTGTATATCATTTCGGTACTTATATGTTAGTTGGGCGCCCACTAAGCTATTTGTTTCGTTTTCCACGACCCCTCGTTGGGCTCGCTACGCTCGCCACGCTTTGGCTTGGTGGCTCACTGCGCTCGCCACACTATATAAAATCAACTCCATGCCAACATGGATAGTGGGGGTATGAGCGTACTAACTATAGTGGGTGCCCAACTAACATAGAAGTACCATCATTTCTTTTAACCATGCTGTAATTAAAATAATATTTCATTTGATATAAACAATGACCAAATGAAAAGGTTCAGTAATAAAGTTGTAGTCATTTCTATTTTTCAGTGGTTGTTCTTTCATTGAATAGGTGGCAAAAGACTTTCAGCCCATTTTCCCTGT
This sequence comes from Crinia signifera, assembly GCF_055691185.1. Taxonomy (NCBI): domain Eukaryota; kingdom Metazoa; phylum Chordata; class Amphibia; order Anura; family Myobatrachidae; genus Crinia; species Crinia signifera. Next base: position 88,723,669 of record NC_139219.1, on the reverse strand, counting down.
CTTCATAATATTTAGTTTTTACGGTTTTAAATGAAAAAAATAAGGGGTTTATTCAATTATTTGCAAATGACTTTGTGTTCGCCTGTATGCCTCACTTACAGTATCTCCATATGACTGTTTACAAAAGATTCAGCTAAAGGGAGTGAGTTACAGTGCCATGGTGCTTCCACACCTTTACAATTACAAATCACCCTCCCCTTGCCGCCCCTGACTCGCACAGCTGCCATGCCTGGCACACTGCATCACTGGCAAACTACCATTGGAATGCCCAGCATCTTTATGAGAATGCCCATGAAATGCTGGGCATTCTTATGGGTGCGACCCGTGCCCATCGACCCCCCCCCCACCCGCATTGCACTGTGTGAATGGGCCAGCGACTATGCAAGTAGCCGCATCTGCATAAATGCTTAGGCGCATGTGCAGAAGCTACACATCACTCCCCCTGTGTGAACACACAGGGGAGCGATCAAATTAGAATGACCTCCAAAATGTATAGGAATATTATGGATGTTCAACATGACTTAATATTTTAAAAAGTAGAACAATTATAAATATGAAATACTGTAAGTTGACCTTTGTTTTTATTAAGATCTGGATAGGAGCTGTTAGGACACACAGGATGGGGTACCCCCAGAGTGTACAAAAATGCAGGTGCAGCAATGCACTAAGGTGGTAAATAACAAATACAATAACAGAATTCTGCACAAGGAAGGAATGGCATTAGAGGGCAACCAGACCCACATTGTGAGCTGCTGCAACAATACAGAGATGGTACTGTACAAAATAATAATAAAAGAAGCAGATGCAGGGAGAATCCCCTGACTTATCTGGAATGATGGTATTACAGCAGGCAGATCTCAGGAGGCTGCAGCTCAGGACCAGGAACACAGACACTGTAGAACAAGCATGGGACACGGGATACAAGGACTGGAACCACTCTGGAGCAGGAGCCTAGACAAACCAAACTGTACTGAGGAACTCTCTGCAAGCTGACAGGCAGCTAGGGCAGAACTACTGTATAACTGGCAGCGTAGTGCTGGCCAGAATGCCTTATGGAGGGGATTAGGTGATCAACACACCTGTGACAGATCCAGCCCAACTCCCAGCAGGGATAACAAAGTCATTACCTCTCTGGCTTGTGAATAATTAAGTTCACAGAGGATGAGCTGCAATGGCACAGACCCACCACCAGAGGCCACCAGAGAGTAAAATACAAAACACAGACTGAACACAAGACAAAACAGACAAGACTGAAATGAGCCATTTATAATGGCTCCTAACAGTACCACCCTTGAGGAGGGGTCAACAGACCCCAATACCAGGTTCTCCACAACATGGAAACATCTAAAACCCTGGCATGCGGGTACTAAGACCAAAACACACACACACACAAAAAACAAGCTGCGGCTGCAGCTTGTAACAGGAGCGATCTGGACAATACCCCCCACCCCCCTCCTCGATCTGGACTTGATGCTTTCTATATAATAAGGTTTAATTGGCAATTTGGTTCTTAATAGCCACTGAGGAACCACATAAAACATACCTCTTTTTCAAATGAGTGTGCCCCTAAAGAAAAAGAAACATTCGGAATAATGAATTCTGCAGTGCAGGGGTATGATCTGATTATCACATGGTTAGCGAGAATAATTTCCAAGGTTATACATCATTTTAATCTATCGCTGCCCCTAGTCTTTCTCCTCTTTCTTCCCATTCTCTCTACCTGGTAGTGTTTCTCTCCCTGACATGCGTAGTGTATCTCTCTCTCTAATACTCTCTCTCTCTCACTGAAGCCCGAGTTTGTATCCAAAATCAAGCAAGCCAAAATAGGCCAAGCAGTTAAAGGTACATGGACCTTACACTGTATGTGGTGATAGATGGGGAGGAAAGTGTGTGTGTGTGTGTGTGTGGGGGGGGCATTACTGTTTGGGCATTATGTGTACTGGGCATTGCGGTGTGTGGCATAGTGTGTAATAGACATTATGTTATATATGGTATAATGTGTAATGGGCATTACTTTGTGTGGCATTTATTTATTTATTTATTTATTAACAGTTTCTTATATAGCGCATACAGATTCCGCAGCGCTTTACAGAGCATAGTTATTAGCAAAAACACATAACAAATTACAGTACAAGACAGTTTAGGACAAGTACATGGTTAATATGGATAGTTGCGCCAGGGGACAGGACACTGAAGCAAGCATCAGGGTGGCAGAGGTTTATATATTGTAAGAAAGGCACATGAGTAAGAGAGGGCCCTGCCCGTGAGAGCTTACATTCTAAAAAGGGAGGGTTAGACAGACAGGGGTGACACAGAAGGGAAAGAAGTGAGCATAAACAGGTTAGGATGAGAGATGGTCGGGTTTTATGTAGGAGGGTGGGAAGAGGTCAGCTTAGTCCTTGATATTTTAAGTCTAAAAAAGAGCTGGGTCATCCAGGAGTAGACAGCAGAGAGACAGTTGGAGATATGAGTTGGAGATATGGCATTATGTTTAATGGGCATTACGGTGTGTGGCATTATGTGCAATGGGCAATAGAGTGTACATTTTTGCAATGCGCCTTTTGTGTGCACTGGCCCCGAGATACTAGTGTAAAACATGGGGGACCCCTACCTGTGTTGTTGTTTTTTTCCCTTATAGTTTTAAAGCATCGCCCATTATTTAAATTATGACAAGAAGTGACAGGTGAAAAGGCAATTGATTGAGGTGATGTATGGGCACTTTCCAGATGTGAAGATGCAATCTTATGACAGGAAAAATCTGCCGATCACTGAAACAAATCTGTTGGTCCTGGAGGCCCCCAACGCCATACACCGCTGTTGGGGGAAACAAGGAGCACAGGAGACCTGCTGCCAACAGTGACACCCCTGGAGCCCCGCCGCCACCCCCACCCCCATGGACGCCAGTGCATGGTTTAAAATAGGGGCCCCCAGGGGTCCCGCCGCCATGGGGGAAAATGGAGGTCCAAATTGAGGAGGGCCCCTAGCACACAACCCTGCCATGGAGGCAGCATATATAGGGGAACTTCCTCTACTGCCCCACTCCACGCTGCACACCTACTATAAATTAATTAAATGACATTCCTTCACCTCCGGAGGATGCAGAGCCAGGATGAGCAGTGTCCGAGCTGCAAAAAATGGCTTTCCTCCTTCTTGTGAGGCCCCACCCAAATAAAAGTATCATCATATATGGAACAGACAGGAACACCCACACATACAAAAATGAACAGCCGGGCTCGCCAGAAGGGGGAGCCCACACATTAATGATTAATTGTGACATTCATCTCCAGAACGGAGGATTGTCACAATTTATCGCAGATGTATGGGCCCCATAACGCATTTGTTCCAAGCAAGAAAAAAAGTTATCATGTATACATTTGTTTCCCTGTAGAAGGTAATGGCCCCCATACATTAGCAATCACAATTAATTGCTTCTCGGATCCAATGATTTTTTCCCCAGATAAATTGTTTCCCCAATCTATCTGACTTGCCCACACACTACAGATATGTTTCAGTGATCTGCAGATTTTTCCTGTCATAAGATTGCATCTTCAAATCTGGAAAGTGCCCAGACATCACCTCAATTATTTGTCTTTTGATCTGTCACTTCCAGTCATTAAATTTAAATAGTGAGCAATGCTATAAAACTAAAATGGAAAAAAAAGAAACAACTAGGAATCTCCCATATTTTATGAACAATCACTAGGCTCCTGAGCTGGTGCAGGTTCCCAAAATACGGGGGACAAAATGACTAGGGGTCTCCCGTATTTTAGTAACCAGCACCGGGCTCTTGGAGCAGGCGCTGGTTCCCAAAATACAAGGGACAAAATTACTAGGGGTCCCCCATATTTCAGGAACCATCACCAGGCTCCACTAGCCAGGGAGGTAATGTCACAGTCAGGGGACACATTGTTGGTCCCGTGACCGTAGCATTCAACCACCCTAGCTAGTCAGGCCATGCCGGGGATTCCTGGGAAGGTGGGGGCCTCCTCAAATAGAGGGGTCCCCCTCTCCAGTGTACCCTAGTCATGTGCTGAAGCAGTTTAGACCCAGCATGGTGGCATTTGGAGAACCACAAGTGCCACCATGCCAGAACTTCAAAGTCCTGCAGGAACCTGGAAGCCCCCTGTAATGAAAATATTAAAATAATACACACAAAATGTTTTATAAAACAGCAGTCTTCACCTAGCGCTGCCGCATCAATAAGCCCAGCCACCGTAAGGGGTTTACTGCAACTAGGCTTAGTGATGAGGCAGCTCCATTGTTTTATTTAAAGGAAGCTGCGTACGTATGAAACAGATGACCCCAGTACCCCACCGCTGCAAACCCGCACCATGGACTCTGATGATGGGGAAAACAAGGAGCCTGGGAGCCCCGCTTTCACGGACACCGCCGATAGGAGGATCTTGAGGACCCCGGAGCCCCGCCACCGCACGGATGCCGCCATAAGGTGAAATGATGGTCCCCATGAGCTGCGCTGCTGCACACCCCGCCCCCCCTCCCCCCCATGGATGCCGGATGGGGGAAATTGAGAGCTCCGGAGCCGAGGATGCCGCCATTGGTGGGAAATGAAGGACCCCGGAGCTCCACCATAGACACTGCCTATATAGGGAAATGGAGGGCCCCCGGAGCCCTGCCACCACACGCACTCCGCCCTTCCACCCTTCATATCCCCTTCCCATGTGTATCGCAGGTGTATGGGCCCCTTAATAATGCAACAACTCCTTCCCTTTGGTTTCTTTAATCATATGCAATTTGTTCCTTCCAAATCTACCAGCCTAAACTTTACCAGTGGTATAGTTTGTGGTGGGATTAGGTGCCCATGTAGCTCTTTTCTTCTTGTTTTCAAACATAAGGTCAAGATGATGATGATGATGATTGTTGTATCTTTACTGCGGCTAAGGGCCTTATCCTAGTTCACTCTTTCTGACAAAATCCTTCTTAGATGGAACCATGTGCACTGCAGGTGGGGCAGATGTTACTTGTGCAGAGAGAATTCGATTTGGGTGGGGTATTTAATTAATATATATAGATTTGATCTATACTGCAGTGTAAAAATAAAGCAGCCAGTATTTACCCTGCACAGAAACAAAATAACTCACCCAAATCTAATTCTCTCTGCACATTTTACATCTGCCCCCTGCAGTGCACATGGTTTTGTCCATCTAAGAAGGAATTTGTCAGAAAGAGTGAACTAGAATAACCCCAATTGTACACTATTATGCAGCCCTATCCTTTAAAATTGCTGTTAGTTGAAGTGAAAAATAAATAAAAGGTAAAATAATTTGAATCTGTTACCATAACAGCAAAAATGTCTTGTTTCATTCCATTCTACCATAGCAAACACAGTGCAAAAGCTACATGTCACGCTGAGATGAAGGACAAATAGCATCAAACTGAGACACATAATGTTGTATCTGTATATGTAATTATGTACTGAAAGCATGGCTTATTGTAGGTGTAAAATGAAATGACAGTTATTTGGAAAACACTACAGATACTGGTAGATCTTAACTCTGAACCTTATTCAGACCAGGACAGTGTTTCTATTCGGCCACAAGTGGCCAATGGTTTTTGATATGCACAGGAGCCACACTGAGTAAGTGCATACTTGCCAACTCTTCCTGATTATCAAGGAAACTCTGAAATCGCTGCATTCTCCATGATTCCCTGAAGAGTCTAACAATTTTGTTGAAAAACAGAACACTGGGAAAATGTTTTAAATATACATTAATAAAGATATTATTTTCAGAATGTATGCAATATCTGCAAAAAGTACAGTATTATTCAAGAATTTTAACAGTACAAAAATACAAGATCTATATCACTTTTCATCTTTGTTGTATTTATGGTTGAACGTAAATGATAAAGTAGAAAACACTATTCAAAAAATGGCAAAACAGATCTTAGAATTTCATCAGATACTAGATGTAAAAACGAACATTCAAATATAGGGGATTATTCTGATTTACTGGGAAAGGCACAATCACTCTCTAATGGACAAATCCATATGCACTGCAGGTGGGGCTGATGTAACAACAAACATTCAAATATAGGGGGTTATTCTGATTCACTCGGAAAGGCACATTCCTTCTCTAATGGACAAAACCATATGCACTGCAGGTGGGGCTGATGTAAATGTTCAGACGGAATTACATTTGGTGGGGTTTGTACTTCAAACTGATATCTATATTGCAGTGTAAAAAAAAAAGCACTACAATATAGATACTCTGCACAGAAACAATAAAACACCCATATCTACGTAACTCTGCACATGTTACATCAGCCCCACCTGCAGTGCACATGATTTTGTCCATTAGAGAGTGATTGTGCCTTTTCCGAGTGAATCAGAATAAACCCCATATAGTGATAAATTATTAGTTGTGAGTATCTAAATTATTATGTCAACAGTATCTAATACTGAAAATCACCTAAAACACTGGCTGATTGATATTTTGTATTATTTGTATATTTCAAAATTTTCCCCATCTTCTCTATTTTTCATACATATTGACCTTTGCTTATACAGATTGACGTGAGATTGGTTTGGTTCAATTGCACAAGACCATGGGTGAGATTTAATAGGATGAGAGATTCAAAAAGTGAGAGATTTGGTAAGAAATCTCCAGTTTTTTTAAAGCGGCAATCATTTACACTGCAAAATCAGTTTGATTTTGCAGTGTAAATGATTGTCAGTTTAAAAAACTGGAGATTTCTTACCAAATCTCTTACTTTCTGAATCTCTCATCCTTTTAAATCTCACCCTATGTGTTTTTCATAAGGAATTTTAAACAAGGAGGCCCCCTGCATATGGTAATATGGACCATAGAGGTACGGAAATTCAGGGGTGTGCTACCACTGACAAAGTACAAATACAATCAAGGAAGGAGGGAATGAGAAGATTTGTCATGGTGTGGTGCACCTATTAGAAAGAGTTGATATTTTAAAACATACCCTTTATTTATTCAATGGATATGGCAAGCGAAAAAAATAAAAGAAAACACATATAGACAGACAAGTGACTGGCGAAGTGTGTTTAAAATTACACGTGCGGGCGTTCTGTGTGTGTTCGGTATTTATTTAGATAAATATAGAGTAGATAGGCAAAGAGAGTCGAGCAGTAGCCCTTAAAAGGGCTTAAGATATCACAGCGCTGTCACTGACATTCAAAAATGACATAAGGTATAGCACACACATTTAGGAACGCCCGCACGGCTGAGGGTGCCGAATACGCGATTTCTCAATTATTTGAGATCAATTATATTTGTGATAAAGTCAGTTCCTTGCCATATTTATATCAAGGGGTTAACAAGAATCACTTTTTCAACAGGACCCAAAGGGTCAATTTGAGTTAACATAAATTCCTCCAGTAGGAGAAACCCATATACTGCTGTGTACACAGGGGCGGATCCAGGATAAAATGACAGGGGGGGCACCATGATAATAGAGGGTTTAGGTGGGGGAGGGGCGGTGTTAGTAATGCCAGTGTACATGCTAAGAGAGCGGCAGAGAGAGGGTGGGAATGGGATTAAAAATAGGCCCTGGCATTTAAAGTATGCAGGCTCACTATGGCGACAAAAGTGAAGGATGCAGTTGTGCGCGCGCCGAAGGCGCACTCCGGAAAAGGGGGTGTGGCCACTCAACAAGGGGCATGTCCTTGAGTGTAGTGTACAAAACCATATACAACTTCTACACAGTAAAGCAAAATGTAATCAGCTGTGCAACATAACAAACTGTACCTAAATAAGTAAGTAATGAGGCATTACGTCTACGTACCACTGCCTGCCAGCTCCACACCCATTTCAGCCTCCACGTTGCTGGGTGGTGGGTAGTTGGGTAGGGGTAGGGGTGGGTCATCATGACCAGGGTAGATGGGTGGGGAAGGAAGGGAGAATGAAGAGGTTGGTGAGTGGCTAGGGGGAGGGGTGTGTGTAGGGGGAGTGGAGTGGAAGTGTTCCCTCCACCTCCACCTGGCCCGCCTCCTCCTCCTCCACCTCCACCTGGCCCGCCTCCTCCACCTCCTCCTGGGCCTCCTCCTGGACCTCCTCACGGGCCTCCTCCTGGGCCTCCTCACGGGCCTGTCTGGCTCTCTCCAGCGCTGTGGGAAAAATTGACAAAATGGATGAGTGTCATTTTACAGTCAAATTTCTATTACAATTACATATTATGGGCCAGATTCTCTAAGCTTCAAAAGTGATAAAATGGAGAGTAATAAACAGCCAACCAATCAGCTCCTGTCTGACATTTTTCAAACACAGTCTGACATGGCAGGTAGGAGCTGATAGGCTGGCTGTTTATCACTCTCCATTTTATCACTTTTGAAGCTTACAGAATCTGGCCCTAGATCCCCATTACTGCATGTGAAAGAGGAAGTATCACACATATAGTATATGCCATTTCTCAATCATCAACACCCACTTTACCTCATGTTAATACATTTGTTACTATTGCGAAAATGAAAGGATTCACTGTTAATCATGTATGAATAGCGAAAAAACTTACACCGTTCAATACGGCGCCTCAAACGCTGGAGGAGCTCTGGCTGGCGCCTCCGCAGGTCGGACCATCGCCTCTCCAGCTGGGCGACGGTCCTCCGCACGTGTGTGCGGGCGAGTATCCTGCGCCGGGCAGCAACGTACGCCCGGCGCTTGTCTCGATTAGAGATATATGGGCCCGCATGCCCCAGCCTCTGCTCCATTACGGCAACTAGGGCAAGCAGCTCCGCGGTGGAGAAAGGTGCTGCCCGTCCATACGAAGCCATTTTAGCTATGGCGCATGATAAATACTCATGTCCTGTGATTGGTTGTGAAGTGTACTATTTGGTATAAACTTTATTATTCAAATTGACATGAACATTATGCATGCGCCCAACAATCAGCGAAAACATTGCCTCGCCAAGCAACCCTTGCCATAGGTTTGCATCGCTGACCTTGCCTTCGCCACACATACAAAGCAGACAGGGTGAAAGAAGTTGGAGATCCAAAATACTCACCAACCATGGGTGAAAACAACAGGTTAAATAGTGTGCCACAATATACAGTTGCACATATATCAGTACAAGGTACTAAATTAGACAGCCTTATTGGTCTGAAAGCAATACACCACTAACATACAAAATAGTGCTATAACTTTTCCCATTAATAGGCCATGGTGCCATTTATACACTTACCTTATACCGGCCCACACTATAGATGTGGTTTTAAATGTACCTAGCAGCAAGCCAGTATTTATAGGCCTATCACATGTGATTGGGATGCACTCAGTGATTACTAATGCATGAGTTGTGGACTGGATTAACATATGGAATGGGTTAGTGTAATTTGTTGTACATACCAAACAAGTGCACAGTACAAAAGAACATTCACAGATCTAATTTATGTCTGGCTAAAGGTGCAGTTGTTCATTGAGATTAAAATCTGGCATTGAGTTCAAAATCAGACTTAGAATGTACGCCTGGTTTTGTACATTTGATTTTCCGCTGGTATGGGCGTGGCCTATGCGCCGCACAAACACCACGGTGTACGTCGCCGTACAGTACGCTGCAGCACAGAACGCAGGGTGGGGCTGATGTACACCTATTACATCAATGTGTATATAAAGGTGTGCACGAAATACAACTTTGTGCTGCAAACATGTCTGGTTCACAATCAGAGGGAGGACAGGAGCATCAGCACCTCCTAGCTCGCCTGGACTCTATCACCTCCAATGTGGCCCTCACCAGAGACCAGCCATTGGGAGGTGAGCAGGCAACTGGCCCATCTACAGCTGGCCCATCTACAGCTGGCCAATCTACAGCTGCCCAACCTACAGCTGGGCCATCTTCTGCCTCAGCAGAATCATTGGGAACACAGCAGGTGGCTTCACAAGAGAGTAGCCTGGCCAGCACTTCAAGTACAGCGACTGGTAGCCGTGGCCGTGGGCATGGCCGAAAGAGGCCAACAGAGGAACCAAGCACCAGGAACATGGCATTTGAAGCGCAGGAGCTTGCCATACTGGTACCCCATGCACGGGATTGGATAGAGTTGACACAGGACAGGTTGACACACACAAGGAGATGGAAGATTTGGAAGGACAAAACTGTGGAGATTAATACGGTAGCTCCACAAGTTCGTGAGACGGAGCATGTGAAAAAGAGGCAAGTTCAAGTGTGTTACATTTGAGCAGAACAACACCATTAATGTTTTTATTAGATGTTAGATGGATTTGGTAAATGGTTGGTCACGTTGCTAGGAGCAACAGACATGATTGCCATGTCACTTATTCTATATTTATTGTCGGGTGAGTGTGAATGTTTCTTCAAAGTGTTGGTTTTATAGTTTAACATAATGTAAGTTATGTTGAATGAAGCACACGTTGAAATCTGTAGCAGATTTCAATGCATGCTACATCAAACGTCAGGGGTGACATGTAATAATATTTAAACTTTGGTTGCAGGTGGCATGACTTCAAAACCAACCTCAAGAAGAAAATGACTGCACGTTGGACCCACAGCCACACCTCTGGGGCTGGCCCCATGCCAGGCCGCCTGAAGCTCACCCCCCTGGAGGAGTTGGCTCTGCCATGCATTGCTATTGAGGAGGTCCGGGGGGGTGAGCAACATGGATAGTGAGGCCCCAGTGGAAGTGTTTGTGGCTGATTTAGAAGGTAATTTGTTTGCATGGCATAAGTAGTTTGTACTAATTTTATAGGAATGTGTTGTAATTGTAAGTTTCTCTTTCAGCATCATCTCCAACGTGTGGTAGTGAGACTCTTGAGGAGGCGGAGGAGTCAGTGCCACCTGCCACACGTGCCAGCCATGTGCAGCAGCAGCAGCCAACGGCCACACAGGATTTGGACAGGTGGGTGCAGATGCTTGGGCATATTCGCCAGCAGGGAGACTTAGCATCAGAGCGGCTGCGTAGGACTGAGGAGGTCATGCAGGGTATTGCCAGCACCCAGCAGACCATCGCTGCCACCCAGAAGGCCATGGCTGCCACCCAGCAGTCCATAGCTGGCAGCCTGCAGGTTTTGGCAGAGCAAGCCCTGCGCCAAAATGACCTCCTCCTCCGCCATAACGAGCTTGTGGTGGAGCTACTTACCACCAATAGGGCCCTATTGTCAGCCGTTTCTGGTGCATTCCCTACACCAGCACTCCCTGCTGGCAGAAGGGGAATACCATCCCCCCCCTTCCACATCATCTGCTCCACCTGCCCCACCATCCCAACGTGGCCGTGGCCGAGGAGCTGCTGCACGTGACAAGGACCCTAACATTCCCAAAAATGAACTTGGCTCCGCATTAATCTCCACCCTTATGTCTTCCCAAATCTTTCATTTTTCTGTGTGTGTCAGCTTCATGTGTGCAACCCAATCCCGTGCACAGGGTACCCACATTTGCCCTCGTTTCAAATGTTTTGTTTGGTTCCCCGGGTGCCCTCTTTCTGCTACCATTACTGTCTGCTGTACTTGAAGTGTTGGTGGTATACTTATTTTTGTGAAGCCACCTGATGTGTTCCTAATGATTCTGCTGAGGCTATGTATGAAAAGAATACATTTTTGTAAATTTTTTTTTGTTTTGTACATTCCTGTAATGGTCCCTTTATTTTTTGGTATGGGCCACATAACATGCTATTAAAATGTTATGCTTTCCCTAACTGTAATAAATTTTTCATTTGATCCCCAAATGTGTGGTGTTATTGCTGAATGTAAAAGTGACATGTATATTTATATTAGTGATACCAAGTTCTGTCCATTGCTTGCAGTGTAAATGTGTGTAAAAAATGCAGCCGCGCTTTCAGCATATATTTGTGTGTTTAGTAATGGTCCATTTAGGCTGCAATGGTTCCAATTGAAGCAATGAAAAGAGTGTAATTAGTGAGTAATGAGTAGAGGAGTGGATTGTATTGTGTTCAGCTGACTGTGGTTCAGGTGCGGCCGTACTAATTGGGCGATCCGAATGCCTAGCGCATGACCGAGTGGTGTCCGCAAAGTGAACCTTGCTTATGAAGACCGCATATTTCCTGGCTGTTGGTTCGTTTGCAGTCGGTGTTCTGTCCGAATGCACGCCTACCAGAATTAGTGCACTCCCTCGTGTACGCCCATTTTTACGCCCAGTTTAGCCCACTTTGAAACTACGCCCCAGTGTAGTTCCGAATGACGCCCATATTACGCCCATATTTCACGAGTGAATGCGGTGCACATTTCTGTACGGTATTAGTGAGAACGAGTACGGAGACCATGCGTGGCACATGCGCATAGCGTTGCCCATGCATGCGCAGACGGCTAAAAAACGCCATCTGAAAGAATTCGGAAATTTACGCATCGACCAGAATAAGGCCCTTAGTTCTTTACAACAAGCTTAGAGGGCTCTGCTGTGTTGCTTTCCTAATGGATCCTAAAGTATTAAATGTGTTTATGCACAATCATCTTTAAATGAGGGCTTTTCATGTAGAAAGAAGTCTATTGTTGAACCCCTGTGGGCCCACTCACATTTGTACTCCACTTGTAAAAAACAAATATGAAATCAAAGACAGTGCACTCACCGAGTATTGTATTATTTAATTTAATAAAACACCCCTACACAGCCTTCAATCACCCATTTATTGTGCAAAAATGTCGGGACTCACATGCTCTGCGATCCATGTAGCATCCCCCATTTTTGTCAAAACGAAAAAAAAAAAAGATGTTGTTGTTCCTCCAAGCCAAGAGTCCATTCATGAATGAGAGTTCACTTGGTCCCCTGGGGATACTCTGGGGATACAATACATGGGAATGAACTGACTGAACAGTTCATGGTAGTTTCCCCACTCTGACCAATCAGCATGTGGGGACACTCATTCCCCATAGTGATCTGTACAGCCGGTCTTCTTCTAAGGTTTCTACTGCTACCTATATATAATTATCGATAGTCAGTCCAATGTTCTATTGCACCAAGTCTGATTTTTTTTTCTGGGATTTTCAGTCATATTTGTCTTAAGTAAATCACTGCAAATATAGCAGAATCCAATGGAAGAGCACATACAAACCCCAAATGAATGTAAAGTTTAAAAAGTAATTATAGTATAAATATTTCAGAAACAATTGTAATAAATAGATACCATTCAATACCAGCAATCTCCAATGTAATGTAAATAACCTTACTTCATAGGATATTTACGAAGGAAAATATACAGAGTACAGTAGTTTCTTTCCTACAGAGAATACTGAAAAGGTTATAGTGAAAAAGGGAAAACATGTAGTTTATGTAATTATTAAAGTAAGTAAAATGTTGGTCCTAACACATGGTTCAAATGTACTTAAATATATTTTCTTCTACAGCAATAGCAATGGCATTGGACCACAGTTAATAAAGATTAAGAAATCATGTGCTGGTGCCCTCTTTGACATCCCACCCTCGGATCCTCCATATGTCAATATGGGGTAGAAGTATGAAGCAGTGATAAGGGAGGAGAAGTGATAAAGTGCCTGGTACTTTATCCGGCCAATCCGCTCCTCATTGTTAAGTTACAAGCTGGGTTTAAAACGGGACAGGTAGGAGCTGATTGGCTGGTGAAAAAGTACCAGGCACGTTATCACTTCTCCTCCCTTATCTCTGCTTCATACATCTACCTCTATGTTCTTTTGTTTTAATGGTTGCATGTCTCCTCCCATGGTGTTTTCAGTTCTATTACTCGAATAATATACTAAGCTGCTATAAGCTTTCTAGTATTATCGCAACCATTGTATACTTTCTGTTTTCTATTATTCTTATACATGTCCTGACCCTACCCTTCCGCCCCACTCCCCTTTCTTCTTTACCCTTTTTGACCTTACTATTAATATTTCTAAATGTTTGAGCTATTGGCATAAAGCTATTCTTTCTCTAATTTCCAAAATGTTAACCTGGCTCTATATGTCTAAATAAAGAGTTTTAAAAAAATAATCATGTGCTAAAATGTCTTATTATTAAAAATATAAATAATACAGTATAGAATATAAGTACCTTTGTTTGACTTTCATGTACCAGCTCTTCGCAGGAGTGAAATACATACTAGAAACTCCGTGGCCTAGATTTCACATGTACTGTACGACTTAAACAAAGATAGGTTATTAAGGTCACATTATTAATAACAATCAGGTCACCTTCTAAGGGAAGCACAATTGTATCAAAGACAAATTCCCTGTTGGGTGTGCTGTGGGTTTCACTGAATATGAAAAGCAAGCAATCTATTATCTATCTTGTCACACAGAGGAACAGCATAAAGTTCATATATTTCCCAAAGTTCATATATTTTCCAATGTAAGGGGTGATAAAGATATACACAAGAGGTTCTATCCACACAAAGGAAGAACTTAAACCATGGAGAGGAAGAGATTCTAGTCACACAGAGGATGAACATACATCCAATGAATTAAGAGTATGTAGTCACACGCTTGTGGAGGATAGGTCCCACAGTGGAAGTGGGTGTGGTCACACAGAGGAAGAGAAATGTTCCACATACATACAGGATGTATCAGATAGAGGAAGTGACTAAATATGACAGAGGAAGAAGGCATGGTCACACAGATTATAAGAATATGTCCCACAGAGGAGGAGGATGAAGATGAATAGAGGAAGAGAATAAATCCCACAGAGGGTGGAGTCACATATCGAAAAAGATTAAGTTCCACAGAGATATAGGTTTTAGTCAAACAGAGAAAGAAAATACTATAAATCCCACAGAAGAAGATATATTGATACAGAAGGTTTACTAAAATGAGGCTGGGTTGAAAAGTAATGCCTCCATGGTATAAGTTTTTTTATTCTTGAACTCACTTGAACACTTTTTTTGTACATGATAACTCAGTTTATTCTCTATGTAAAGCACTATTAACTTTTCAAGGTAGTCCCCATCCCTTTCTATGCATGTGCGCCAACACTTGACAAGTCAGGCAAACCCATCGGAGAAAAAGCTGGTGGTTGTTGTCAACACCAGGACTGAATGGCAGCTTTCACCTCATCTTCAGAGTTGAAGTGTTGAGATGAAGCTTTTATTACACAGAGGAACTGCTGGTCACAGGCTCATGTCACACAAAGAGGAGGAAGATGATTAAGAGAAGAACCTAAATCACATAGACAGATGGGGCCCAAAGAAGAAAAAGATCAAGACAAACCCAGGAAAAAGCTCCAGTCATGTAAAGAAGCTCTAGACCAGTAGAGTAAGAGGTTGTTATAACACAAACTAAAGGCCCCCATACATTAGTCGGATTTGTCCTAAGGACAAGTCGGACCTGATTCCCCCCTGCAGCTCCCCGGGAGGGGGACAGACGATTTGGCACTTGATGTGCCAAGTTTTGCAAATGATACATCGCATGCGATGTATCATTTGCAACTCCCGGGGAGCTGCAATGTGGAGCGAGCAGGGAGGCCGGGGACATCGAGGTGGCGGGCGGGGGATGCTGCAAGGCGGCTGGGGGAACGGACGCACTCTGCTAGTAGTGCGGACGCTGCGGGGGACACAGGTGGCAGTGACATAGAGCCGGGCGGGGGGAGCCGGGAGCTGTCAGTACTGAAAAAAAAAAAAGCCCATACAATGAATGGGCAGCCTGTGATTGGCTGAGCGCTCTCTCAGCCAATTGCTGACAGGCTGAGAGAGCGCTCAGCCAATCACAGGCTGCCCATTCATTGTATGGGCTTTTTTTTTCAGTGGTGACAGCTCCCGGCTCCCCCCGCCCGGCTCTATGTCACTGCCGCCTGTGTCCCCTGCAGCGTCCGCACTACTAGCAGCGTGTCCCCCCCCCCTACCCGGACGGAGCATGACAGCTCCCTGCTCCGGCTCCCCCTGCAGCCCCCCTCGCCGGCGTCCTCAGAGTCCCAACGGCTGCACATAAGATTTATCTTATGTGCAGCCGGTCCGACGTCCCGACTCTGACCCGATGCACACGGGACCGCGCATCGGGTCGGACCGGGTGTCAAAACCTGCGATTTGGTCCGATTTCACTGCCCGATCCATCTGGATCGGGTGAAATCGGGGCCAAATCGCATAGTGTATGGCGGCCTTAAGAGCTAACATCACAAAGAACTGAAATCTTTTTAAACACAAAAAATAACCGTAGTTACACAGATGAAGAGCATAAGTCACACAGACAAAAACTATTACTCTCTTTGTGGTTCATGTTTACAGTTTATTGTGCTTACATTTCAAACTTTATGAAATATTTGTATTTGTACATACTAAAGCATCGGTGACCACGTCATTCTTCATGTTTCTAGAGACAGCTGCATACCTACCAACATCATAAGGTCTCCAAAGTGGGATGAATGAATGGCTGCATACACTCAGTGCATGGCCACACAAAGGATAGATGTGGCCATGCTCCCTGTGAGTGTTATGTTTTTACCACACACTGTGGAGGCGCCTGCGTCCACAGCATGCATCAGCACAGCACTCCCCACATACCAGGATGATTGTCATGATCATATGTTGTTGGGGTAACCCACAGTCTTGCCAACCTGGAATGTTTGGGAACTATGTAGCCTATATATTTGAAGATATCTCAATGGCAATGTTGATCATGGTAATATCCATATTTTTTTATGTTTTTTTTATTTATTTATTTAACCTTTTTTTTTTACACATTGCAGCCTGCACGGATCTGACTGATCCGTGCAGACTGCCTGTACGAATTCGTATTAGCGGCCGTATGGAATCATTACGCCATCGGAGGGTTACAGAGCAGTCATATTTGACTGCTTTGTAAATTCCCCTCCGGAACACGACTTTGCATACGGTTGAAAGAGCCGCCGTATGCAGTCGTGTTCATTCGTATTAAGAATACGAATATTATTTTTTGTATTCGTATTCTTAGTAAATTTCCCCCCAATGTCTTTTCAGATTTGATGCATTTCTTTCCTTAAACTACTTTCAATGATTTAGAACGTATTATTTATTGAATGTATTACAACTGCAAAAAATGTGCAATTTCACATTTAGTAAACTTAATATAACATAATAATTGTAATTCTGGTACTGCAAATCCCTAATAGACAGTATGTACCAAAGCCTATCTTCAGGTTTATTATACATTATTATATTGACTATTATGCATAATTTCTAAGTGAAACAAATAGGTGAAAAGCAAATAATGACCAAACCCAAACAGCAAAAGAACAAAATAACCAGACACAAGATACTAAAACCAGTTCTGCAAATTGTGTTGCCTTAGGCAAGTTCCTTTTTGACCTACTGTATTTTATAACTATTATAATGACTTTCCTCATGGTTTTGCAACAAACAGCAGTGAATATCTATCCATAACAGCACAGCAGGACATTTAAAGCATCAGTATGTACAATGGGCCTAATTCATACCTGATCGTAGCTGTGCACAGCGTCGATTATCGTTAGATTGTGGCATTTATTTATTAACAGTTTCTTATATCGCGCATACATATTCCGCAGTGCTTTACAGAGCGAATTACAGCACAAGACAGTTTAGGACAAGTACATGGTTAATATGGATAGTTGCATCAGGGGACAGGACACTGAAAGAATCATCAGGGTGACAGAGGTTTATATATTCTAAGAACATAAGGAGAGGGCCCTGCTCGTGAGAGCTTACATTCTAAAGGGGAGGGTTAGACAGACAGGGGTGACACAGAAGGGGAAGAAGTGGGCATAAACAGGTTAGGATGAGAGATGGTCAGGTTTTATGCAAGAGGGTGGGAAGGGGTCAGCTTAGTCTTTGATATTTTAAGTCTAAAAAAGCGCTGGGTCATCCAGGAATAGATAGAAGAGAAACAGTTGGAGATAAGAGTAAGGATAGAGGGAGAGAGTTCAGGAAAGGAGCGGTAGATTTCAGTATTATCAGCATAGATGTGATAGTGCTTCAAAAAAGAGAGAAAGGAATGTCCTATTTCATGGGTGCACCTAAAGATATATAAAATATAACATTTAATAAATACTTTAATGAAAGGCTGTGAAAATTAATAAACATAGATACAAGACAAACAACAATGAAAGTGGGAAATTACATGTAATTAAAATGAAGGTGGCAAGCAGAGCGCACTCTCAAGTACACTTATGTAATCAAAGTTTATTGGTGTGTCCTCCAATCTTTAGGTAGGAAAAGTGTGTGTTTCACATAGGGGATGGACAATCTTATCCTTTTGGAACAGATGTGACTCAGGTACTGGATGTCACCAATCTGCTCTTCACTATCTGCCAGATTAGTGCCGAACCAAGGTTCCCAAATATCTCCACCAAGATCCATCTGTGGGGTATATATTGGGAGCGAGTTCTGGGCACCTTATATTATGGCCAGTAATCACCCACTGCGGGCCCGCCTGTGGGGATTCACTGCAGCCTAAGGTGTCTCTGGCACTATTACTGTCGCTATCAGTGTTTAACGTTACACTGAGCGGTACAGGAAAATGAATGGTCTAATATATCAGAGTAATGCCCCATAAGCAGTCATGCTATCTAGCTTCTCTATACCCTCTGCTATCTTAGTATATCAGCAGTGCTGGCTGGACAGTAGCAGACTGTATACAGCGGGAACAAGTTAAACCATTGCACACGAGTCTAAGAGTACATAGCCACCGTCAGCCTGTAATGGCTGTAAGTTAAAGCTCAGTGGCTGGGCAGTTCAATCTTAGGTATTGCCGGAGACTGTACCCGATATCATGCTTTACTATAACAAGGGCAATAGGATGAGTTGGGGACACAAACAATCAGTAAATACAATTCTGGTATAGAAAATAATAAAAGTGTGAGAGTGCTGAATCTGCTTGCGCGAAGATCAGCTTCTTCAGGGCCGCGGGGAGCGCAGAGCAGCGGGAGAATAGAAACCATCCTATTCAAAAGACTGGGCGGCCGCTGATTGGCTGAGTTCCCAGCCAATCAGCGGCCGCCCAGTCTTTTGAATAGAACTTCTTTCTATTCCCACGCCGCGCCCCAGTCTCTCTGCTCTGCACTGCACCGCGGTCCCTGCTCCCTGCCTGCCACTACATCTCGCGCTGCTCCCCCAGACCGGTCCCCACTCCCAGCCTGCTCCTGCCACTCCCCCAGATGTCTGCACATTATTTATCTTATGTGCAGACCGTCCGACATCCGGATCTGATCCGATGCGCACGGGACCACGCATCGGATCAGATCAGATGTCATACCGTACGCAATTTGGCCAATTTCACCCGATTTCTCGGCCCAATCCTCCAGAATCGGGGCCAAATCGCGTAGTGTATGGGGGCCTTTAAAGTGGCTTACATAAACACCCATGCATTCCAAGATAGCATGTGTCGTTAAGAGTTATAAGATATTCCTCCCTTCACATAGGCAATAGAGATTTGCTTTTTAACTTGCAAAATTAAGTTTGTCAATAACACATTTCTGATATCTAAAGCAGTGTGCAGAATGATCAATTACCAAAGCATTTAAATACATCCAGCACCTGAGGTGGAATAATCTGCAGCCCAGCCCAGACCAAGTATGTAGAATGTTGGTTACCTATGACAATATCAAATCAATCTAGGACAGAGGGTGGAATAATCTGTAGCCCAGACCAAGTATGTAGAATGTTGATTACTAATAGCATGCATCTGGGCTGTAATGCAAGTGTGTGACACTATCCGTCAAAGAAATCCTGCTACTTTTTTGATTGCTAGCCATTCGCAGGGTGTTTTATAAAAGGCAGGCATGCCCAAGTGTTTTAAGAGAGGGTGTGTAATATCAGCTCTGACCTCGGACAGGCTGATTTTATTGCAGCCACCACATATGTCAAGGGCTACTCAGTGCCTGCGAACAGTTGTGACCAGCCGGGAAATCATTCCATGGTGAGTGGCTTATGAATGGTTTTGGAAATATTTGCATGGCTTCTAGACTTCACATCTGTTTGCACAGCATACGCATTGGGGGGGTATTCAAATTTGGGTGTTTGTTCTTGTTTCATTTTATTAAATATTCCTGTGCGCTATTCAAATGAGGGAAGGTTGCTGCGTGCATTCAGCAGGAATCAATGCGGAAGGAGGAGAGCTCCTGCACAGCGCAGCAGCCCTGGACGTTCAGCAGGAGGTGTCTGCAGGGTGGAGGGTGTAGTGCAGGGGTAGGGAACCTCAGGCCCGGGGCCTGTATGTGGCCAAGCAAGCCCGCCCACCCACCAGGCGACTTTGCCGAGACTCAAGTACAGGGGAATTCTAGCGAGAGGTCTGTAGTTCTCGTGAGATTCCTCTTAATAAACAGCAGCCAAAAACTGTCAGAGTGTGGGACGGCTGCAGCAGGACAGTTTGTAAAAGAAATTTTTACATTTGGCCCCCGAAGGATTTTTACCCATACAAACGGCCCTTTGCACAAAAAAGGTTCCCCACCCCTGGTGTAGTGTGATGCAGCATGACTACTGTACCTGAGCAGGGTTGGAACGGGGCGGGGTGGAATCTCCCCTGCTTACGACTTACATCTTCAGCCACACACACCACATTTCTAGCCTGGCAGCCGGGAGGCAGAAGAAGCTGCTCTACACCAGGGTTTTCAGTACCAACCCTCCCAAGCAGCAGTGCATCCCGGCTCCCTGTATTTTGATCAAGTACTGCTGTACTGGGGGCATGGCTTGTGAGTGCTGGAGACGGGCCCATCTTTTCCCATTGGGCTTATAGGGCAGTTGCCCAGGGGCCAAAGGAATGTAGGGGCCCACCCCAATGGGGAAGACGGCACTGGGGAACGGTGATGGGTGGAGGGGATCCGGGCAGTGGCTGTCAGCGGCGACACAACGGTGGCGGCGGTGATCCGGGCAGCAGCTGTCAGCAGTGATGATCCAGGCAGCTGGGGGCTTGATGTAGCAATCCGGATGGCTAGTGTTGGGGATCCGGGCAGCAGCTGTCAGCGGCGACTCAGCAGTGATCCAGGCAGCGGGGGGCTTGATGTAGCAATCCGGGCGGCATGTGTCGGGGATCCAGGCAGCAGCTGTCAGCGGCTGTCTAGGCAGCAGCGACTCAGACCTTGAATTGCTGTAGCACTATTTGCTGAGCGAGAAGTGCTGCTGATTTTGAAAAGTCTGGCCGGACGCTGATTGGCCAGACGCTCAGCCAATCAGTGTCCGGACAGTCTTTTCAAAATCTGCAGCGCTTCCCGCCTGGCAACAAATAGCCTTACATCAAGGTCTGAGCGAGCTGCCTGGATGACCGCTGACAGTGGCTGCACGGATCCCCGCTACACGCCGCTTGGATAGCTAAATCAAGCTCCCAACCCCGACTCAGCTGCCTGGATCACAGCTGAGTCGCCGCTGCCTCTGCCTGGACAGATGCCGCTGACAGTTGTACCCGGATCCCCGCCACAAGCTGCCCAGGTAGCTGCTTCAAGCTCCCATCCCCCCCCCTTGCTACTGCACATAGGTGGGTGGAGGGGGGTTGTGAGGAGGAGAGGGGGGGGGCTAAAATTTATTTTGCCCATGGGCCCACTAGATTGTTAAGACGGCCCTGGCTGGAGGTGTAAACTGAGTTATAAAGCCATCCTGCTCCTGCAACACCCCCTCTGCTCTAGTCTCTGCTGCCCAACTCCGCAGATTCTAGCTCTATATCTCCTGTCCCCGGGTATGGATCATTAGGTCTACAAGATGATGGTCGACTAGCATTGGGTTGACACCATTAGGTCAACATGCAGAAAGGTCGACATTGGTCTAGGTCAACATGGGTCTAGGTCAACAGGTCATTAGGTCGACATGGGCAAGGTCGACAGTCAAAAGGTCGACATGGTGTTTTTCACTGTGTTTTGACCCGAATGTCAACACAGTCAACATGGACAATGAAACGTAGCACCGCGTCCCCTCATATGGCTCGCTCCGCTCGCTATGCTACGGGCACGGTGAATCGCTACTCTTGGCACACTATTTTATTGTCCCAACACGCCATAGTGGATGGTAGGGTACGAAATACCGCCTGTCGGCACATGTCGGCTCAAAAAACAGTCAAAAACTACATGTCGACCTTTTGACTGTCGGCCTTGCCCAGGCCGACCTAATACTTGTGTCGACCAAATGACCTGTCAACCTAAACCCATGTTGACCTAAACCCATGTTGACCTAGACCCATGTCAACCTTTCTGCATGTCGACCTAATGGTGTCAACCCAATGCTTGTCGACCCAATGACCCCCTAATGAATATCCCCTCCCCCCAGTGCCTAGACTACAGCTGTCCTGGGTGTCAGGGGCACCTCCGTGGGACTCTGTATCACTAGTGATTCTCTGCATTGTTGCTGCCACTGTGAAAGGTTATTCCATGTGATATATATGTATAGACACAGTCATGCAGCAGCTGCTGGGAGTGATGCTCACAGCTGGGATAATCTCTTCAACACCCTGCTGCAGCCCCTGCACCATACACAGCTGGGAGACGCTCTCTCACAGCTGCCTTCCTGCTCCGTCTTCCAATCTGCTGTGTCATAATGTCTCCCAACCAGATGTGACCTTCCTTTCATCCATTGGACAGAAAGTCATGGTAAGTTCATGGGGAGGGAGGAGCTGAAGTGATTTAATTTTGTGAGGAATGTTATTTAGTCTAGTAATTTAGTACAGTGTGTAGGGGATGTAGCATAGTAGCATAGTGATGTAGTGCAGCGTGTAGGGGATGTAGCATAGTGATGTAGTGCAGCGTGTAGGGGATGTAGCATAGTGATGTAGTGCAGCATGTAGGAGATGTAGCATAGTGATGTATTGCAGCATGTAGGGGATGTAGCATAGTGATGTAGTGCAGCGTGTAGGGGATGTAGCATAGTGATATAGTGCCGCGTGTAGGGGGATGTAGTGTAGTGCTGTAGTGCTGTAGCGTAGCATGCAGGGAATGTAGCATAGTGATGTACTGTAGTGCAGTGTGTAGGGGGATATAGCGTAGTGATGTAGTGTGACGCGTAGGGGATGTAGCATAGTTATGTAGTGTAGAGGGATGTAGCATAGTTATGCATTACTTACAACCATCAATTTAGATAAGGAAGGTTTATTGTGTGTCCACAGTCTATCATAGAAATACAATATTTGCCTTATAACTAAACAGAAATTCAAATATAGAGATAGGAGAAGGCAGTTTCTTTTCACTTCGTCATGGATGGGACATTCCCGTGTCCCGCCCGGCACCGGCATTGTACCGCGGGGGGGGGGGGGGCAGTTGGGAGTACCCACCGTCACCTGGTGAATAGACGCTGTGCATTCCCATACTAGAGAGGCTGGAGGCTGGCTGACCAGCAGCTTACAGAGCCACTGGTCAAGCCCCCTCAGTTGCAAAAACTGGGGTGTGGCCTCATGGAAATTATGCAATTTACAGGCCACGTCCATCACAGATAAGCCACGCCCATCATAGCTAAGCCAAGCCCCCTAATTTTGGGCACACTCAGGGGTCCTTCTTTACCTGTCTACAAAGTTGGGAGGTATGCTTTGTGAATTACACTTCTGCTTTTTATACATTTTACCTTTTGTTTTTACATTGATAAAACTTATCTTAGAAAATATTATTGCTTGTTTGGCTTTAGTAAAATAAGGTGTTGTATTTGTTTTTATCATGTGCTGACAAAGAAATGAACAGTGAACATTGATTCTGTGACCATGGGAATAGTAAACTCATTCCTCAGCAATCAGTTGCTTCAAATTGCTCTTTACAGTTTCATCAAGGGTCAGGAGCACCCTCAGTGGGGTTTTGTGTTGCTCATAAAACTTGCAGGTTGTTGAAAATGTTTTTATACTGTCATCATGCAGGAACTTCCAAAACTGCAGGAGGCTGTCAACAGAGGGAGGAGGAGAAAAGCCTGTAAATTCCTGACCTGCAGGATGAATAGGGTGAGCGCTGTCAGTGTGTTTGTCTGACCTGTCAGACTGTCTAACTCAACTGTGAGTCTGTCTTCTAATGCTATCATTGTGGCTGTGCCTCAGTCCTGCTTTTGTGTCTGACTGTCCTGGCAGTAAATCTGGGTCCCAGACCGGTATGGTATGTGTGTTCTCCAATGTTTGATTGAGCAGCTCTCACCACTGTTTTTATATGCAAGAGGCATTTGTTGGGACCTGCATTTGGAGGGCATGCTGGTTCCTGTAGTGCCACAAGGAGGATTTAGAGGTAACTCCTGATAGGCTGGCTCTCAACTTAGATATATTCTTAAGTGCTGTTATCATGTAGCCTTAAGTAGACAATTGTCATTCACAGAGGCTGCTGCGTCCATGTTCCTGGCAACAGCCCCAAAACATGACAGATCTTGGGAAGATCTGCATGGAAGAGTGGGACAAAATACCTGCTACAATGTGTGCAAACCTGGCCAAGAACTACAGGAAACATTTCACCACTGTAATTTCCAAACAAGGTTATATTAAGTATTGAGTTAAACTTTTTGATTGTCCAAATATTTATTTTCCATAAGAATATATAAATAAATTGTTTAAAAATCATACAATGTGATTTCCTGGATTTTTTTCCACATGCTGTCTCTCACGGTTCAAGGGTACCTATGATGGAATTTACAGACCTTCTTATTCTGCCCCACTAACAGGGGACAGTTTACATTATTATATTGTGACAAGGATCACAAACATAGGAACTCAGATGAAGACTTAGATGTTTATTTTCAACAGCAGGTCACAGCATTCCAGGTTAATTCCATATGCAATCATAATTACAGGCAGTAGCATACAGGAAACCTCAGCATAGCAGACTCTTGAAGGCCCCAGTGGTCCTTACCATAGTCCAAACACCATGGCCTATTGCTTGGGCGGCTAATTAACCATCAAAAGCATGCTGACTCTGCCCTGGAAATCCTTATATCAGGAAGTCCCAGGTGCTGCTGATTACACATCTGGGTTCTGCTACTGCTGCAAAACCTGGTGGGGAGATATCTCTATTGTCTGTTTGTGTGTCTCTGAAACATTGGCAGTGAGTGAACTACATCTCTTTCTCTCACACAAGCACAAGCACAGAGGCAATCACAAGGTAGCAGACTAGAGATGGAGCACCTCTCAGCCAGCGCTGGGAAGGCGCTCCAGCTGACGGGGACGTGCGAGCATCTCACACGCTTGTGCTTCCCAGTCACTCGGCGGCGGGGAGGGGAATCCCTGCCTGTCTCCGCTTCAGGGAGATGGGCAGGGCTAGAAGGGAGTGCAGGGGGGCTAACGGTGAAGTGGCAGGGAGATGGCGGAGGGCTCCGTCAGAATGGGGTGCGTGAGTGTCTTGTGCACACACGCCCCCTTCCGGCGGATTGCGGATGTTGGCTGGCGATTGGATCTGGAACTTTTAAAGCGTTTGCTTCAGGTGGGCTTACTAGTAACACAGTATATATATATATATATATATATATATATATATATATATATATAATATACACACACACACGCACAAACACACAGTATGTACATATAGAACCCAGTGCTTTTACTTAATTCACATTTATTTGATACTTGTTAGAGATTGCTTTAATGGTTGTTGCTGAACAGGCTCCATAATCTTCACTGCTGCAGCTGTGTTCTCACGTTCTCCTCTACTTTCTTGCAGCCTGTGCGTCGTTCCAGGTAATGAGCTGCAGCAGGCTTTAAAGATTCGATTGAACAACTGACAACTGCCCAGCGCTGCTATGCCGCAGCAGCCTCTGTGAATGACGACTGTCTGTCAGGGGCTGGCTGCAGTGCTTTGGATTGGAACAGTAATGAAGATCTGAAGGCTGGTGTCAGGGGACCCTTTAAGAAAATACATCTGGGGCACTGGCGTAACTACAGCACCGCAGCCCCCGCGGTCGCGGGGAGGCGCTGGGTAAGTGCGGGCGCCGGGGGGCTGCGGTGCTATCGTAATGCCCCATCCCCGCAGCGTTACCTATATTCGCTGCGGCGGTCCCGGCTCCCCTGGCTATTGCGACGGGCTACCATAAAATGTCCGCCCCCATATAGCAGCCAGTTCTTTAAAACTGTCTGCTGTATGGGGGCGGCCATTTTGTGATGGTCCGTGTTTCATATCAGAATGAAGCCAGGATGGGAGCCGGGACCAGCGCAGCGAATACAGGTAAGTATGCGGGGGATGGGGGGTTGGGGGGGCATCGGCGTCCGGAGTGGTGGTGGGGTGAGGGGGGGGGGGAGGGGGGGGGGGGCGCGTGTTTTATTATCGGCGGGGGGGCGCCAAAATTATAGTTACGCTGCTGATCTGGGGTACTTGACCCCAGAGTCCCCTTAATCCGGCTCGGAGAGTGGCTGTTCACCACAGCATGTATGTGTAAAATTGGCAGTGATTTTATTTTTTTAAGTTTACATTACTTGCTTTAATATGTGGAACACATTAGGTAAGCATGAAAACTTAAAAAAAAACTTTGGCCCTTATTCTGATCGGTGCGGCCCGATCAGAATATGCGGCCGCAACCGTGCAGGCGAATCCCCGCCTTCCATACGGATCGCCACCTGCCGTCCGTATGCGGATATGTGGCGATCCGTATGAAATTGTACGGGGATACGCCTCCTCCATGGTGGGAGCAGCCCCTGCATTCGATGGTCGCCGAACATCGAATGCAGGGCCGCACGCTCCACCAGGTCCCGCAACACAAGACCACACGGACACTTGTCCGTGTGAAATCATGTATAGGGGCGGGCAGCTGACATCCGGCGATGTCAGATGCCCGCCCCGTACCCACGCGTCACGGCCTCATTACCATGCATACGCCCCGCGTTTGCATGGGAACGCCCATGAAACGGGGGGCGTATGCATAGGGTAATGAGGCTAAGTAGCCCCTCACGCCCCTCTACGCCCCCTGTGCGGCGTATAAAGAATCCGTGCGGCGAAATCGCCTGCACATGCGCAGAGTGACCTCTGCACATGCGCAGACGATCAACATCGGCGGTCCGTCCGCATGCGGGAATTTCCGCACCGATCAGAATAAGGGCCTTTGTGTTGCAGTTTAGACATTGGAATTGACCACGTACTTATTGTAATATTTAACATACCTGAAACACACATTGTCAGAACGCTGTAACTCAACTGTAACTCAAAGAGAAGTCTTTGTAAATAAAAAACAATGGGACTCAACAAAATCGATATGAAGTAATTAGAGATGTGCAGGTTCTGATTTACTTTGATTTACTCTGATTTCAAAGCAGGATCTTATTGGCTATCCCAAATCACATGACAGTTGTTGACTGTTGATAACCAATAAGATCCTGCTTTGAAATCAGAGTAAATCAGAGCCTGCACATCTCTAGAAGTAATTTACTGTAACTGCAAAAAAGTTATATTATGTTACTTGGTTCCTGCGGTAAATCAAGCATTTGGAAAAACTGAGTTTTTGTATTACTTTCTACTATCCTGTTGCAATGCTTATATACAGTTGCTTATACAGGTTGGAACAGAAAAAATACATGATTTTGGTATCTTAGTTCCCCCTCCAAATGTATCGCGGGAATAACGTGTGATATATTTAAACACACGGCCACTGGGCACACAGAGTAGGGAGAAAAAAGAAGGCCAAAAATCGGGCGCACAGTATCTGGTATAATTATTAGATTTAGAAAAAGTGGCACCTGCTGCTCTCAATTGAGGAATTCTGCAATCCCCAGCGTTATTCAAATGTATACAAAATATGGAGACAATATTTAGAGAGCACACATGTGACACTGTTACTATTCTAATTGAAAAATGTATTGGTACTTGTTTCCTAGCACGGCGCCCGTCAGGTTGATCGCATGCCTTAAGTTTAAGGTACTTAAGGCATGCGATCGACGCGATGGACCCGATTTTCTGTCAATCACCAGTTTATTTGCAGGTAAAAGAGAAAATTGCGTTGATCGCGTCCATCGCGGGCCATTATAATGGGCCGCGATGCGACCAACGCGATCAACGCGATTTTCCCATAGAGAATAATGTGAAATGATTTTTAAAGTTAAAATCGCGTCGGTCTGGCCCGCGATGCGATCGACGCGATCAACGTGATTTTACATAGGGAACAATGGGAAATGGGCCAATATGGCCACTTTCTCATTGTATATTGTTATAAAGTATGGTTAATGCCCCCATTGATAACGCCACCCCACTATTGATGCCAACCCGAAGCGTGGCGAGCCCGCGAGGGGCGGCGTTACGCATCCTTCGACCTTTTCATACCCCCACTATCCATGTCGCCGTGGAGTTGATTATATAAAGTGTGGCGAGCTTAGCGAGCCACCGAGCCCGAAGCGTGGTGAGTGGACGCGCATACCTGTGAAGTTATGTGCGTGCGCTCGTCACGCGTCGGGTTGGCATCAATAGTGGGGTGGCGTTAACAATGGAGGGCCATTTCACCCATCAAGGGGGGGTTTGCTATTAAAATGGGGGGTTTTGGGGCTTTTTACATTGAAATCAATGTAAAATTGGGTCTCAGGAACCATTTTACATTGATTCCAATGTAAAAATCGCGTTGATCGCATCGCATGCGATTTGGTTGGCATGCGATGCGATCTACACGATTTTTCCGACCCGATCAATACAATCAAAATCGCGGGCGCCGTGCTAGGAAACAAGTACCAATGTATTCATATTCTCACACATATAATTGGGCTAATTAGCTTATTAAGTAATGAGAGATGCTGATAATTGTCCACAGCTTTTCATGTTTTTATTAACATCATTTGATGTATATGCAATCTATTTAGTTTTATATATATTTTTTATATTTTTATTGTCTATTATATGTGTGTGAATATGAATACATTTTTCAATTAGAAAAGTAACAGTGTCACATGTGCGCTCTCTAAATATTGTCTCCATATTTTGTACACATTTGCTTATACAGGTTGAGTATCCCAAATCCGAATATCCGTTAGCTAAAATATTCAGAAAACCATAGTTTCCAGAATGTACTTTTATCGGCTAAAAACTTACTGGGGTCATCTGTAATTGGCACTACTGGGGAAATGATATGTAGCTGGCACTAGTGGGGAAATGATATGCAGCTGGCACTACTGGGTAAATGATATGCAGCTGGCACTACTGAGGAAATGATATGTAGCTGGCACTACTGGGGAAATGATATGTAGCTGGCACTACTGGGGAAATGATATGCAGCTGGCACTACTGGGGACATCTGTAACTGGCACTACTGAGGACATGGTATGTAGCTGGCCCTAAATATGTCCAGTAAATGATTGCTTGGCATTCAAATTCAGTGCCTGAAACTGTACACAAACTTTGTTTCATGTTTTAAAACCTTGTTTCATGCACAAATAAAATATATTTGTTTGCACTTCATGTGTTTGATGTGTTTGTACAACATAAACGCAAGATACCTCATTCAAATATAGAAATATCCCAAAATACTGAATAATCCCTTATCCAAAATGCTTCTGGCCCAAAGCTTTTTGGATAAAGGATACTCAACCTGTGTAGAATTGAAGTAAATTACTGTACCTTAAGGTAATATATATAGCACAATCAAACATGCAGTGGTGGATCATACATGCTTTCTTTTTAGCTGCAATTATGGAGATCTCAGAAGGGAGGTCTAAGGGGAAAATGGGTGGTATATGACAACGTAATTTGCCTCATCATGGCATGCCAGTGATGCATTTCGCATCTTCAGCCACTGAGGGGCCAGCTGTATGACACACCATTGAATCCACATACAGCAGAGGCAAGGCCTTATGAAGTGAATAGCAGTATTGGGAGCAGTGATGGCTACAGGAGGGGGGGGGGGGGTTGTGCAGCACAATCCAAAATTCAAGTGGTTCCACATCCACTGTCATGGAGTCAGTTTGGAATGGCAGTTGGTGGCAGCTGTGCCTCCCCTATTTGAATTTTAAACTGTGCTGCAGCCCCCCCCCCCCCCCCCCGCCTTTCCCGTTCTGGAGCTTCCCCTGATTGGGAGGCTTCTGGATTGGATGGTAGGCAAGTGTGAGTTGGATGTGCCTCACTTACTACAAAAGCCACAATTGTGAGATTGCAGTTTCATGATCCTTTCTGCCAGGGCAGCATTAAGGCTTGGGGGGGTGGGTACAGTTTCCCTTGCACCCCACCCCCCTTAATCTGGCTATAATTTCTGCTGTATATCTAAACTAAGCTCTTGCGTAAAGAATCCATTAAAATCTGCAACACACAAAACATAGATCCTGAGAATCTCCCAAATAAAGCGATAAACCAGATAGAAAACATTTACAATTTTTATTGTGTCATCAATGCAAATATTTTACATTCATTGACATGATAAATGAATGGCAGCATTAATATGGTAAACACCATAATATTGTATATGCAGTGTCGGTTTTAGCTTCTTTCATCACTTGCTCATACATCATACAGTACGTTGTGGCCTACTAACAATTAAAATGGACCACGGCAATGCAATAAAAAGTTCTTCACATTTAATGCCACCAGAAACACTGTAATTTCCTTGGCAAAATATAGATAATTATCCTCTGAAATAGAAAAAGGCAGAGGAAACATGCAACATAGAAAACAAAACTATTATGCCAACACTGAGGTAAATATGTTCTGGTTGTTCCAAATTAGAGTTTGTCAACCTGTGGCTCTCCGGCTGTTTTGAATTGCAGCTAGCTGACAATGCATGCTGGGAAATATTGTTCAAAAACAAACTGGGGAACACTAGATGGCCTGCTCTTATTCTACATGTGGGTCACATTAAGCTATAGGGAAACATTCTAATCTGGTACAATAAATATCTATGAAAATAGTTGCAATAAATTGACATCAATGTATGCACATTTTGTTAACAATAAATACTCAATGGTGCAATTTACATTTCTATAGGTTTATTTTAAATGGTATGCACACTTATTGCAAACACTTTCATATTTCTAACATGTAAACCAAAAAATGTGTGACCTTAAAAGCTACTGTATCTCACCCATCACAAGACAAAGGGTGAGATTTAATAGGATGAGAGATTCAGAAAGTGAGAGATTTGGTAAGAAATCTCCAGTTTTTTTTAAAGTGGCAATCGTTTACACAGCAAAATCAGACTGGTTTAGCAGTGTAAATGATTGCCGCTTTAAAAAAACTGGAGATTTCTTACCAAATCTCTCACTTTCTGAATCTCTCATCCTATTAAATCTCACCCCCAGTGTACTAAATTCTGCTTACACATAAGGCGATAGTAGCTGTATCTAAAAGAATAGTGTTCAGTGTTTTTTATTCTTTGTATAATTCATAAACACAGATTGACATAAAATTATCAGTATTATATATTTGTGTAATAATTCATCAGTGGTAACTTATATAGTTCAAATATACAGATAAAACAATGACATACATTTTCATAACCACAGTGATTCAAAATATACAAACAATGATCAAGAACAGTGTAAGAAGAGTGATAAATAGGTTATACCTTCCATACTAGCTATCTGTCATTTTGTATGTCATTAGAAGGTATCCAGATATACTTGAATATTGAGGGAAACAAACATACTTTTGGAGAAATACAAACAACCACCTATTTTAGTGGTCATTGACTACAATTACAATTGGTAGAACACACTGCTCTGCTCTCAATATAACTAGAGCTGTGTTAGTAGTACCTAGTTATGTCATCATCACACCTAAAAGAGGCCATTCAACCCACACGCTCACCATGTGCACTTTAGAAAAAGCATTGTAACATTTATAGTTATATTATATACACTATAGCAAATGTTTTTCTAGCCTGGAAAATAAAATAGATTATTCACATTTTGGTATGGTAGGTACTTCTTATAATTAAGGAACAAATACCTATTATTTTCATTCAGAAAACCTTTGACCTTGTATATTGAAATACCATTTAGATTTTGGTCAGTTAAGCAATGTAGATTAAGAATGATAGTAAAATGATCAGATATCTGTAACATTTTCAAAGCAAGTTCTTCAACTGAGCTGATTATTATTATTATTATTATTAGTAGTAGTAGTAGTAGTAGTAGTAGTAGTAGTAGTATCAATTATCTTCATTTGTCTTTAGTCTTTGTTTTTATATTGACTTTGAGTATTGGTTTTCTTATACTTCAGCCAGTCTAAGACCAGATGCTCTGATTGGCCTTTATGTTTTGTCGCATGTACTTTTGTTGCAGTAAGTAAAGGTGGCCATACACACGCAGATTTATCTGCAGATCTGTCCGGTTGGAACAAAAACCTGGTTATGGATGAGAGCAAATGACAGTTGACCATTTGCTTGGAAAAGCTGGGAAACTGCCAAACTGTCACTCATCCATAACCATGTTTTTGTTCCAACCAGCCAGATCTGAAGATAAATCTTACTAGTGTATGGGCACCTTAAGTGTGACAGAGTATTCAAATGTTGTAGAACAGTGTGGCATATTAAGGTGGCTATACATTTGCCATCTTTGCCATTCATCACCGGGAATCCCCAGAATGCCCCCGCTGCCCTCGTCGGCAGAGAGTTTCTCTGACTGGGACGCGCAAGCGTCTCATGCGCACACGCGTCCCAGGCACTCAGTGGCGGGGATCGAATTCCTGCCCGTATCCGCCCAGTTCTATCGCCAACCACCGGCTGAATGAGTGGCACTCCATCTGTATCAACAACAGGATAAATATTCAATTTGACCACTCAACATGCCAACGTTTCTAATAACTTCCAGGGAAACCTAGTACTGGTGATGTGTTCTACAACACTCCTCCTTTGCCTGTATGTACCAGAATTACCAATAATGATCCTAATAATTATTCATTGGAAATATATTAACTCTGCCTATGTTTTTATTATTTATATGTGCCTATAGTACCTCAGGGCACCATAGAGTTTACATGTGCTTTGGACACCATCTTCACTGCAAATTGTGACAATTGAAATAAAACAAAACAAATATTGTGACATTTTTAGTCATGAAATAAAATAAAAAAGCCTAATTGGCTAATATGAGCAAATAGATTTTCATTTTATTCTTCAATTTCTTCAATTTCTTCATTTTGAAAAATGTGCACTGTGTAAGTTGAGTATATGTAAAAAACAATAGATAAAAAGGAGATGTGCTGTTATTATAAACAAATGGGACAGTGGCAGTTTTGTTTTGTGCCACCCTGTGCCACCCAGATTGAGTTTTTTTTAAACTCAATCTGCACATAGAAAGAAAAGAAAATCTAAATTTTAAAGCATATCCTTTTATACAAACTATCGGTAATATTAGCTTTCCTTTTACACCATTTTAATATACTATCTAGTTTCCTAGCATCAAACTGAATTAAACTGAATTAAAGAGTTTGGTAGAATAAAAAGAGTTTAAAAAAAATCAACCAGAAGATTCATTTTTGAAAAGTCTACATCATGCAATACGCAAAAATGAATTATTAAGACTGATTCACTTTACAGAAATTGTAAACATAAATGTGTGTCACAAGGTGACTTCAGTTGTCAGTTAAGTATCATGATCTGTTTCTACTAAGACCAAGGTAACAGATGTTGATGGCATATACCAACATTTTCAACTATGTATATGAACAGGGTACAGTAATATATATTTCTTTAGATGTAGGTTACAAGTTTGTGCTTAGTTAAATATACTGCATCTAGATAGTAATACAATGAACAAATAAATATGAATGATAAGACTCGGAGCCCTCATAAAGATCAGTTTTAGTGCAGCACACTTATTATTTGCTTTCCTTCTGTTATAACATACTGTATGCTATAAAATGTCTTTCCCATTGCCACTTGGCAAGCCCTGTGGTGCTTCATACATGCAAGAATGCTGTCTACAAGGTGGATGAGGTTTGCTTATAGTCCCTTAACATAACTGAAACATATGCCACACTTGGGGGTGTACAGAGTACTGATTCAGACACAGGCGAACTAGGCACAGAACTGCCCGAAGCTACTGAATCCCGGAAAGGGGATGGAGGAGTCAAAGCAGGTGAGTCCTCCAGTACTAGTTTGCTTGGAACTAGTTCTTCATCAGGAGTATCTGTACTATCATATATGTAATTCCGAATGAGGTTCAATTTTTCACTCTCTACCTCCTCCGTGGAAGAGTCTATACCTTCACTGAAAGCTACCATTTGAAGTGGAAGCACTTGCTGAGTGGGATAGATGGAATCAAGTCCATTCTCTGGACCTGGTATTGGAATAACAGAGTTAAAGTCTGGAATACCAGTAGAGAACTTGTTGATCACTCCGTGAAGCTGATCCAAAATAGACTTTTGCAATGGTAAGCTTTTGGAAACTTGCTCAGACAGGTAGACCGGGCCCTCCTCAAATTCTTGAGATGGCGGAGGAGTTGCATTTAAGCGCCTATGTATCACCATGGATGGACTGCTAGGTAGGGTGAACCTAACTGGCTCGTTCTCTTCTTCCTCTTCCACATTGTATAAGGTGTTAGTGCTAATATCTGAAAACGTGAGGCTCTTGCTTTGAACTGGGTAGCCTTTGGTTATAGGCTTTATCACAGCTGTCTGGTTTGATGATCCTGCCTCCTTGGTCTTCACGTGCACTGATAGTCTGTGCCACATGTGTTGTCCCTTCTGTACTTGTCTTCCACCTGGTTCAGACCATGACACAGACTTTCCATTAGAACTATGAATAAAATAAAGATGGATGCATTTGAATAAACAGCATGCAGATAATCACATCAAAATAAAAGTAGCAAAATATGTAAAGATGAGTGGTTTTGTTATTTCTGAAAACCTTTTCTTATGTTTACTATAATTTAATATGGTTACTTAGATTTTCAGTTATTATTGTGAGTTGTGTGAACAATATCCGTTTTTATTTTATAATTGAATTCTAGATATGTCTTTGTCTAACCTATATTATTAGTAGAGAAAAAAAGATTGCTGTCAAACACTGTAGTTTATGTTTATACTATGCTATTTATGTACTGAGACCACAGTTAATTCTAAAGCATGGGGATTTCATTTAAACTTAAGCATTATTGTTTAATTGTTTTTTTAAACAGAATATAGTGGTTAGATAGATCATTTAAAATGATGACATATTGAGTTTTATTTAATGGAAAAAAAAAAAACAATATGAAAAAATATTTTTAGTATGATGTCCCATTAATTTATTATGATGTAATGTATGGTTAGGTATAACATTTAATGGATAATTAAAAATATATATTTTTTTGTACCACCTTTCAGTTTGGCATCATACATTTTAAAAAAATAAGATAACCTAGCATTATTTTCTTTTATGGTTTTTACCAACAAGTAAAAAAAATATGAATGAAAAAATAACTGAAAATATATTTTCTTGATGTCTTAGTATTCATTTATGATAAAAAATGTTGGTACTTATATGTTAGTTGGGCGCCCAATTAGCATACGTACAGTTACTTAGGGGAAATCGCATCGCACCGAAGCGAGCCCGAAGCGCGGCGAGCGGACGCGGAATACTTTACATGTATTCCCCGTCCCCTCGCGGGGCTCGATCTGCTCGCCACACTTCGGGCTGGGTGGCTCGCTGCGCTCACCACACTATATAAAATCATATCCACGCCGACGTGGATAGTGGGATATGAAAAAGTTGGAGGACGCATTCCGCCGCCGCTTGCCACGCTTCGGGGTGGCGTGGAAAGTGGGGGGTGCCTAAAGCATCATTGTATGTCATACAATGCTATTATGGTATACCTAATGTCATGGCATTGTTCACCCTATAAAATCGCACCGCATGCGATTTTGCGGGAGGTGCGATGCGATCCCCCCAGGGCTAAGAGAGCAGTGAATAAATTACATAGGAAAATCGCATCGCCCTTAAAATGGCCCATGCAATGCGATGCAATGCGATTTCCCTACGCAGAATAGCCCACTTAGCAAATAGCCCAACTAACATATAAGTACCCATTTTTTGTTTGAAATTTTTTATCACTCTATTTGCTAATTATTTTTAATACCTTAGATGCAATATTCAGTATTATGGAAATACTGCATTTATTGTATTATTTCCCCCAACTGTTGCATTAGAAAGGATAGTATCAGTTTAAGGGTTTTTTCCATCCTGATTGGGTAGGACTGTTGAGAAGGGTGAATTTAAAATGTGTTTTAAGGAACAGACGGGGGGGGCAGACATTTTTTTAAAAGCAATGGGCATGGCCTGTGAGTCTGTGACATGTTCATGTCTCCTTTTTCATGCTTGTAATACTAATCCCCCATCAACAATTTGGGAGCTATAATTTTTTTTTATTATTTATAAATGTCTTCATGTAATCTGTAATGATTTCCATGCAAAGTTTCTTTGCAAAAACTGATGAAAGCAAAATAGATGGGCACAAATGCAACAACATAATCTCAGCCCATCAAAGCAGTACAATGGATGCATTTCTTAGCTTACAATTCATGCTCACATAATTTTGACCATAGCTGACATGAAACATGCAATAAATATTAAAAAGAATTTAAAACAGTTTTAAGAAATACACCAAATTAGACAATGGAAGCATGCCAATTGTTAAATTATGAACCAACATATATGCTTATGCATTTCATTGTCAACCTTATGCTGTGTACACACGGTGAGATTCCTTTGCTTTTCGACTAAGATGCGATTGCTATGCAATTTTTGTTAACTCATGTGCTATTTACATGCAATTCATACTATCTACATTCGATTTGCACTGTATAGTCATTGCTGCACTGTATATTTGGCTTTTTGATTTCAGCTGAACGGAAGCGCATATCGGCATCTAATTGGGACAGAAAGCTTAAAACCATGTTCTATCTCCATTCGATGTCTATGTGATCCTGATTAAATGTTGACTATTTCGTCAAAATCGAAGGCTAAATTGCACTGTGTGTACACACCATAAGAAACAGATCTATTCATCAAGAAATAAGAATAAGATAGAACAAAATCACCTTTTATTTTCATTCAGTATATATTACCAATAAAATCAGAACAAATATATAGTAATAAATGTAATTTAAGTTCAACAATGGGTACTTGTGTAGTTTCACGGCGCCAGCATGGCTACGCTGTTCCAGCATGTTCTACGCTGGCCACAAACTATGTTAAAAAAAGTAACTTAACTCCATGCCAACATGGATAGTTCATACCTCCACTATCCATGTTGGCATGGAGTTGATTTTAAATAGCGTGGCGAGCGTAGCGAGCCACCGAGCCCGCAGCGTGAAACTACACAAGTACCCAACAATGTGTAGGAGAGTGTTTATTATATTGTTAGTAGGGCACAAATGCCTAATAAAAGCATAATACAGAAAATGCCCATATTACAGTATTTGAAATATGCCCCATATAAACATCCTGCATGACAGTTTGAAGGTTTGGTTCATGGATGAAAGAGTTGAGATACTGTTATTTTAGCAGACTGATATTACCCGAAACATCACCTTGCTGAGTCAGCAACTGTAAAGAAATCAGTTACTTTTATGACGTCATTAAGACAAGATTACTTTGATGAAGCCATTGAGTCAAAATTAACCATTTTTTTCCTTGTTTACACAATTTTTCTGCTTAGATTTGTTTATTTTATTAAATACAAAAATGTTGAAAAATATATATTTTTTAATTTTAATATATTAATAATAATGTAATTGATATGGAAGTCTATTTCAATATATTAAGAATAATTTCAACTGAGTACCGGCAGTTGGGATTCTGGGGTTGGTATACTGACCACCGGAAACCTGACTGTGGTCCCGGCATACCACACCCCTCGTGTTTCATATCAAATTAATCAACACAGTCTCCTGGTGCATCCTGTTTGCATCACATTGTGAATCGAAACATTTACAGGTTAAAAGGTAAAACAAAAATAAATGTGCAGCATTAATATATGAGGGAACATCTGTATTTAGTACAAAAGCAATATTCCTGAATTTATTATAGCCCAATATACTGTACATGAGCTTAGTAATAGAATATAATCCTTAAAATGTTACAATTTACTAACAATGTTACTTAAAATCCCGTTTTTTCATAATATAAAAATACTGTCATTTTCTAAGTTGATTTTTTGAATATAGGTGAGAGCGACTATGATATAGTTTGGTGGAGACAGGAAGGAAATATTTACATGCTGTATCTGAATAACACATAAAACGGCAATCTACATCCCAAGCTGCAATTTAGTCCTTTCAGCTGATTGAGCTCTTTCCTGAATTACAGAGGCGATGCAGCTGGGGCACTATTCAAAATCTGTTTCCGACCCCAGCACCATAATTTAACATTACTGTAATAAAGGACATCTGTTCTGCTGTGCTGGATTGTTCAATAAAGTCTGACACTTGCATTTTTAAATGACCACTTGCATGGTTCGCAGTCTATTACAGCTAAAAGGAAACTATCTCAGACAGTCAGCTCATGATGTCACACTTTCTATGTCCCAAATATAAGGAAAGTGCTTGGTACAAATGCAATTAAGAATTCATCCAAACAATCCACTCACTCTCCAAATTTGTTCTATTTGTAGTGTCCCATAATTTAATCATTTAATCATTCTTTGTTATTTAGCACTAACCTCTTTTATCACCTGACTCTAGGGCAGGGTTGACTACTCTCCCGGAATGTCTGGGAGGCTCCTGAAAATTGAGTCCACCTTCTTGCCTCCCAGAAGGCGGGGCAAGTCTCTTGTATTGCTGCCAATCTCCCGTGATCCCCCTTGGGTGGGGGGGTCTGTGGGACCAAACAATGCAAATTGCATTATTGTTGCCCCACTCACCACTGTGCAATTCCTAAAATACCAGAATTGTGGGGCGGGGCATGGCCACTGTGATGTGATCATCTTGGTAATGTAAGAGGGTTGCAGTGCCTAGAGTTCAAGGAGGTTCTACCACAACCGTCGAACAGCCCCGACCTTTCATCCCAAAGATGAAAGAGCACCTTAAGGGTCAAGACTTGAATGCTGAAGATGTGGTGAAATCTGCCGTTCGGTCCTGTTGTCAACAAAAACCACAACAACAACAACAACAAAACTCTCAGTTTTGGAGTGGAGAAGGCAACATCACTGTGGTTTTTGCTAACACTGTGATGGATACCCTATTCTAAAGAGAGGGAAACCAGTCTGTGACTTTTTCAGCATTGGTCAAGGTAGTTGATCTACCTCAATAAATCAACGCGTTTCATCTAGAAACTTCATCAGGGGTACGGCAAAAATAATGGTTATCAGAACAAAATCAGAACATTCTTCGATATTCTGATTTTGTTCTGATAACCATTATTATTGCCGTACCCCTGATGAAGTCTCTAGATGAAACGCGTTGTTTTCATATTTTTATGAGTAAAAGTATTTAATGCAAAATGGATCCTGCATCTTGTCTGAATAGATGCTGAAATCGGAAATATGAAGAAATACTAAATATTGAATGTGACATTTTATTATGATATATTAGTGTAATTTTTTTGTAATAATTACTCATTGGTACTTTTAGGATTAGTTTTAGTTTTAAAATTGAGCACACTCTAATCATCTTCTTCTGTACTTCTCCCAGCCCCTCACAAGCAGGAGGGTTATTAGAGGTGCTGCTGTCCCAGTCCCTGTTATTTGGAGTAATAGAGATGCCATGTGCATAGAATAAAAGTATTTAGATGACTTTTACCCCAATTTGTATGGGCAATGTTACTATGAATATAGAAACATTACACATTGGGCTTTATTCTGGTTCACTCCCAGAAGCAAATTCCTTCTCAAATGGACCTTATTTTGGTTCATTCTTTCTGACAAAATCCTTCTTAGATGTGCAAAACCATGTGCACTGCAGGTGGGGCAGATGTAACATGTGCAGAGAGAATTAGATTTGGATGGGGATTTACTTCAAAGTGAGATCTATATTGCAGTGTAAAAATAAAACAGTCACTATTTTCCCTGCACAGAAACAAAATAAGTCACCCAAATCTAACTCTCTCCGCACGTTACATCTGCCCCACCTGCAGTGCACATGGTTTTGTCCATTTAAGAAAGAATTTGCCTCTGAGAGTGAACCAGAATAAGGACCATTGTTATCGAACCCAGTTATTTCCTATTTTAAAGCTTTTTAATACAAAATACATTAGTACATTTGATGCAAAAGCAGACTGACTGTAGGATTGATGCCATACCATACTTAAATTTATAATGACCCATATCACCATGGTAACTAGATACTGCTTCACTAAAGTACAAGAGTTTCTGTTAGAACTAGTAAACAAATGTCTTTGACATCACATAAATGGGAGCGATCTGAGGAATTTCCCATTAGTCCCCTGTGCTTCCATGGGCCTGATTTAAGATAAAAATGAGAGGAGGATATAGTAGAGAAAGGACAGTAGTAATAGGCAAGGATTTTTTATGGGTAATAGTAAAGTAATTGCTTATGATACAGTATGGCATAGTGCCTTGATATGATAAATTGTCTTTGTGTCTCATTAGTCGATGATTTAAGGCTAGGAATCAATATAAGAGCTGCTGGACATTATTTATGTATGACAGGAGCCCAATTCCCTGTACTTGTGTGTTTGGTTAGGTATAAGTTATAGCTAGTGCTATTACTGTACAGCAGGGGTCGGGAACCTTTTTTGTGTAAAGGGCCGTTTGTATGGGGAAAAATCCTTCGGGGGCCAAATGTAAAAATTTCTCTTACAAATTGTCCTGCTGCAGCCGTCCCACACTCTGGCGGCTGCCGCTGAATAGGACTGACAGTCTCCGGCTGCTGTTTATTAAGAGAAATCTCAGGAGAACTACAGACCTCTCGCTAGAATTCCCCTGTACTTGACTCCCGGCAAAGCTGCCGGGTGGGTAGGCGGGCGACTCAGACCGGCTACGGGGGCCACATACGGCCCCCGGGCCTGAGGTTCCCCACTCCTGCTGTACAGATTACAACAGCACAAGGAATGGATAGATTGCAACACAGGAATTCTGTTTGCTGGTTCTGGGTAATAGCCTATTACTAATAGGTCAACAGTAATTAAACTGACATCAACAGGATAACCACTATTGGTCGACAGGCAAAAGGTTGACATGCACTAGGTTGACATTGTGAAAAGGTCGACACAAGCAATAGGTTCACATTGCAATGGTCGACACCTGAAAAGGTCAACATGAATTTTTCATCCACATGACTTGTTCATACTTTATGATCCATGTGGACTACCATTGGGAACAGAAAAGTGGGTACTTGTTTCCTAGCACGGCGCCCACTACTCCATTTATGTAGTGGGCTATTCAGGGTAAGGAAAACGTATCGCATCGCATGCCATAATGGCATGCGATGCGATGCAATTTTTTATTGCATCCTATCTTATTAATGTATTCACTGATTAAGCCCATTAAAAAGATAGGATGCGATAAAAAATCGCATTGCATCGTACCGCATGCCATTAGTGGCATGAGATGCGATGTGATTTTTTATCGCATCCTATCTTTTTAATGGGCTAAGTCAGTGAATACATTAATAAGATAGGATGCGATAAAAAATTGAATCGCATCACATAACGCACCCCCCCCCCCCCCACTATACATGCCACCCTGAAGCTAAGCTACGTTGATTATATATAGTGTGGCGAGCGCAGCGAGCCACCAAGCCCGATGCGTGGCGAGCGGACGCGGAATCCATGTAAAGTAATCCGCGTCCCCTCGCGGGGCTTGCTGCACTCGCCACGCTTCGTGCTCGGTGGCTCGCGGCGCCAGCCACACTATATAAAATCAACTCAATGCCGACATGGATAGTGGGGTAATGAAAAAGTTGGAGGATGCGTTACGCCGCCCCTCACGGGGCTCGCTGCGCTCAGCTTCGGGGTGGCGTGGATAGTGGGGGGGGGGGGCATGCGGTTTTGTGGGACATGCAATGCCATGCCATGCGATATACTGGGGTGCAATGGCAAGAAAAAACAAATCGATCAAATCGCATGCAATGCGATTTCCTTACGGTGCCATACGTAGAATATCTGGCCGCCGTGCTAGGAAACAAGTACCAAAAAGTGTGACAAGCTAGGCACCGTGCGAGGGTACCAGTTACACTAATTGGAGGTCCATGTCCACAGAACTCGTTATAGACAGCAAAAACCATGAAAAACTCATATCGACCTTTCCATGTGCCTCCCATTTCCTTGTCAACCATTTTGTTTGTGTTGACCTTTTGTCCGTGGCGACCTACTGCTTGTCGACCTTTTTCATGTGTCGATCCTTTCACTGTCGACCAATAGTGGTTGACCTAATGACTTTCTACTTACTTACCGTCTATCTAAAAATCCACGCCCCTCTTTGCTTTCTCCAATAGCTGGTAGAAATCTCATGTAGCTTGCATTACCAAGAGCTGGCAGCCAGCAACTGGTAACAAGACCACATGCATGGTAAAGAACTATACTCTGCCAGGCAATACCTAGTGACTTGCAGTGAGGTAAGATAAGTGAGGCAGAACCTTTTCTGCCATACCAGAGGCGTAACTCTGGGAGGCAATGGAGTCAACTGCCGCCGGGCTCCTGCTCCCAAGGGGGCACCTCTTATGCCCTGAAAGTTTGAATTAGTTCATTGAAAGCTGTTGACTCCCCCTCCAAACAACATTTTTCCAAGTGTCACACCCTATTAGACCTTACATCCTATTAGATCTTACTGGTGACAGACACCGTACTGATTGAGGTATTTGGGGGGCACCAATTTTTATCCTGCCTCCAGGCAACTGGGACAAACTTACGCCACTGTGCCATACTAAGGTATACCCCAGATTTATGACTATATAAAGTATATGAAAAGTACAAGAATACATTAGAAATATCGGGTGACTTTCAAATTCGCCCGTTATCGCACTTTTTAAAATTACATATTTTGCCGCGAATTCTCATATTTAATGAGGTGCATATTCCGGTCAAAAAAGTGCAATTAAGTGCC
The DNA here is from genome assembly GCF_055691185.1 of Crinia signifera. Taxonomy (NCBI): domain Eukaryota; kingdom Metazoa; phylum Chordata; class Amphibia; order Anura; family Myobatrachidae; genus Crinia; species Crinia signifera. The sequence continues at coordinate 88,681,012 of NC_139219.1, read as the reverse complement.
ATAATGTGGGATTTTTAGTCATGAAAATGTGCGAATCTGAGGAAATGGGTGAATTTGTGTTAAAAAAAAAATGGCATGAGGTCCCCCCTCCTGAGCATAACCAGCCCCGGGCTCATTGAGCCGGACCTGGTTCCAAAAATACGGGGGACAAAAAGCATAGGGGTCCCCCCGTATTTCTGAAACCAGCCCCGGACTCTTGTACCGGTCCTGGTTCCAAAAATACGGGGGACAAAATTTTTTGGGTCCCCCGTATTTTTAAACCAGCACCGGGCTCCAACAGCCCGTGGTGTCATGCCACAGCTAGGGGACACTTTTTACATAAGGTCCCCCGGCTGAAACATGAGCAGCGTGGCTGGTCAGCCTTGGGCGGGGTACCTGGAGGAGTGGGGACCCCCCCAATAAAGGGGTCCCCCCCTCAGGCTTCACCCGTCCAGGGCTGAAGCTCGGGGCTGTCACCGGCGTTCGTGGGCTGTGGACGCCAGCCTGATAGGGTTAAATCAGTCATTCCTAACATTGCTTCATGCAGGCAAACTACAAGTGCCAGCAGACCTCCCCCGCATGCTGGGACTTGGAGAACCACAAGTCCCAGCATGCGGGGCATGAATGGACTTGTAGTCCACCTGTAAAAAGAATGTTAAAATAAAAGACACACACACAGAAAAGTATAACTTTATTACACCCACAAACACACACCTCACTTTTACACCAACATACTTACCAACCCAGGGTCCAGCGCTGGTCCCGCACTGACAGCGGGGTGAGCCGGCTTTCTCTGGTGCAGATACCAGCTTCTGTAGCGCTGGGACAGTGCTACAGAGGCTGCTAGCGTCTTTGGCTTATGCTTCTCCATGGAGACGCATAGCTCAGCCAACCAGTGCTGAGCTATGCGTATCCATGGAGACGCATCGGCCAACCACGCTAGCAGCCTCTGTAGCGAGTTTTTTGCAGTTTTTCGCATCTCATTATATATGCGAATTTGCAAAAATTACATTTTCACATCTCATTAAATGTCACCCAATATATTTCTATTAATCGTCTTTATAGCCAAAACTCTGGAGTAAAAGGTCTATTATACTTGACAAGGAAAATACTTCAAAGATATGTATAACCCAAAATAAGATGTGATGTGTCTATCTCAAATCTGGCATGGCCATCTGTTCTCAGTCTGTGGAGTACTGCATTTCCTGGCTGGTGGAAATAAATACAGTGATCAGGTTTTTCATTTAGAGGAATTGCAGTCTATTTAAATAGGAACTTGCATTAAAGGTGAGAGATCGCTGGGATGAAAAACTCATACACAGTGAGAGTTTTTCGCCCATTTTGTCAAATTTCGTTTGGGTGGAAGACTTTCCATATCAGGACGCTATGGAAAGTCGTCCACTCCGCTGCTCATCTGCTGGTAATGCCAGTAGATGAGCGACTGGGCCAGCGATGATGCAGGATCTAGCATCAGCGCTCACCGCTCATTGCTGCCCCATACACACTGGGAGGCTTTGTAGCTGAAAGCAGCTCAGAAGAGTAAACTGAGCTGCTTTCAGCTCAGACGCCCAGTGTGTATGGGCCTTAAAGGTCATATTTATTAAATAATATCCCCTCTTTACTTACCAATATTAAGGCATACCATCATTCCACCCAGAAAAGTAGCTCCCATAGGTGTCTATGGGGGTATGCAATCATGTTTGCAAATCATCTGTAGATGGTTTTGGCCTATAGTAATGTAAAGGCTGCTAAATTGCATATTTTACTGGATGTATTCTCCAGATTGAAACAATACCCAATAACTGCATGGAACCCGTCCAGGAAGCAGAATGGTAGCATAAGCCACAGGTTCTCAAACTAGGTCCTCAGGACCCTGCACAGTGCCTGTTTTGAAGGCAGTGGTTGATTCAGGGGGGGGGGTGCACCCGGGCACGTGCCCCACCTGTCATTTCTGACATAGCTCACTTTGTAGCTGAGGACCAGGACTTTCCAACGAGTCTGGCCCTGCGTCGATAGCCCCCGGGAACTGGAGATACCGCCGGACAACGTTTTCCTCAACCCCCAGCAGGTTCCTACAGCTGACAACCCCCCCCCCCCCCCCCTCGGCATCACAGAAGCTTGTGGTTGATCTCATTTGAACCTAAATCGCTAGGTTCTGGAGACATTGCAGGTAAACCGTTTTTTTATTTATGAAATGTAATTTCATGGCTGTTCATGTTCTTTGAGGGCAGATTTCTCTGGAACCAAATAGCCCAGTTTCACAGGACCAAAATCATTTGAAGCCCACTCAACAGTTCTTCAATATGATACTGGTCTCATGTAAATGGGTCAGTTGGTTCCAAAGATATAGCTGGTTAAACAATATAGCTGGTTAAAGGGGGGGGGGGGGATATCTCCTCCGCACACCAGAAAATACAGGGACTAGGCTGGTGTAAGAGGGACCAACCCTGCATTGTCTGGTGTGAATAAGGTATTGTTTTAAATACCCAGGACCTACTGTGCTCTGAATACAGCAGGGCAGCCCCCCGCTCTCTCTGCTTGGCTGTCAATGGCTATCACTTTTGCCCAGCGGCGGCTCTCCCCCAGTTACCATGAGCATGTATTCCCCCTTGGCAATGAGCATGTAATTCCCCTTGGCAATGAATATGGAACCCCAGGCAATGTGCATATAGGTAAGCAGCACTTATATAGCATAATTGTTAATAGGCATTATGGTGTTTGGCATAATAGATAATGGACATTATGGTGTGTGGCTTAACATGTAATGGGCATTATGGTGTACATTTTCCCTGTCCCTGTTTATGAAGCATATTGTGAATTTTGGCTCAATTGTGTGGCATTATGCGAATTTTGGCTCAATCCATGATGCATTATGTGAATTTTGGCTCAATCCGTGTAGCATTTTGTGAATGTTGACTCAATCCATATGGCATTATGTGAATTTTGTCTCAATCCATTTGGCATTATGTGAATTTTGGCTCAATCCGTGTGGCATTAGGTGAGTTTTGGCTCATTCGTTTGGCATTATGTATAAGGGGCAAGTATAAAGGGGTCTAGTATTTTTGTTGCATAATGTGTAGGAGTGGTATATGCGGTGGTACCCTGCACTCATGCCCCCTTTTGAGTGGGCACACCCTGTTCCGTTTTTTATCCCATTCCCACACTCTCTCTGCTCTCCTCCTCTCTCTCGCCGCTCTTTTAGCATGTACACTTGTACCACTAACACCCGCCAACCCTCTCCTGCCATGGTGCCCCCCTGTCATTTTTCCTGGATCTGCCACTGTTTGCAGGTCTCCTCACAGAATCAAAAGTGAAATAATTAGCTCCATTTGTGGATCTTTTAAAATGTGTCAATGAGTAATGAATGCACGTGTGCACCTGCCCGGTGACCTGGAAAGTGTGAACTGCATGGGGTCCTGAGGACCAAGTTTGAGAATCTCTGGCATAAGCTATAACTGTTTCCATGGCTTTGCAAAGACAGGTTCCTATTGTATTGCAAGCACAGTCAAATCGACCACAGTGCGGCAGGGGCGGTCATTCCGGGGACCCCACACATCAGGGGCCCCCAACACTTTAGTCCAGTGGTGGTCCAGTGGTACCTACCCCAGGGGTGATACCGCGGCTAAACATATTGTGCCGCAGCCAGTAACCAGACCATACCGCCATAACAAATGATCTCCAAAGTCACCAATTTCACTCACTGCGCATGCGCGCATAGAGAAGTGGCGGGCGGTGGCCTGCAGGGAAGTCATTACAGCTGGCCACCGTGGGTTTCTGGGTAGCGGTGGCTGAGCTGCACTTCCTGCTGCTGTCACATCACAGAGCTGCAAGCAACCGGGGACGGGGCTCTGCCGCTCTGCTTTAGTGAAGCTGGCCCTGCCCACCACAAGGACACTGACACAGCCAGGCTCCGTGCATGCAGAATCTGTTCCCCAGTCCAGATCCTTCAACTCAATCTCTGCCTGCAGTGAGCAGCGCTGCCTCTATCCTCCTCTCCACCACACTGCCAGGTGAGTGTTCTGGGTGTTATGAGCCACAAAGTGGCTCATTCCTGTAATTTTGTTATGTATTTTTATGTTCTGTGTTTTGTTTGTATGTTCTCTCTGGATTTAGCTTTCCGGGTTTTGCTTTATTCACTTGTCCTTGTATCTGTGGGATTGCAGCCTGGGCAGCACAGCTGCTCCAATTAGACCTAAAGCTTGGGCTGCTCAGGTGTGGCTTGTATGCTCATTAGTGGGCTTAGTGGGTCTGTTCTCACAAACACTGGGGTGCTGGTTATATAGTCTTGTTTCAGTCTTGTTCCTGGTCCACAGTCCTGAGAGATCCTGTCTGTATTGAGTTTTATTCCTGTCCTGCAGCCTGTGTTGTCCTTTCCTGCAGAGTTCTGCTGTAGATCCTATGAGAATTCTCCACCTGAATTAGAAAGAATTTCGACATCGCAGAAAGGAAGTACAACACCATCACCTTTACTCATTTTTTCTGGTGCCCACACAAGGGAAGCGCTTAGTTTGGTTCACTACCCCCTTTTCTTAAACCATATCTGCTGTAGTCCTGTCTGTTGTGGAGCTGCAGCCTGGTGTCCCTGCCGTGCAAAGCCTTGTCACTACAGCCGTCTCATCTGTCCAAGTCTTGTCTGTCTGTCAGGGACCTGCAGTCCACATAGGCCAACTTGGCCACACTCATTTAATCCAGTATCATTTTCTGGCATTGTTGCCTTTGTACTTCTATTCCTCTGTCCTGTCTGTCAGTCCCTGTATTATAGTCTGTTTTGTATGGTTTGTTCTTTTAGTTAGTTTACCTCTTATCACCTCACGGTCTCCACTGGTGCTTTGTCTCCAACATAAGTCCATGCTGCAACAAAGTCTGGGCGGACCTAATTCGCCCTTAAAGCCGGGGTGGTTACTAGCGAAGACTAGCCCGCAGGCACCAGTGGACCACTGCGGGGGATAATAGAGTTAGGGTCCAGACTAGGGACAGCTGTGGCTAAATCACCACTAGTCACAGCTTCAGAGTTTGTTTGTATTAACCACTTCCTAACACTGTGTAAGTGGGGAACTTATTTACTACTGGGGGGAGTGGGCCCGGTGCTGCATTTACTACTGGATGGAGTTGGGACTGGGCGCTGTATTTACTATTGGGGGGAGTGGGGGCTGGCTGTATTTACTACTGGGGGGGTGGGGGAGTGGGGGCTGTATTTACTACTAGAGGGAGTGGGCGCTGTATTTACGTTTGGGGCTAGTGGGGGCAGGCTGTATTTAACATTGAGGGGATTAGGGGCTGTATTTACTACTGGGGGAGTGGGGGCCATTATATCACTTTTATTTATAGGGGCCCCCACAAATTTGTTGTCCAGGGCCCCCACAGACCTTAATCCGGCCCTGATTGGGAGCCATCTCCCAATATTTGAAACTGGCTAATTTGAGTAAAATTTGTCATTTTCATGTTGCAAATGCAGACATAAAATCTTTTTATCACATCATTGAAAATGTAGATTGCGGTAAATAGGGCCCTTAGAAATAAGTAGTGTTAATACAAACGTGCATATAAACAAAACATAGTGCAACTTTTCCCACCAAATGTGTGAACAATAGCAACATCAGCTGTTATTACCAAAGAACACCCTTTCCCTCTACCATTCCCTCCTCTCCTACATATCAGCACATCTCATGCTCTGGTCCAGTAAAAATGCATAGAATGGTGACTTTTTTTTGTGCAAATTTGTACATATACAGGGAGTGGTATATAAACCCTTCTACAGAGTGAAGTTACTCATAATCCGCTTCCACCTATCATTTAAAAGAATATACCTCAGCGCTTCATACATCTGCCCCAGTGTGAGATTATCAAAAAATAGTAATGTTTGCTATATATCCTATTGGCTCATTTTTACAATATGTGCTAAATATTACCTTACACATAGAAAGAAAACGCAAGCAATTAAAAAAAATCTGTTACACCGTGGATAGCATACAGTGCTTTTCCTTGCATAGTATTTATTCAGTTTAGTTAAAGTTACTGGGGGTATATAAATCAGCCATTCTTAAGTAGCTTCTTCTGACTAAGTTATTATTTACATCCAGTACTATTTTTCTGGAAAAATAGGTGCAGGAACTCCAGGTCTGGGGGTGGATCAATTAAATAAAAAAACATATATAATAGAGAGAGGGAGGGAGAGATAGATGTACAGTATATATTGTATTTAGAAACAAAGGCACTCACAGGTGACTTTAAAATAAAACTTATCTTATGAAAAGTACATTTTTCAGTTCCTGATGATGTCATATTTATTAGAGGTTCAGGAACTGAGTTCCTGCTGGTTCCTGCTGAAAAATAGCACTTTTTACATCCATTGTGATATATCATTGTCTTTTTCTACTGTAAATGTTCACTTATATATGACACACTATATTTCCATAATTTATGAAAAGAACGCACCCCAAATTTAAGAAATTATAAATCTATAAGGGGCAACATTGACCTCTATAATTAATGTGGATGGGTATATACCATACCTGCCTACCCTCTCGGCTCCCAATGGAAAAGTGGGCAAGACTCTCGCATCCACAAAGACCTCTCGCACATCCCCTCAATCTCCCACTTGCAGAGCACAAGTGGGCCGACCAAGGCGTGACTTAATGACTTGATTTGTGCTGAATCACGTTATCATAGTCCCGCTCTCACTATAGAATGTCTGGGGAGCAGAGTCACAATGACACGATGGTTGGCCATGCCCCCTATACACCGACCAGGAAAAGTCATAAAATATGGTATATACAGTAGGAAGAATACATTTAAAATTTAGAAGTCTATTACTGTAGCTATTTAAAACTTTTTTTATGACAAATGGTGCTTAGCCAATCAGCTGGAGCATCACGCCTAATTCACTAGGCACCACAGATTTTTAAAGTTAGACGTTGTGTCTGGGCCATTTGGGGTGAACTACAACCCAATAGATGGTGGCCCTTCACCTGGCTTCACAGCTAGGCTAAGCAGCCAGGGGGCTACCGGTATCATTATAGCTATGCAATAACAAAATGATGCGATTGCATCACAAGACAGTACCCAACATGCAGGGAGGCCTTGTCATTTGCTGAGCGGCCCCCAGCATGCTCCTGCTGGTAGTTGTCATTTGGCAAATCTTCGCAAAACTACAACTGAAGCTGAATTAGTCCTATCATCATAAGTAATGAGCTTTACATAGCTAAAACTTGTTGATAAATCAATGATAAATTGATAAATCAATTGAGCATTATCACAATTAACAATAATTTAAAATATTACAGTTCAACAATATACTGTACATCTAGAAAATATGATAAATGGCTGTGGTTTCCATTTAATGCATAATAATGCTTTCTTATATGGTTCGCAGAAGATCTGTTTTGCTAAAGTGAGAATTAGCTCTTATTACTGAAGTAAAAAGTGTGACTTCACACAGGAAAGTCAATTGATTGTGTTGGTTTTTAATTAACTGAGCTCAAGATGAGAAAACAACAAATGTGCTAAAACAACCCTCCGTACATGACAGATCCATACCTATCAATCTGAACACAAACAACCCTTTGTATAAGATTCTTCAGACCTCCCCCAATGACCCTGAATTTAGGAATCAAATCATTTATTTTTGGACTTTACTCATAACAAGATCATCTGCTGCTTATATTGATGATGCTGAAAAAAATATAAAAGTTATTTAATATTATTAATATTACAGTAAGTACACAAATAACAGCTGCTATACCATATGATGCTAGATATAAATGTTTATAATAATTAAAAAAAATCTTAACATTTTCCAGTCTTTACAGGTCCATCAAAGAAGAGTGACCATAGCAGGGTAACAGGAAAACCTCCTATCTACTTACTTTGTATTTCCGGTAGTAGGTTTCTTTCGTCTGAAGATGCTGAGGAAAGTGTTTGATCTGCAAGGCGTTTTTCCGTCCCCGACATGCATACGAACAACATCAGAGGTGGTGAAAGCACTTCGAACGTTCCTCTCAGGTTTGGCAATAATAATATACATCTTGGGAGTGAACATACAACTCAAAGCAACTGTGACACTAAGGCTGACTGCAAATGATGTGGTGATAATCTTGTAGTTACTTCCAAAATAAATTGGGACAAATGCTAACCAGATAATACATGTAGTGTACATTGTAAATGCAATGTATTTTGCTTCATTGAAATTAGCTGGAACATTGCGAGTCTTGAATGCATAGTACGTGCAGCTCATAATAAGGAGTCCATTGTAACCAAGAGGGGCCACTACACCTAAATTACTAGTATTACAGATCAAATAGACTTCTTTGATGCTTGGATAAGACAGGACTGGCTTAGGAGGCTCCATAATTACTAAAGTAACCACCAATGTAAGTTGCATGCTAATCAACATTGAGGCGATGATCACTTGGGCACAGGCACTCATAAAACGGGGTTTACGAGTGCAGATCTTCTTCTTGCTTCCTGCTAGTATCCGAGCAATGCGATTGGTTTTGGTCACCAGAGCTGAGTAGCACATTGCCGAGGAGAGACCAACCAAGAGGCGCTGCAGATAACAGGAGGTGGTGGTGGGCCTGGCGATCAGTGTGAAAGGACATATGTAACCAAGGAAAATCCCTGCCAGTATAATGAAGCAGAGCTCTCGGCTAGAAGATTTAACCACTGGGGTGTCTCTGTAGAGTATGAAAATCAAGGTGACAAACATGGTGATGAGGATGCCCACGCAGGAAAACGCCACAGCAATGATGGATTCAATATCCCTCCATTGTAGATATTTAACAACTATCGGCTCACAACCTGTTAAAAAAAATAAAAATAATAAATAAATAATTTTGCTGCTTACTGGAAAGAAAAAAGGAAATTTAGGTGCAAAAACAAATCAATAAACTAGGATTCTGCACTGGCCACCTCACATTTAAAAATTGCTGCTCCTGAAAAGCAACCTGGATAATTGCTAAACTCCCAAATGAACAGAGAATTTTTGAAAAAACAAACAGGAGTGAATATACTGGTACAAATGAATAAATCATTTTTAAACAATCACACAATTCAATTGGATCCAGATCTCAATGATAGATAAGAGCTGTATTGACCAATAGCAGTGTAAATGTTTCACATAATAACCTTTATTGAGATCTGATTGCAGTACAAATTTGTTTGCAAAATGGGTTAAACCACGTGCACTGCAGGTGGGGCAGATTTAACATGTGCAGAGAGTTAGATTTGTGTGAGTTATTTTGTTTCTGTGCAGGGTAAATACTGGCTGATTTATATTTACACTGCACTTTAGATTTCAGTTTCAGCACACCCACCCAAATGTAACTCTCTCTATACATGTTACATCTGCTCCACCTGCAGTGCACGTGGTTTTGCCCATTTTCCAAACAAATTTGTACTGCAATCAGATCTGAATAAGGGCCTATAATTCTTTATACTTAATATAATGTAATCCGATCAAACAGATTTTGGACATCCGATTCGGACAGATGTCAAAGCCCGATCTGTCGGGATCTGTGAAATCAGCCAAAATCATATTAGTGTATGGGTACCTTAATTTATGTGGTCATTAGGAACCACCAACTCAAATATTACATGAGTCCCCTGGGGCACTTAGCCATGTAATGTTATTAAAAATATTTTTTTCACTTTATAACATTTTTAATTGTACTGTAAAGTCTCACTGCTTGAATAGAAATAGGTTGATCGTTTTAGATGGATAAATTTGGTTAGCTAACCTCTATCCTTCTGTGTTATTGACATTTATTAAGTCATATAGTAATTTATGGCTACATACAGCTGCAAATGGTAATATATAAGATTTCAATTAATATACTCTTTGATGAACAAGCCTTTTTAACTTAAATTTGTGTGTATAATATATTCCACATCATAAAATGCATCTTTTTAACAGTAGGTTAATTTCAGACTGAGGTTCAGCAGGATTGTTAGCTTGGAAACCAACAATACACTTTGCAGCAGATGCCATTGATTGGTTATATCTGAAGCAAATACATTGTTGCACAACAAAATGGAAATGAAAATACCATTACTTTTCAAATTCACTACATAAGTGCACAGTTTGTTTAAGGTACTCTCCATCTGCTTGGCACTTTCTGCAATATCACCTTCTGGTGTTTTTGTGTTATCCTGATGTGAGACATAACAGCACAGCCTTTTCTGTGAATTATATAAAGTTGTTACCAGCAAAACTCTATGCAACTCAAGTGCCAATTTGCTTTATTACAAACTAGTAGTTGGGGATAATTGTCTTACCACCACCATCACAGAAAAATGTTAATTGTGCTACATAAAATATTTATAATGCAATATTGTTCTAGTTACATAAATAATGGGACTCTTTGGCCAGTATTTAATGTTAAATTACACTATGTGCAGCAAATCCTGTTTAGGATTCGCAGGGTTCCGGAGGGCTGGAACATTTAGTTGCCAGCCCTCCCTCTCACCCTATTCAATGCTGCAGGGGCTTGCTGCCCCTGACGGCGATTTTTATGGAAGATGGAAGCCTCCCTGCCTGCGCCGGAATGTGTGGACGGTAATGGGGGGCTCCCGAGGACACAGGCAGCACAATCTGGCCCCCCCCCCCCCGGAGCACTGGCACGGGACGTGGGTAGGGAGCTGCTGCACTGGTCCTGCTTGTGCATATGTAATGAGTGGGACCAGTATGAAGTGAATATCTAATGAGCGGCTCCTCGCCCCCTGCTGGCGAATGTGTGTAAAAATTAAATAAAAAATTAAATATATATTCATATGATACAAGTACATGAATAAAAATAGCATGCCCCTTCACAGAATAAAATTTCTGACTTTGGTACTTATTCCCTAGCACGGCGCCACCGATTTTAATTGTATGCAATCGGGTTGCAAAAATTGGGTCAATCGCATCGCATGCAACCAAATTGTATGCGATGCGATTGACCCGACCGACCCGATTTTTTACATTGGAACCAATGTTAAATGGTCCCTGACACCCGATTTTACATTGGCCCCAATGTTAAATGCCCCCCAGACCCCATTTTTTTCATTGTATGCCCCCATTGTTAACGCCACGCCACAATCAACGTGAACCCGAAGCGTGGCGAGCGGCGGCGGTACGCGTCCTCCGACCTTTTCATACCCCCACTATCCACGTCGGCGTGGAGTTGATTTTATATAGTGTGGCGAGCGCAGCGAGCCACCTAGCCCAAAGCGTGGCAAGCGCAGCGAGCCCCGCACATTACTTCACAGGTATTACACCTTCGCTCGCCACACTTCGGGTTCAGTGGCTCGCTGCGCACTCCACACTATATAAAATCAACTCCGCGCCATTACAATGGCATACAATGGACCAGATTTCACATAGGAATTTAACATTACATACAATGCTTACAATGTAAAATATAATGGCATGTGATGGACCCGATTTTATATTTGTCGGGAAACCTCAAAAAAAAGCCTGAAATCGGGTCGGTCGGGTCCCATCGCATACCTTAAGTTAAGGTATGCGATGGACCCGATGGGCGCTGTGCTAGGAAACAAGTACCCTGATTTTTTTTACACCAAAAAAAAAACACCCTTATTTTAAAAGATCACATAGTTCACCTTAAAAAGATGTCAAAGGCAAAACAGTGAATCATGGCGAAATTCATGCTTAAAGCAGTTCTCCATCCTAGCATTGAATACACTATTGGCGAATCCCAGCTCTCATGCACCCTCACTCCCTCCCAGTGGGAGGAGATGCTCACCCACTGCCGGGAGCTGTATACTGTCCCCCACCCTCCTCCAGTTCTAGAGATGCCCATTGACCATCAATGATTTCAAATCATTGATGGTTTATGGCTGATGTTGAATACTTTTGCCATCGATGTGGGAGGACGAGATGGTTTCCCTACATTGATGGCAAAGGAGAACCGATCAAGTTTCAAATTTTTTTTAAGGTGCCGGGACACGGAGCATACCTCCGCCCCCACACCCGGAAGTCCTGCCACCGAGTTCTGATTGACCCACGGCCTATTCAGTCAGAAATAATGGATGACCATTGATAGCTACAACAATCGATGGTTATGCAATGTAATATTTTGCTACTAGCGATGGCAGGGTGCAAAATCGCCATCAATGCCAACCATCGATGGCATCTGCACCAATGACCATCCCTACTCTGCAACAGCGAAAAACCTTTACTACCACCAAGTAGGATGAGACCCTGACTCAGGGGCACTGTCCAGTACTCCTGCGCTGGCATACTGGATGCTCACCCACTGGCTGGAGCTGCATAGTGTCCCCCACCCTCCTCTGCACCAGCGCAAAAGCTTTTGTCCCCCTCATACCCACACACCCCTATCACTACTCAGCTCCTGCTCTCCTGAACCGTAACTTCCACCACTGGGGAGTCGCTGACGCTGGGTTGCCCACATACCCCTATTATGCCTCATAGCCCAGCCACCTGCTCTCATGCACCCTAACTCCCACGCAGTAGAAGGAGACACTGACTCAGGGCAAGCATTCTGTACTCCTGTGCTGCCACGCTGGACCCTCACCCACTGACCTAAGCTGCACAGTGTCCCCCACCCTCCTCTTTAGTCCCCCTTATGCCCACACACCCCTATCACTACCCAGCCTCCTGTTTTCCTGAGTTGTGACCTCCGCCAGTAGGGAGCCGCTGACTCAAAAACACCCTACTATACTATTGCACACACACACCTAAACAACACACACCCCCCCCCCACACCCACAAATGTTACTGTACCCTCCACACTATCAATGTACATCTTACTCTGTAACCGCTTTTTAATTAAACAAAACAATACACACCCCCTTCCAAATCATATGCTCTCTATTTAACACATTTCACCTATAACTCAAGTTGCAATCCAGGCCATCTTTCATACAATTCTAACCATATTTCACACAATACAAAAGTTCACAAATTAAGGGGGCGCAGCCTCTTACGCCGGTGTGAAGAGCGCCCATAGGGCGTGACGAATCACCTAGTTACTTAAATCATGGTATAAATATTAGTGAGGGATCTATAGAAAACACTACTGCAATGATGTACATACTGTACAGGGGTAACATATTTTTATTATAATTACACGTTTCTATTTTAGATGTTTTTTGGGGGGATATGGGAACATTACAAACAGTATATCAGTGATGCATTTTTTTACTTGTTTCGTTTATATTTAAGGCTTAGCATTTGTAGAGTGGCTGATCAATTTTCAAGTGTTCAAGACAGAACTGTTGCTGGGAACATTGTGTAAGGTACTTTGTATCTTGCATTCTATTCAAATAGATACTGTGATGTATTGCTCTTTGCCATGACTTGCTGGCTCTGTTCTGGCCATAGCAAACAATCAGAAATACCCATTGCAATTCTTCTGGGATTGTGCTAATGGGTAGTGTGTCATGCTCTGAAAAGCTGGATGTGATGTGTTATGTTATTCTTATTGAGATAAGTGATACATAGGCCCCTTACTGATGCTTGTTATCTCCTTGTAATCCCACCAATCCTGCTTCACTGTGTGATTGTGTGCTCTATCCTCAGGCTGCAACTGTTAATAACAATGTCCTTTGTTGTAACGGAATAATCAGGCATTAGCAAGAGAAAATATAACTAATACATTTCTAAGCTTATAAGTACCTGTGAAGATGATTTGGGGATATCAGAGGTTAATGTTGTATCTAACAGAACATGAAGGAATGTTTACAGAGAATTATGAGTGTCTTGCTACAGATACATCCAACGTGTTAGAGAAGGCCTAATGCCAGATGCTGTGCACACAGAGGATAACTTGGGTTTGTCATGGCTTATACTATATACTTATATAGTGAATTGGGTTTCATTCAACATCCTGGCAGTCAATTACCATTGTTCACTATACCCAAATACTGCAGAGAGACCGGCGCCAGACTCCTAACAACAATTTGAATGCCGGAGCCAGAATCTCAAGTTGCCGTTATGTTGAATGGTGAGTAACTAGGGCTGGTTAGCCCTACACCAGGAATGAGGGAGGCAGGGGCTGGCTGGCAACTTTCAGCCTAGGGGGGGGGGGGAGGGGGGGGACGACACAGGGGAGATAGCAGGAGACTGCATTGTAGAGAGAGATAGAGTTACCGTAAGGGAAACAGTGAGAAACTGCAGATGAGATAGTGTGAGAGACCAAAGGGGAGAGGAAGATAGTGAGAGAGGCCGCAGGGGTGATAGCAAGAGAGGCTGCAAGGAAGATAGCGAGAGAGGCCACAAGGTAGTGAGGGAGGCCTGAGAAGATAACACAGTTAAAAATTCAAATAGGGGAGGCACACCAACTGCCATTTCAAACTGACTCACTGGCAGTTGGTTTGTCTCCCCCATTTGAATTTTGGATTGTGCTGCAGCCAGTGTTGAACTGGGGCTTGAAGGGTCCACCAGCAAAAATGCAATGGTAGGGGCTCATGTTCAGGGGTGTGGTTAGAATACTGAGGGGGTGTGGCTAACATTAAAGACTGTATGGTCTGGGCCCATATATATATATATATATATATATATATATATATATATATATATATATATATATATATGTATGTATATATATGTATATATATATATATATATATATATATATATGTATATATGTATATGTATGTGTGTATATATGTGTATATATATATATATATAGACAAAATGTAGATCCAGACTGCGCACAGCCACAAGCTTCAGAATATAGGAGTGCGTCCTTGGGTCAGGATGTAGTGCAGCTCTCTCCAAATAAAGCCAGACCTTAGCTTTAATTGTCCCAATCACATGTAGAAAGAAATTGGAGAAAAAGCGCAGATATGAGCAAAGTGTAAAACAAATTTTACTAAAAGTGCAGGCTCACATACATCATAGATAACAGCAAACAGCTTGCCACAGTGATATCCAACACGGTGCACCAACGACTTGAATAGCCGGGACCAGCCTTTTCGCCGCCGTCAGGGCCTCCGTGGTCAGGAACTCCAAAAGCACAATGTTGTCAGTTTAGGCCACGCCCAACCGGTTTCGTCATCTGGGGACTTCGTCAGGGGGTGTAGCCATCCAAAGTACTGGTGTTATACTTATAGTAGGTCGCACAGCTGATATTGATGTGCTGACGAGCTGCTTTAATCATGCTCCAAGCTCTCACTGATACCTATCAACATCGTTAAAGCTAATTGCCTAGCAGCAGTAATAAACCATTTATAAAGACACAAAGAAAGAAAAAATATATGTGCCTCTCACACACATAAGTAAAATACAATCAATACATAAAAATACAACTATAATACAATACAATTAATATACAACAATTCAAAAATACAAAAAATGCATATACATAGAAAATATAAATCTGCACAATATGCAGGTATGTAAAAATATCATAAAATGTTTAATGATTACTTTTTAAAAAAAATTTATGTAGCGAAGCATAAAGAGATACATATGCTCATTGTAGCAACTCTGCATTATAAGAAACATACCATCATTATTCATGCAAGAAAGAGAAAAATACTTTTATATATAAACAGGATTTGATATACTAACATGTAATCATGTATAAAAAAAGAGAGAAGAAAAGGAGAAAAGAGATAACTATTAGTCACATTATATAAACAGAAAGTCCGTCTATAGCTTTGATTACGGACAACAATATTCTCAACCTTACATATGTCAAAGTAATATACATATCTTTCAATACAAGATGGAAATCAGGCTGTGCAGTCAGCCCATACCAGGATCACTCTATCCAATGCACTGTATGCGATAGCTCTGGGGTCCGCAGACCCAACACAGTGCTATGCCAGCAACATAGATATAAGAGCGCTCACTCAGTATAGGAAAGAATTGACGTCACAGCCTTCATTCATACCACTGGGTGCTAATGTGCCAATATTATATATCCAGTAGGTTTCACGCCTACTTAACTTCTTTAAAATATCACCCCCGCGTTCGTCCAATGAAATTTGTTCTAGGGCTTTAAAGGAAAACTGCTTCAAATCACCATTATTACATGCAAGAAAATGCCTCGAGACACTATGAGTGTTTAATTTATTCCGAATATTCCGTGTGTGTTCGAGCATTCTGATTTTAAGCTGCCGCTTAGTTTTTCCTATATATTTCTTCCCGCAACTGCAGGATAGCATATAAATAACGTGAGTGCTCAAACAGGTCATTTTACTACGGATATTCCAGGATTTTTGAAGGTCAGTGTCCCAGTATTTAAATTTATCTTTATCGACATATTGACACATTTTGCACTTAGTGCATGGAAAAAAACCTTTGGTGGTCTGTAACCAATTTACATCATCTTTTTTCTTTAGATGACTCGGTGCTAAGCAAGTTTTTAGTGTGGCAGCACGTTTAAAAACTACCTGGGGCCTCTTGGGTATTACCATTCTTAGAATCGGGTCCAACAGAAGGACACCCCAATGTCTGTCCAGAATTTGTTTTATTTTCTGGCTGTCTTTATTATATTTGGTCACAAACGGAATAAAATCACCTTTAATTGCATTCTCTTTAGGCCTATATGATAATAGAGTACTTCTGTCCTTTTCAATTGCTCTATTTTTACACTTTTGTACAAGGTTCGGAGGATAATTCTTTTCTGCAAATCGAGTACAGTATATATTAGCCTGCTCATTGAATTTATCTATTGTGGCACAATTACGCCTCAACCTCACAAACTGGGAGTATGGTATATTAGAAACCCATTTGTTGAGGTGACAACTCATATAATTAACATAACTATTACTATCCACACTTTTAATGTGTGTGTAAGTATTAATTTTTTGCTTAATCGGCCACTCTGCAGTATCGAGTACTAGATCCAAAAATTCAATCCGTGTGTGATTGAATTTGGATGTAAATCTCAAATTACAGTCATTAACATTAATTTTTGACATGAACCCATCAAACATATTTTCATCACCCTGCCACACTATAACAATGTCATCGATAAAGCGTTTATAGCATTTTATACATTGTTTATATTCAACATTGATTTCGAGATTATTTTCTTCCCATCTCCCTAGATACATATTTGCTAAGCTTGGAGCATATGGCGTTCCCATTGCAACTCCACAGAGCTGCATAAAGAATTGCTCTTGAAAAAGGAAGTAATTATTTTCCAATACCAGCTTGATGCTATCCAGAATAAACTCACGCAAAGCCACACTCACATTAATATCTTTTTCCAGATAGTAATTGACCGCGTCCAATCCTCCCATATGAGGGATGGAGGTATATAATGCCTCAACGTCGATCGTGCACCAATTAAAATCTGACTGCCACTCAAATTTATCAAACAATTGCAAAACCTGAGTGGAGTCCTTAATGTGTGATTGTAAGGCAACAACATATTTCTGTAAATATATGTCTACGAATTCAGACAGGTGTGAGGTAGCCGAACCGATCCCCGATATAATCGGGCGACCGGGCGGCTTCTCAAGCCGCTTATGTATTTTTGGTAGGTAGTAAAACGTTGCTACCGTTGGATTATCATTTACAATATACCGGGCCTCATTTTTATTGATACATTGCCTCTCCAATCCAGTTTTTACAAGATCTTTGATTCTTTTGGTCACGATTTCAGTTGGGTTAGCATCTAATTTTAGGTACGTTTTTGCATCATTTAGAAGCCTATACGCTTCATTTACATAATCAGCGGTATCTAATACAACAAGGCCACCCCCTTTGTCCGCACATTTGAACATGATATCATTATTTTTTTCCAATTTTTTTAGAGCTGATCGCTCGCTTGGTGACAAATTATCATGTGTCATTTTAGAATCGGCACATAGTTTATCAAAGTCCTTTTGTATCAGACCTTGAAAGGTTTCTATATTACTACCGCGCGACTCAATGGGGTAAAATGTTGATGGGGGTTTTAAAGGTGTACCATCCCTTTTATCTGCTGGATCTGAATCAGATGTTCCAGATTTGTTTTTAGTAAAGTGGCGTTTTAATGTTAAGTTGCGAATGAATTTATTAGAGTCTATAAAAAGGTTGAAACCATCAGGCTTAGCATTTGGGGCATATGACATTCCTTTTGATAACAATTTTATCTCATTAGATTTTAACTCATATTTTGATAGGTTGAAGATGCCATATTCCCTTAAGGATTTTGTCTCCTCATTTTGTTTCCTCTTTCCTCCTCGGGTGCCTCTCCTAGTAGGTTTTGTTTTCTTTTTGTACCCGGGCTCTCTACAGCTGCTCGATTCTGAGTCAGTCTTTCCCTCCATTGGGGCCTGTCTAAAAAAACTTTTTTCTGTCTGGGGGAGGAAGGGTTAAAGACCTCGAACCTGTTCTTTAAAGGTATATCCTCTCTACTCGAGTAATTATTCCTATTTGAATATCTACGTTTATATGGTACTGTCTGCCAGTCCTCATTGTAGCGTCTGGGGGCAAATGTTTTTTTGGGTTTCTCAGCATGGGGCCATGATCTCACATTTCCATTTTTGTAGTCCATTAAATCCCTTTTAAATTTTTTTACTTTAGTCTCTATGACATTATCCTCCATTTTTTTTATTTTAATCTCGCTCTGTTTCTTTAAATCTTTAAATTCCTGCAATTCCTTAATGGGTTCTATTTTAATTTCAAGTGCTGTAATTTCTTTATCTAAGTTGTTAATTTCATGCTTTCTCTCATTTATAATCAATTGCATAAGTTGTAAAGAACATTCATCAACAATTTTGTACCAGGCATCTAGAAAATCTTTTCTTTCGTTACCAAAAGTTGGATTTTTAACAATCCTCAATCCACGAGGGATCCTTTTTGATTGTACATAATTTTCTAGGGTTGTAATTTCCCAGCTTAATTTCATCTCCTTAGTCAGGAGTTTTTCATGTTGTATATTAATGGCATCTAAATCATTAGTCTGTTTGGGCACATTTTCATGCACAATGCCCGTATCAAAGAGGTCATTAAATTTCTTATGGCATTCCTCATACCTTCTGATCCTCCTTTCCATATTACACCAGGTATACTTTTAGATGGTGCCAAAACCACAACAAATATACACAAATGAATACAGGTTATCAAGCAATTAAGTAATTACGACCTGCAGCAGCTGGAGAAATGGTCAGAGACACAGACAAAATGTAGATCCAGACTGCGCACAGCCACAAGCTTCAGAATATAGGAGTGCGTCCTTGGGTCAGGATGTAGTGCAGCTCTCTCCAAATAAAGCCAGACCTTAGCTTTAATTGTCCCAATCACATGTAGAAAGAAATTGGAGAAAAAGCGCAGATATGAGCAAAGTGTAAAACAAATTTTACTAAGAGTGCAGGCTCACATACATCATAGATAACAGCAAACAGCTTGCCACAGTGATATCCAACACGGTGCACCAACGACTTGAATAGCCGGGACCAGCCTTTTCGCCGCCGTCAGGGCCTCCGTGGTCAGGAACTCCAAAAGCACAATGTTGTCAGTTTAGGCCACGCCCAACCGGTTTCGTCATCTGGGGACTTCGTCAGGGGGTGTAGCCATCCAAAGTACTGGTGTTATACTTATAGTAGGTCGCACAGCTGATATTGATGTGCTGACGAGCTGCTTTAATCATGCTCCAAGCTCTCACTGATACCTATCAACATCGTTAAAGCTAATTGCCTAGCAGCAGTAATAAACCATGTATAAAGACACAAAGAAAGAAAAAATATATGTGCCTCTCACACACATAAGTAAAATACAATCAATACATAAAAATACAACTACTATAAGTATAACACCAGTACTTTGGATGGCTACACCCCCTGACGAAGTGGGCGTGGCCTAAACTGACAACATTGTGCTTTTGGAGTTCCTGACCACGGAGGCCCTGACGGCGGCGAAAAGGCTGGTCCCGGCTATTCAAGTCGTTGGTGCACCGTGTTGGATATCACTGTGGCAAGCTGTTTGCTGTTATCTATGATGTATGTGAGCCTGCACTTTTAGTAAAATTTGTTTTACACTTTGCTCATATCTGCGCTTTTTCTCCAATTTCTTTCTACATGTGATTGGGACAATTAAAGCTAAGGTCTGGCTTTATTTGGAGAGAGCTGCACTACATCCTGACCCAAGGACGCACTCCTATATTCTGAAGCTTGTGGCTGTGCGCAGTCTGGATCTACATTTTGTCTGTGTCTCTGACCATTTCTCCAGCTGCTGCAGGTCGTAATTACTTAATTGCTTGATAACCTGTATTCATTTGTGTATATTTGTTGTGGTTTTGGCACCATCTAAAAGTATACCTGGTGTAATATGGAAAGGAGGATCAGAAGGTATGAGGAATGCCATAAGAAATTTAATGACCTCTTTGATACGGGCATTGTGCATGAAAATGTGCCCAAACAGACTAATGATTTAGATGCCATTAATATACAACATGAAAAACTCCTGACTAAGGAGATGAAATTAAGCTGGGAAATTACAACCCTAGAAAATTATGTACAATCAAAAAGGATCCCTCGTGGATTGAGGATTGTTAAAAATCCAACTTTTGGTAACGAAAGAAAAGATTTTCTAGATGCCTGGTACAAAATTGTTGATGAATGTTCTTTACAACTTATGCAATTGATTATAAATGAGAGAAAGCATGAAATTAACAACTTAGATAAAGAAATTACAGCACTTGAAATTAAAATAGAACCCATTAAGGAATTGCAGGAATTTAAAGATTTAAAGAAACAGAGCGAGATTAAAATAAAAAAAATGGAGGATAATGTCATAGAGACTAAAGTAAAAAAATTTAAAAGGGATTTAATGGACTACAAAAATGGAAATGTGAGATCATGGCCCCATGCTGAGAAACCCAAAAAAACATTTGCCCCCAGACGCTACAATGAGGACTGGCAGACAGTACCATATAAACGTAGATATTCAAATAGGAATAATTACTCGAGTAGAGAGGATATACCTTTAAAGAACAGGTTCGAGGTCTTTAACCCTTCCTCCCCCAGACAGAAAAAAGTTTTTTTAGACAGGCCCCAATGGAGGGAAAGACTGACTCAGAATCGAGCAGCTGTAGAGAGCCCGGGTACAAAAAGAAAACAAAACCTACTAGGAGAGGCACCCGAGGAGGAAAGAGGAAACAAAATGAGGAGACAAAATCCTTAAGGGAATATGGCATCTTCAACCTATCAAAATATGAGTTAAAATCTAATGAGATAAAATTGTTATCAAAAGGAATGTCATATGCCCCAAATGCTAAGCCTGATGGTTTCAACCTTTTTATAGACTCTAATAAATTCATTCGCAACTTAACATTAAAACGCCACTTTACTAAAAACAAATCTGGAACATCTGATTCAGATCCAGCAGATAAAAGGGATGGTACACCTTTAAAACCCCCATCAACATTTTACCCCATTGAGTCGCGCGGTAGTAATATAGAAACCTTTCAAGGTCTGATACAAAAGGACTTTGATAAACTATGTGCCGATTCTAAAATGACACATGATAATTTGTCACCAAGCGAGCGATCAGCTCTAAAAAAATTGGAAAAAAATAATGATATCATGTTCAAATGTGCGGACAAAGGGGGTGGCCTTGTTGTATTAGATACCGCTGATTATGTAAATGAAGCGTATAGGCTTCTAAATGATGCAAAAACGTACCTAAAATTAGATGCTAACCCAACTGAAATCGTGACCAAAAGAATCAAAGATCTTGTAAAAACTGGATTGGAGAGGCAATGTATCAATAAAAATGAGGCCCGGTATATTGTAAATGATAATCCAACGGTAGCAACGTTTTACTACCTACCAAAAATACATAAGCGGCTTGAGAAGCCGCCCGGTCGCCCGATTATATCGGGGATCGGTTCGGCTACCTCACACCTGTCTGAATTCGTAGACATATATTTACAGAAATATGTTGTTGCCTTACAATCACACATTAAGGACTCCACTCAGGTTTTGCAATTGTTTGATAAATTTGAGTGGCAGTCAGATTTTAATTGGTGCACGATCGACGTTGAGGCATTATATACCTCCATCCCTCATATGGGAGGATTGGACGCGGTCAATTACTATCTGGAAAAAGATATTAATGTGAGTGTGGCTTTGCGTGAGTTTATTCTGGATAGCATCAAGCTGGTATTGGAAAATAATTACTTCCTTTTTCAAGAGCAATTCTTTATGCAGCTCTGTGGAGTTGCAATGGGAACGCCATATGCTCCAAGCTTAGCAAATATGTATCTAGGGAGATGGGAAGAAAATAATCTCGAAATCAATGTTGAATATAAACAATGTATAAAATGCTATAAACGCTTTATCGATGACATTGTTATAGTGTGGCAGGGTGATGAAAATATGTTTGATGGGTTCATGTCAAAAATTAATGTTAATGACTGTAATTTGAGATTTACATCCAAATTCAATCACACACGGATTGAATTTTTGGATCTAGTACTCGATACTGCAGAGTGGCCGATTAAGCAAAAAATTAATACTTACACACACATTAAAAGTGTGGATAGTAATAGTTATGTTAATTATATGAGTTGTCACCTCAACAAATGGGTTTCTAATATACCATACTCCCAGTTTGTGAGGTTGAGGCGTAATTGTGCCACAATAGATAAATTCAATGAGCAGGCTGATATATACTGTACTCGATTTGCAGAAAAGAATTATCCTCCGAACCTTGTACAAAAGTGTAAAAATAGAGCAATTGAAAAGGACAGAAGTACTCTATTATCATATAGGCCTAAAGAGAATGCAATTAAAGGTGATTTTATTCCGTTTGTGACCAAATATAATAAAGACAGCCAGAAAATAAAACAAATTCTGGACAGACATTGGGGTGTCCTTCTGTTGGACCCGATTCTAAGAATGGTAATACCCAAGAGGCCCCAGGTAGTTTTTAAACGTGCTGCCACACTAAAAACTTGCTTAGCACCGAGTCATCTAAAGAAAAAAGATTATGTAAATTGGTTACAGACCACCAAAGGTTTTTTTCCATGCACTAAGTGCAAAATGTGTCAATATGTCGATAAAGATAAATTTAAATACTGGGACACTGACCTTCAAAAATCCTGGAATATCCGTAGTAAAATGACCTGTTTGAGCACTCACGTTATTTATATGCTATCCTGCAGTTGCGGGAAGAAATATATAGGAAAAACTAAGCGGCAGCTTAAAATCAGAATGCTCGAACACACACGGAATATTCGGAATAAATTAAACACTCATAGTGTCTCGAGGCATTTTCTTGCATGTAATAATGGTGATTTGAAGCAGTTTTCCTTTAAAGCCCTAGAACAAATTTCATTGGACGAACGCGGGGGTGATATTTTAAAGAAGTTAAGTAGGCGTGAAACCTACTGGATATATAATATTGGCACATTAGCACCCAGTGGTATGAATGAAGGCTGTGACGTCAATTCTTTCCTATACTGAGTGAGCGCTCTTATATCTATGTTGCTGGCATAGCACTGTGTTGGGTCTGCGGACCCCAGAGCTATCGCATACAGTGCATTGGATAGAGTGATCCTGGTATGGGCTGACTGCACAGCCTGATTTCCATCTTGTATTGAAAGATATGTATATTACTTTGACATATGTAAGGTTGAGAATATTGTTGTCCGTAATCAAAGCTATAGACGGACTTTCTGTTTATATAATGTGACTAATAGTTATCTCTTTTCTCCTTTTCTTCTCTCTTTTTTTATACATGATTACATGTTAGTATATCAAATCCTGTTTATATATAAAAGTATTTTTCTCTTTCTTGCATGAATAATGATGGTATGTTTCTTATAATGCAGAGTTGCTACAATGAGCATATGTATCTCTTTATGCTTCGCTACATACATTTTTTTTAAAAAGTAATCATTAAACATTTTATGATATTTTTACATACCTGCATATTGTGCAGATTTATATTTTCTATGTATATGCATTTTTTGTATTTTTGAATTGTTGTATATTAATTGTATTGTATTATAGTTGTATTTTTATGTATTGATTGTATTTTACTTATGTGTGTGAGAGGCACATATATTTTTTCTTTCTTTGTGTCTTTATAAATGGTTTATTACTGCTGCTAGGCAATTAGCTTTAACGATGTTGATAGGTATCAGTGAGAGCTTGGAGCATGATTAAAGCAGCTCGTCAGCACATCAATATCAGCTGTGCGACCTACTATAAGTATAACACCAGTACTTTGGATGGCTACACCCCCTGACGAAGTCCCCAGATGACGAAACCGGTTGGGCGTGGCCTAAACTGACAACATTGTGCTTTTGGAGTTCCTGACCACGGAGGCCCTGACGGCGGCGAAAAGGCTGGTCCCGGCTATTCAAGTCGTTGGTGCACCGTGTTGGATATCACTGTGGCAAGCTGTTTGCTGTTATCTATGATGTATGTGAGCCTGCACTTTTAGTAAAATTTGTTTTACACTTTGCTCATATCTGCGCTTTTTCTCCAATTTCTTTCTACATATATATATATATATATATATAATATTGGGATAACGTGATAGATTAATAACAGCAGAGAATACACTATAGTCCTGTGCAATATAAGTTAACATATGAAAAATATGTAATTCAAATGCACAGTCTGGAACCTAATCCTAGGGGGTAGAGTTGGGCCCCTAGGCAGAGGGGCCCACTGGTGGTTTGCCCTGTAGGACAGTCCAACCCTGGTTGCAGCCCCACCCCTGGAGTCGCCACTGCTTAAGACCATTGACTGCACAGGTATCAGCCTGGAGTCTGGTCCCTGAATCAGCTGAATCAGCTGTTGAGCAGAAGCGATTGTGGTTTACTTATATCATATTAAGGATTAATCCTGAACCATTTCAGAACGTCATTCTACTTACTATTCCACACTTGGTATAAGAAATTGGTGTGCTTACACCACAGTAAGGAGTAATCCTGAACTCCTTCAGAACGTTTTTCACCTATTTGTCCTACGCTTGTTATAAGAAATTGATGCTGACAAGCATTATGATTGAGATCTGTTAAAGATCCACTCCTTCATGTTCTTTCAAATGAAAGCTGTATCACACTGTGACTGAAAAAACATTAAGTTACCTGTTGACGGTTACCCCTGAGGAAGTCGTTTTAACGGCGAAACGCGTTGGGTTTTGTGTATACTGACCGTTATAGAAATCCATGACTCCATACAGATGAAAAAAGAATTTTACTGTCATATTTTATCTGTTTTATATTAAATTTGTTGTATCGTGACCACATTGTCACCATTTGTTCTATTGGTGGTGGATACACTATAGGAGGGCGCACTTTGTTCATCTTTTGCCATATATATATATATATATATATATATATATATATATATATATATGTATATATGTATATATATATATATGTATATATGTATATGTATGTGTGTATATATGTGTATATATATATATATATATAATATTGGGATAACGTGATAGATTAATAACAGCAGAGAATACACTATAGTCCTGTGCAATATAAGTTAACATATGAAAAATATGTAATTCAAATGCACAGTCTGGAACCTAATCCTAGGGGGTAGAGTTGGGCCCCTAGGCAGAGGGGCCCACTGGTGGTTTGCCCTGTAGGACAGTCCAACCCTGGTTGCAGCCCCACCCCTGGAGTCGCCACTGCTTAAGACCATTGACTGCACAGGTATCAGCGCTGTCACTGATCCAATTACTTCTACCTCTTCTAAACTCTATTTGTAGTTCCTCTCTCACAGTACTGTCAATGGGCTCAGCATGGACAGCTATACAGGGTTACAAGAGACTGAAGCCACCCCTCTATACTGCTGCATTTGCATCATTGAGAAAGAGTTTGTGTTGCCTGTCTCAACCACCCCACTACTCTCGAAACTCACCACACTCCTTCACTAGTCTGTCCCATGCCTCCTTTCAGACCTTGCCCATCCTGCAGCAATTAGAAAATGCAGTGAGTATACACTGACAACTAACATCTTACCTGTTAGCCCGGCGGTGGGCCACCAGCCCAGATCACAAGCCTTGCACGTGAACTCATCCTGAACAAATTCATTCTCCTTGCATGGGGTACATATCCAACAGCAGCTCACTTCACCCTTCCTGATCACCTGTTGTAAGGAAATGAAAGTAAAAAAGAAAAGTCTAACTACAGGACAAAACACATTACCCAAGAATGAAATATCAATTACCTGGTGAAAAATCCAAGTTTTATATTTTCTATATCTTTACCTGTAAGTATGAGACTGCAAATCTTCTTCATACACACATTTACATTTTCTGCTATTTTCTGTCAACCACTAAATTCAGTAACCAGTGGAAAAGGTGGTCAGCTCATTTGTAATAGTAGTTAAGTAACTATTATTCTATAATATAAAAGTAAGGGGTATAGTTATGAAATTTATTTAGCAGAAAATCCTACTAAAACACCAGTTTTAGCGGGGATCCCCACGAAAGCTAAGTAAGTAAAATGTAGTTGGAAATAAATATTCTCCAGTAATATTTATTAACTGTTTGCTTATGTTAAATAAAGTCCCACTTCATTATTTCATAGAAATTGCAAATGGCTTTTGTAATTTAAAAAGGAAAACATATTAAGGGGGATATCCAATTACCACGGTTCTTTACAGAGTTTAATTTTCCCAGTTAGCCTTCCAACAGGCAGGGAAGCATCAACTAACCGTGTGTTAACAAGCATTAACAGGGGGTTATAATCATGGGTTAACATAGTTAAAAGTTCACGGATTCCTGCGTTAACCGTATGGTTGGTTCTGATAACTCCCGAGATATCAAGTATTTTTTTCACCTGCTGGAAGATGTTAGCTGGCAGTCATTTCCAGATGACTGCCAGCTACCTTGGCTAATTGAATATTCCTCTGTGTGGTTAATTTATTAAAGCTTCTAAAAATAAAAACTGGCGTTGTTACCCATAACCAGAGCCAGATAAAGGGGCTGGGGGTAAGTTAGCCTGGGCCCCCCTTTTCTTAGGGGCCCCAATGCCTGTCCTCATGCTTCACAATAGGAGCACTGCTGCTCCTCACAGATAACTTGAGTCAGTCAACACAGGGCAGACACCAGTAGAAGGCGCTATTGAGCACATGCAGCCCGAGCAGCTTCACTCACATGCACTTAGGCACAGGCAGTGTCTCCTCCTGTGTTCCTCTCTTGTTAAGTGCTGTATGGTGTGTATGTGTGTTTGTTTGTGTATATATATGTATGCAGGGCTATTTTTCATCAGGCTCCAGCAGGAACTGAGGCCCTTATTCTAGTTCACTCTTTCTGACAAAATCTTTCTTAGATGGACAAAACCATGTGCACTGCAGGTGTTACTTGTGCAGGTGTTACTTGTGCAGAGATAATTAGATTTGGGTGGGGTTTTACTTCAAAGTGAGATCTATATTGCAGTGTAAAATTAAGCAGCCAGTATTTACCCTGCACAGAAACAAAATGACCCACCCAAATCAAATTCTCTCTGCACATTTTAAATCTGCCCCCCTGCAGTGCACATGGTTTTGTCCATTTAAGAAAGATTTTGTCAGAGTGAACTAGAATAAGGGCCTCAGTTCCTGCTGGAGCCTGCTGAAAAATAGCCATGTATGTATGTATGTATGTATGTATGTATGTATGCTTTGTGTGTATTGTCTGTGTATCTATTTATGCTGTTTGTGTATGTATGTATGTATGTATGTATGTATGTATGTCTATATGTATTGTGTGTGTATCTATTTATGCCGTTTGTGTATGTATGTATGTATGTATGTATGTATGTCTATATGTATGTATGTATGTATGTATGTATGTATGTCTATATGTATGTATGTATGTATGTATGTATGTACGTACGCAGTGCATATGTATATATGCATTCATTCAGTGTGTGTTGTGTGTGTGTGTGTATATGTATGTATGTACAGTATGTATGTATGTGTGTATGGAGTGTGTGTGTATGTATGCAGTGTGTTGTATGTAATATGTGTGTGTATCAATTTATGCCGTGTGTATATGTATGTATAATGTGTGTATATCTATGCATTGTGGGATTGTGTGTATGTATGTATGTGTGGCACCCCGACGCGAAGGGGGGCGGGAAGGAGCAGGAGAGAAGCGCGGGTGGTGAGCCTGCGGCGATGAGCGGCAGAGAAGGCCTGCGTGGAGACGGCAGGTAGCTGTGGCAGAACAGACAGGGGAGGCCGGCATCCAGCCCACTACCCAGTGGGGACCCGACAGTGTGGAGACACTGAAGTGAGCGGCGCCACTGAGGAGAGGAGCGCTGCACGTGTGCTGGAGAGAGGTGCTCCTACAGTAAGGAGGAAGCAGATGACAGCGGTGGGGACCCATACCAGCGGGGATCTCATTCCTACAGCTAGGAGACTGGAGGCACAGGAGTCGATATCGCAACGGGCAGGAGCCTGCAACATGATCCAGCTGACAGGTACACTCTGCTCACCTGACACCCCCAGGTACATACCCTCCTTTCCAACTCCGGGTACATCCCCTATGAAGAGTGGGTCCCTCATGGCAGTTTGTGCCAGGGGCCGGTAGCCGTCGGCCAGGAGAAGCCCTCAAGTCCAGTTTTCCCCATCCAGGGATCCGTGTTACACCTCCCCAAGTATTAGGGGTTTTGTTTAAACACGTGGGAGCTCACTAGTTTTATTACCTACTGGAAAACATTACCGAGACCTCCATTCAGAGATATACAGTGCCATCTTGTGGCCAAAGAAAATTATGGTTTATCTTCTGCTAGAAAGCAGTAACTCTGTCATGGGCCCTGCCCCGCTGCCCTACTGTTAACGGTTCTATGCCCTAAAGGAGATACGGATTCTACCCAGGTTAGTTATCCGTAGGAAGGCCTGATCTAAGCAGAACCCAGGCTACTGATCCGTAGGAAAGCCTATTTAGAGTGAACCCAGGCTACTGATCCGTAGGAAGGCCTGTCAAAGGTGAGACCCAGGCTACTGATCCGTAGGAAGGCCAGGTTGTCCCTAAGAGACACCCCATTGGGGAGTAGTACATTAATGCCTGTGTCTAGGCCGAGCCTTAGGCTGGGGCTCAAGACAATCCTTGGGTACCGGTACTATTGCCACATGGTACAGGTATAGCATATATGTGTAATAACTGGGCGCCCGATTTTATGATCGGGTCAGAAAAATCGCATTGCATCGTATGCAACCAAATCGCGAGCTGTGCTCGCCACGCTTCGGGCTCCGTTGATATAAAATCAACTCCATGCCCACTTGGATAGTGGGGAAATGAGCAGGACCATTTAACATTGAATCCTTGCAGGGGTGCCACAGGTTGGTGGTCCAGGACCAATTCAAATTATTTATGATCAATTGATTATGGACACAACCAGTGCTGTTGGCTGCTAATCATAAAATATGTGTACAATCAGAAGCAAATCCTGCCCTTTACCACATAACTTTCCAGCAATTGCAGATCTTCGTTAGATGGAGGACTAGGTATAAATTGGATACTTTTCCTGTTTATTAGCAACACAATAACCGGGTCATTAATAACAAATCAGAAAAGTGCCTCAGATATTTTTTTTCCAAGAGCAATTGTCTGATTCAATCATAGTGTTTAATGTAAACATCGACCTGTGGCTGATTACTAAACACTTAATTGCTTTGAATAATTACACAATTTACCTTGAAACTGAGTAGGAGGATTTATTGGCATTACTTGCAGAAGAATGTTTGCTACTAAATTGATGCATGCTATTCCTGTGATATCTGCACCCGTAGTAGTGATAGACAAACAAGGGAAATTAGCATAATGTTTACTAAACATTCCAACTGCTTTGTGTGTAGTAATTTGCCCTGTAGTGCGCCCAGGTGTTCGGCAGCAGAAGAAGACAAGTTTTAAACAACCATAAAATGACAAGATGTGGATAGAAGAAAAGTGAATTATTGTAAATACACGGATTCGATGCAACATCAAAGTGCGATGTCCATTGAATCCGATTGCATCTTATGGTGCAAAAAGTGCCTCCTTTCTGCACCCGATGTAGCATGCCATCTTGCGATGGCACATCGGGTGCTGGAAGAGGGCAGGCAGAGGGCGGCGGAGTAGCAAAGCACTATGATGTAGTACTAGCGGGAGGAGGGGGTCAGCGTGGCAGCAGAATTTTAAAACTATTTAAAGTACTGGGCTCAGCCAATCAAAGGGCAGCCCAGTGTTTTAAACAATTCTGCCGCCACCACTGACCCCCGCCACCTGCTAGTGCTCCTTCACAGCACTAAACTACATGGACGGACACTGGCAGAGGTCCCTCCGGCCCCCTCTCCCCAAACCTGTCACCGACAAAAAGCATTCCCTCCGCCCCCCCCCCCCCTGTGGATTGCTTTTGAGTGATCAATCGTGCAAATTGATAGATCTTATGTATAGCACATACTATCTATCGACGCAACATTAGACGGCGGGCCCACGCATCGCATCAAATGGTCCCTAAAACATGCATACAATCATTCTATTTATCGAACAGATGTGGTCGAAATCGAATGATTGCATGCAATATATCATAAGTGTATGGGCAGTATTAGTTGTCTGGAAGAAATCAGATTTTTTTTTTTTTAAAGACTGAATACAATAAGCATGGAAGCGAATTAAATTCTTGTAACAGACCGTAACTTTAAGTGAGCACTTTTTTCTGGGTGCTGGTTCCTTTTTTATAGGAAAAAAAAAATACACTGGATGTATCTGTTCTGTATAACCTAGTTGGCTCGACTTATGTCTTGGCCATCTCTGCCATGCTCACTTTCTGGCTTCAGGCCTCCTTGCCTGCACCTCATGTCTGTCTCCCCCTTCCTCTAAATTGTAAGCTTCTTGGAGAATGGTTCTCTTCCCTCCTGTTCTCACCACCCTTTTCTCTCTAACTTTAATTAGTTATGTTACATAACATTGCTCATATCAGGCCATTTCTTTCCCAGAGTGCAAACTTATCATATGCTCACTGGTCATCTCACAGCTCGACTACTGCAATTTTCTCCTCACTGGCCTCACTCGCTCCTAAATGGCTCATCTCCAATCTGTCCTTAACTCCGCAGCTTATCTTCCTCTCCTGCTTATCCACTTCTGCCACTCCCCTTCATCAAAATCTGCACTGGCTCCCATTCCCCTACAGAATCCTCTTCAAACACCTCACCCTCACTTATAGGGCCATCTCTAATTCCATTGCTCAATATAACTCCAACTTCATCTCCATTCATACTCCCTTCCACCCTCTACGCTCGGCCGATGACTGACGTCTTTCCTCCACCCTGATCACTGCTTTCCACGCTGGAGTTTAAGACTTTGCATGTGCTGCACCCCTTCAGTGGAACACACTCACTCACTCCATTAGACACTCCCCAACCTTGCAAAGCTTGAAACTGGCACTAAAAATGCACCTATTCATCAAAGCGTCCCCTTCTGCTACATAACCAATTCCTGAGGCTGGTCCTCCGTCCCCTGCCACACGCCTTGACCATCTCTGCCTGCTTACACCCTGCTATCAAGCCTCCTCCCACTTGTTTGCACCTCATGTAATATGTCTGTCTCCCCTTCCTACTAGATTGTAAGCTCTTTAGAGCAGGGCCCTCTTCCCTCCTGTTGTCAAAGCCCTCTTCTCTCTTAATTTCACTTACAGCTTTCCCATACTCAAACACTCAACGACCATCTTTGTCCACATACTCATCTCCATCTTTGGCCACCAGCCCCTAGTAGTACATTGATCACATACTCACTTCTTACATCTAAGCTGTACTGTGTATTGAATTGTGGCACTCTTTTTACCTGTACTCTATTTTTGTTACTTACTGTAATGTTAAGTTTTGTCTCCCTGTACTGTTCCTTGTATGGTGCTGTAAAACACTTGTGGTGCCTTCATAAAATAGTTACTTATGTAGTAGACGGGTGCCCAATTTGCATACGTACGGTAACTTAGGAAAATCGCATCGCATGGGCCATTTTAAGGGCCATGAGATGCGATGCGATTTTCCTATGTAATTTATTCACTGCTCTCTTAGCCCCGGATCGCATTGCATCGCACCTCCCGCAAAATCGCATGCGATTTTATAAGGTGTACATTGCTATAACATTAGCTATACAATAATATCATTGTATGACATACAATGAGGTTTTAGGCACCCCCCCCCCCACTATCCACGCCACCCCGAAGCATGGCAAGCGCAGTGGAACACGTTCTCCGACCTTTTCATACCCCCACTATCCACGTGGGCATGGAGTTGATTTTATATAGTGTGGTGAGCGCAGCGAGCCACCGAGCCCGAAGCGTGGCGAGTGGACGCTGATTACTTTACATGTATTCCGTGTCCCCGCGCTCACTGCTCTTGCCACGCTTTAGGCTCGCTGCACTCGCCACACTATAAAAAATCAACTCCACGCCCACGTGGATAATGGGGGTATGAAAAGGTCGGAGGATGCGTTCCATCTCCCGGGGCCCATGCGATGCGATGCGACTTCCCTACACAGAATAGCCCACTAAGCAAATTGCTTAGTGGGTGCCCGTCTACTACATAAGTACCATAAAATATAATAATAATAATAATAATAATAATTACAACTCTCTCCTACTCAGCTAACATCTATAACTACAGTTCCTATCATGTAATCCTTCATCTCTACCAATGACAACCCACCCCTGGTAGCATGCGGACAACTCGTTTGCTTGTATTGTGTACAAAGCATTGTGGTGATAATTGTCAACTGTGTGCCAAATGTATGGCACTGCCAACCACTTGTGGATATTTATAAATCAAACATAGTACTGTAATAATAATAATAATAATAATAATAATAATAATAATAATCTGTTACCTGCATATTGAAATGTGGTACTTGGTTCAGCTTACCACATGAACCCTTTCAACTGGTAAACTGGGACACTCATGAATTACATGGGTTCTGTGGCTGGCTAAGGCTGCATATTACCTGGTCTTAATTAGCTACAGAACCTGTGTAATTATGGTCACATTGATCCATAGGGGGAAAATATAAATTCCTGGTGGGCCCCCACTGCCTGATGGTCCACCCTTCCTCTAGTTTCAGGTTCACAACTCTGCACTAAAACTATACATTGCCACTCTATTAGTGAGTCAGTTATATGGTCTGTAATAGCTGGCCAAGCCTCTAGGGGGATGGCCAGACTCCATGTGGTAACTGTCCATATCCCTTAATCATGGAACCCTAAATGCCCTCATACACCTGAAAGACATTGTACCCAATCATGCAATCTTGGATTGTATGCAGATTGTGTGCACATAGTGTGCACACAATCATGCAATGCCTGCCCTGGGGATTGGAGGATTGGTCCTCTGATCTGACGTGCTGCATGTCCAATCAGTTGGGAATGAGAGCAGATTGCATATGCTTTTAAGTACATGTAATCTGTCATTAGATGGCTCATACAACCGGGGTCATTTGACACTCCCTCCCTGACTAGCAGAGAAGAGAGGTGCAGTTTCCGGGTGGCCCGCACCAGTGAAATGCTGGGAGCAGTAGAAATTTCCAAGTGGCAGACGGGCGGGCAGCTGAAGAAAGCGGTGGATTTCCTATGCTCAATTCTGTCACTACTCTGAAACAGAGGATTGCTGCATTAGGGCTATTTAATAATGGAGTAGCGCAGCAGATGTGAGCAGAATAAAAATGTAATTTTGATTAATTTTTGGTACTCCTATCCTTTTGATCCTAGTATGCCAGTCCCCTATTTAAATGAAGCTTCAATCATACAAGCATACATGCTCACGGATTGTGAGTACATTGTGTATCCAAAAACCACCAAGGACTACTGAGGAGTTAAAGGGAAAGTTGGACACAATCATGACTTTCAGATCTTTCTGATGTATGGCCACGTTATCACTACATACCACAGTGGGGACTTCATGCCCCAGTCAGACTCTCTGTGTAATTCATAAGTGTCTCAGGTTAAAGGGATAGTATGATAAGTCTATACTGGTGGCAACATTAGCATCATGATGACAAAATTAACCTCTTCAAATAACCCCCCCCAATGCTTACAGTAACTTACAGTAGATCATGAAACCATGTTTGCCTTTTCCTTTCACACATACTGTAGGAAAAGTACTCATAGGCGTGCGCACAGGGGGTGCCGGGTGTGCCCAGGCACCCCCTAATGATCAAGTCTCCCTGCCATAGACTGCGAAGCTGGCAGTGGCAGGGAGTCGGCAGCACAGTCTCTGTACGCGGCGGCCACTCCAAAGATGGCCGCCGCTTTAGAGGAGACAGACACTAGAGGTGTGCATGACCTCTAGTGTCTATTAGAGAAGCGCAGCGCGCACAGCAGCCACGCCATGGAGTAACAGGGAAGCAGCACCTTCCCCTGCAGTCGCACCGTGGAGGAAACAGATCTGTTCCTCCAAGAACTGCTATTCCTGCGCAGGGCTCACTTGTATGCCGGGCTGTGATGTAGTACAGAGCAGAAGCCTCTCGGGGAGGGCTCTGTACAGCAGGGATTCCTCCTGCAGCTGGCCTCCCCTTCTCACTGGCCCTCCCTGGATCCTCTGGCCTCCATGACACTGTGCAGCTGCTCCCACAGATTGGTGAGTGCCCAGGGATCACTGTACCTCTATGTGTGTGTGTGACCCCCTTCCTTTTGAATGTGTGATCTTCTGTACAATACTATCCATGTGGTGTGTGTGTGTGACCCCCTCTACCCCCATCATCCCTGGTGTTTAACCCCTCTGTACCCCCTTCACCTGTGTGTGACACCTTGTACCAAGCTACCCCCTTCCTCTGTGTCAGTGATCCCATCTACCCCAATTTCCAAGGTGTCTGATCCTCTCTTACCCCTATTCCTTTGTGTGACACCTTGTACCAAAATACCCCCCTCCTATCTGTGTTTGTGTGTGTAACACCATGCCCCCATCCTCGTCCCTCTTACCCCCCTAATCCCTACCCCAATGTCTGTGGCAACCTCTGTATAAAACATGGTACATCCCCTACTTCTTTGTGTGTGTGACACTACCCCAGTATTTTTTAGGCAGATTTTATCCACACATGTCTGCATCACCCTGTACTTTATAGAAGGGGACCCTTTTAGAAATTTCGATATGGGGCATACAAACTTCTATGCCCATGAAGGGGCAAGAAGCATGTAGGTCCCCTCAGTATGCCCCCCTGGCAATAAGCATGTAACTTTCCCTAGCAATGAGCATGTTACTTCCCCCATGGCAATGAGCATGTAATCCTGACTGGGCAATGAACATATAATGCCCCTTGGCAACGAGAATGAAACCCATGGCAAGAAGCATGTATACCCTGGCATTGAGCAAGAATCTCTGGCAACAAGCATATAACCCCTGACAATAAGCATGTAGGTAAACGGCACGTATGTGGAAAATTATGTAATTTGCATTACGGTATGTCGTATAATGGGCATCACGGTGTGTGGCATTATGTCTAATGGGCATTACGGTGTTTGGTATAATGTGTAATGGGCATTACGGAGTGTAGCATATTGTGTAATAGGCATCACTGTGAATTTTTTTTCCGTTGCGCACTGAGCCTGTTTCTATTGTGTGTAATTGTGAGGGAAATTATTCCTTCTGAAGCCCATATACATAAATAAGTCCCCACCTATTTAGTTTGCATTGATGCCAGTTGGTGGTGATATACATGCCCAGGAGGCGGAGATAGTTACGCTCCTCCAATGGTGCACCCCCTATTAAAATGGTCTGCGCACGCCTATGAAAGTACTGCATGATGAATGAGATGGAACAGAAAAGAGCAAGAGTTTTTCCTTCAAACCTGGACTGTTGGGGTGCCTTGAGGACTGTGTTTGGGAACCATTGGCCTACAAGCTTACAGTAACTCACAAAGAATATTTATGTAGGGAAACAAGACAGATCCCTGTTCTGTAAAGCAGACAATAAGCCTACCTTTATTTGTCCTTTTGAGCAAGGATCACTGCATACAGATCGGACCATTCCACTTTTGTTCATTTGAATCCTGAAGTCTTCAATATTTAGGTTTCCTTCATGCCATGTTCCTATAAGTACATAGTCATAGCTACTTGGCTCAATGAATTGAAGATTCATGATGTCATATCTAAAGATGAAAAAAAAAAAACATTTAATGTAGAATTTCTTGATTTGCTTCCTCTAAATGGCCCTTTTTCTGATCGGTGCGGCCAGAGCCGAATATGCGGCCAGGACCGTGCGTGCGAAACCCCGCCTTCCATACGGATCACCAACTCCGTCCGTATGCGGTAAGAAGCTGGCCGAACGGACCGCACGTGTATTTTTCACGGAATACGCCTCCTCCATCTAAGGGAACCTCCCCCATCATTCGATGGTCGCAGACCATCGAATGCAGGACCGAGTGCTCCACCAGCACCCGCAACCTCAGACCACACGGACATTTTTCCGTGCAAAAGCAGGGATCTGGGCGGGCAGCTGACATCCGGCGATGTCATATGTCCGCCCCCTACACGTGCGTCACGGCCGCATTACCATACGTACGCCCAGCGTTTTCATGGGAACTCCCATGAAACGCGGGGCGTATGCATATGGTAATGAGCCCAAATAGCCCTTCACGCCCCTCTCCACCCCCTGTTCGGAGTGTTCACATATCATGCGGGATTTGGCCGTACGCCCCGCTCGCACATGCGCAGAGACGCCTCTGCACATGCGCAGACACAAAACATCGGTGGGGCGAACGCACGCGGATATTACCGCACCGATCAGAATAAGGGCCAATGTATTTAATCTATTTACTATGTAATATATTTAAAATTACAAAACCAAAAGATGGAACATTTAATACAATTAGACAGTAGAATCATGGACAATTTGCACGATGTTATTTCTAGTGGATGTTGCACAATAGCAGTAAGTGCTTTGTCGGTACTTGTTTCCTAGCACGGCGCCCATCGGGTCCCATCGCATACCTTAACTTAAGGCTTTTTTTGAGGTTTCCCGACAAATGTAAAATCGGGTCCATCGCATGCCATTATGATGGCATGCGATGCGACCGACGTGACCGACCCGATTTTACATTGTAAGTATTGTATGTAATGTTAAATTCCTATGTAAAATTGGGTCGATTGTATGCCATTATAATGGCATACAATGCGACCAATGCGATGGACCCGATTTTGCATAGGAACCAATGTTAAATGGCCCCCCATACCCAATTTTTGATTGTATACCCACCCTGGTGGGTAATTTCTATGTGAAATGTCCCCCCCTTGTTAACGCCACCCCACGATGAACGCCAACCCGAAGCGTGGCGAGCGGCGGCGGTACGCATCATCCGATCTTTTCATACCCCCACTATCCACGTCGGCGTGGAGTTGATTTTATATAGTGTGGCGAGCGCAATGAGCCAAAAGCGTGGCGAGCGGACGCGTAATACGTCTGAAGTAATGCGCGTCCGCTCGCCACGCTTCGGGCTCGGTGGCTCGCTGTGCTCGCCACACAATATAAAATCAACTCCGCGCCGACGTGGATACTGGGGGTATGAAAAGGTCGGAGGACGCGTACTGCCGCCGCTCACCACGCTTCGGGTTCACGTTGATCGTGGCGTGGCATTAACAATGGGGGTGCATACAATGAAAAATGGGGTCTGGGGGGCATTTAACATTGGGGCCAATGTAAAATCGGGTCTCAGGGACCATTTAACATTGGTTCCAATGTAAAAAATCGGGTCAGTCGGGTCAATCGCATCACATGCAATTTGCATGCTGAGCACAAATGGTTTAGAACACATCACTATGTGGACCTTATTCTGGTCCGTTCGCAGGCCCGATTGCGTTCGCATGGGGCAATGTTTTTTCATTAGGCATGTGCATTTCTTGGTGCGGGTGTCCATGGTGACCAGACTGCTTGCGAATAGAGGATGTGGGTGGGGGGCATTGGGCCGGTCCATTAGCATATGGGAACGCCCAGTGTTTCATGGGCGTTCCCATGAGAACACTGGGCATTCTCATACTAAGTGAGCATTGATGGACATGTGGGGGTGGGCAGATGACATTACCAGAAATTAGCTGCCCGCCCACTCCCCCTTCAGCATGACACCCAAGATGTGGGTGTTACCCCTCAGGCTGCGAATAGATGTTTATGTAAAACATTCATTCGCAGCCAGTGCAACCTTACACACCTTGCAAATGGTGGGCCGGCGTACCAACATTAGCTAGGTGGGATCAGGGTCACTCGCATGGATGCAAATTTGCATCCGAAAAAATTAACCAAACTACCCCCCCTCCCCATGTGTATGGGCCATCTAGGCACCGGGAAGTTGAAAGGAAATTGCGTACCCTAGATCGCTTAGCGCACACCGCTTAGCACACATCTCAATGTGTGTATACCCCTAAATGTCTTCATTACTGGAAATGAAGCACTGTGTATTAATATATGCTCATTTTCCAAATGGTGTCGCTGACAACCTAAACAACACCCGCACTTAGCAAGCTGAACGTGTTAGTTCATGCGGTGATACTTTTACACTGCTTAACACATTCTTATCTTATAAAATGACAAGATGTTATAAGTTCACTTAGGCAAAAATCTTACCGTCCCGGGGCATCGCCTTTATCATCAAACCAAATATCTTCCCCGGAAACTCCCACAAATGAGCTCTTTATAAGGTATTCAAGCAGCTTGCTGCCATCAATGGGCTTCATTGCGTCACACAGGCCAACATGTCCGGGGCACATGACTGTATGCATATCATGTAGACCATGAGCCATTGCATAGATGGCATTAATAACAAAGCCCATTTTACTATCCTGTACATAGTTTTCTTCTAAACTTTCATTGCCTGAAATAAAATACAGAATATACAGTATGTCACAATATATGTAGTTAAACAACGTATACAGCAGTGTAAGAGATCCAATTGCCCATATAATATTACACACCCGCCATTAATTTGGCCACCCGACAGAGGCAGAACTCTGGTCCTGCTTTTCCCGCTCTTTTTTCACATACAATAAGCTTGGCTGCATTTTATTTCCAGCATTTGGAATAAATAATTCTGGTAATTCAGCAACAGAAAATATTATCCATATTTTATGTAATAAAGTGGTTTTATATGATGATTGCGGCAAGTTTTATTGTGTCCCTATGAACAAAAACTATTTATAAGATTCACTTTAGGGAAAAACTATTTTTGTAAGGAAATTCACGAATTATTATATTTGATGCAATGCAACCCTTAAATGAGAATGGTACAAAACATTTTATCATCTCGTGTAACATTATAAGGCTGATCGTGCATTCCCGTAGGTTGTTTGCTTGGTCAGCCCGATGGGCATTCCGCATGATACTAGCAACAATGGCATGCAGGTGAATGCAGCCGCGAATGATATATTGTGCAATTGAACTAGATATCGCTCATTGTGTACAACATGGCCAATATATTGTTATATTTGTAATGCTATTTTCTACCTCCACTTTGGGTCTGCACAGAAATTATAACATTATAGTTTGCGAGGGAGGGGGTGGACCAAAAACCCTTACTACTGGCTCTGTCTAATGGGGGGATAGGAGAGAATGGAAATTAGGTGGCAGGGAAATTACTTCCCCACCTCTCCAGGACCACTTTAAGCCTTGGTTACATGCTTCATGTAACAATACCCTGTCATCTGTGAAATGTCCTATTGGATGTCTAAGACATTGGGTGACATTTTAACATCAATGGAAAAACAGTAAAAATGAGAGAATTTATTACGCATCTCATTACTTATGTTGTTTATGCCATTATAAGTTCCTCTGATCTTGCGTATATAGAAAAAAAAAAACACCAGGTGAAAATTAGATGGCCCGAACATATACGGAACAACGTAAATGGAAACCTTAATCACCATAGGCGTACACAGCACATTTTATTAGGGGGTGGACCGTCAAAGGAGTGTGCATAGCTCCACCTATTAAGCGTGTCTAACACCGCCAATCAGGCGTGTCTTCTAGCATCTATTGGCACTCGCTACAATATAAAAAGTCTCTCAGCCACACCATAATCTCCTGCCTATTTCAGTTGTAATCTTCTAATTACTCTGTGTAACAGTACATGCAAATACAGTCATACACATATATAGATGACACAGGTATTTAGTGATATGACAATGGTCTAGTTCAATTAACCCCTTCATGACAGAGCCAGTTTTTGCCTTCCTGACAGAGCCCTTTTTTTCAAATCTGGCATGTATCACTTAAGTGGGGATAACTTTTTTTTGCTTTTACTTATCCCAGTGATTTTGAGATTGTTTTCTCGTGACACATTGTACTTCAAGTTAGTGGTAAATTTTCGTCGATACAGTCTGTGTTTTTTTGTGAAAAATACCAAAATGTCGTAAAAAAATGGAAAATTTTGCGATTTGCAAAATGTTAAATTTTCTGCTTGTGAGACAAATAATCTTACCACTCAAAATAGTGAATAACTAACATAGACCATATGTCTACTTTATGTTGCCATCATTATTTCAACCTCATTTTCATTTTTTTGGACACTAGGAGGCTTAAAATATGAATAGCAAATTCTCAAATTTTCAAGAAAATTTCAAACTCTGATTTTTTTAGGGACCAGGTCAGTTATGATGTGACTTTGAGTGACTTGTATGTGAGACACCCCCATAAATGATGCCATATCAAAAACTGCACCCCTCACAGTATTCAAAACAGCATTTTGGAAGTTTGTTAACCCTTTAGGTGTTTTACAGAAATTAAAAGAAAGTGTAGGTGAAATTTCAAAATTTCATTTTTTTTGCAGATTTGCAATTTTAATACATTTTTCTAAGGAACACAGTAGATTTTACTAGAGAAATGTGACTAAAAATTGATTCCCCCAATTCTTTGGTTTTCATAAATATCCTATATGTGGCCCTAGTGTGCACGGTGACCAAACCACAGGCTTCATAATAGAAGGAGCACCTACTTGATTTTGGAGCCTCCTTTTTATGAGATTATTTTTTAGGCACAATGTAGGTTTCTAGGCACCATAAGATGCTAAAAGTTAGGTACCCCCCCACAAGTGACCCCATTTTGCAAACTACACCCTTCAGGGAATTCATCTAGGGGTATAGTGTACATTTCAAACCCCCAGGGGTTTCACCAATTGTGGTACAACTGGGCAGTGAAAATGAAAAAAAATTAATTTTTCATTTTCACAGCTCAGTTGTATCAAAATTGGTGAAACCCCGGGGGGTTTGAAATGTACACTATACCCCTTGATGAATTCCCTGAAGGGTGTAGTTTGCAAAATGGGGTCACTTGTGGGGGGGTTCCACTGTATGGGTGTTTCGGGGGTCATTCAACCAGAATCTGTGCTGCAAAATCCAAAAATCACTCCTTCCCTTCTGAGTCCTGCCATGCACCCAACTGGTATTTTTTGGTCACACATGAGGCATTGCCGTACTCGGGAGAAATTGGGGCACAGATTTTGGGGTGCTTTGTCTCCTTCATTCCTTGTGAAAATGAAAAATTTTGAGCCAGATCTGCATTTTTGTGTAAAAAAATGTAATTTTTTACAGAAAAATGCAGTTCTGGCTCAAAATTTTTTATTTTCACAAGGAATGAAGGAGACAAAGCACCCCAAAATCTGTGCCCCAATTTCTCCCGAGTACGGCAATGCCTCACGTGTGACCAAAAAATACCAGTTGGGTGCATGGCAGGACTCAGAAGGGAAGGAGTGATTTTTGGTGGCGGAATGAATGGTGGGTGCTATGTCGCATTAGCAAGACCCCCGAAGCACCAATACAGTGGAACCCCCCCACAAGTGACCCCATTTTAGTCACCAGCTTTGGGAGGGGGGCTGGCGCTGCGGCTGGCGGGGGGGTGGGAGGGGTGCTGGCGCTGCGGCAGCCGGGTGGGTGGGAGGGAGGGGGGCTGCCGGGTGGGAGGGGGGGGGGGGGCTGGCGATCGGTGGGGTATATACACACACACACACATATATATATATATATATATGTGTGTATATATGTATATATATATATATATATTTATATATATACATATATATACACACACACATATATATATATATATATATATATATATATATATGTGTGTGTGTGTATGTATATATATATATATATATATATATATATATATATACATATATTTTCAGTGCATATATTTTATTGTACACCTTTTTCAGCAGCTTGATGCTGCTGCTGCTGCTGCGGGGGGGAGGAGGGCAGCGCTGCGTGCGCTCCAGACGCTCCGGGGGAGCCGTTGGAGCCGCTGCTGCTGCCGGGTGAGTGCCCGGCGGGTGCGAGGGGTGGGCTGCACATCGGTGGTGATCGGTGCTGTACCTGACAGCACCGATCACCACCGATCCCTGTGTTACCGAGCGGCTTAGCCGCCGGTAACACAGGAAACGCTGTGAATGGCTGTTCAGATTTGAACAGCCAATCACAGTGATCGCCGACCGGGGGGGGCACCCCTGCCCCCCCTGGGCGGCGAGGGGGGATGTCTGCTGTCAGGGACAGCAGACATCACCTAACTGTCACTGCGTCTCTAGACGCAGTGACAGTTAGAAGTCATGACGTATATATACGTCATGTGTCGGGAAGTACTTCCCGACCATGACGTATATATACGTCAAATGTCGTGAAGGGGTTAACAATGCAAACACACACATAATTGATTGATGGGCTCTTCTTTAAATGGAATACAGTTCTAAAAAGCAAAAGTTTTTGGTTAAGGGTATTGCTGGTATTGTTAGCGGCAGAGGTGTTCATAAAGGTGGGGAACAGTATTAGGGGGTGCCTGTGCACCCCTAACACTCATTGTGCACACACCTATGTTAATCACCCCTTTTCTCAACATTTTAAGGAGAAACGCGATTGTAAAACAGAGGGCATTAAAATTTTATAAGAATTGGCCAAAATTAGCACATATATTTATATGGTTAGACTATACCAATATGGCGACCACAATACATGTAATCCTTAAATGCATACCCATTGGATAAATATTACCATGTGATCCTTCCTGGGAAGCACTATGGGAAGAAGGTCGCTAGATACATGAATATACGGAGTACAGGAAGCGGAAGTGACGCAATGCCGCTTCTGGAAGTAGCAGCCAAATCTATTTGCCGTGGCCGCTTGCACAATGTGGCTGCACATGCGCATAAATGTTTATGTGCATGCACAGTTGATAACATCACTCCCCTGTGATAACACGCAGGGGAGTGATCCAACTAGAATAACCTCCTAAGTGTAATGTGCTCTGCAAATCCAATGGCGAAATGTAACAGCCTCCACGTTCGGTAGCTGCGCGGGATGCCTGACGAACTCTGAGTCTCTTTCTTTAGAGGGGCAGTCAATTAAAAGGCAAAATCATGCAATGTAAGTGATTGCCCCTTTAAAAAAAAACTCCGAGTTCGGACCGCATGGCTGCCGAACTCGGAGGCTATTAAATTCCGCCACATGTTATTGCCAGATGCAAAAATAGGAAGGTGTAGAAAGTGATGCCATAACAATGGTATGA
The DNA here is from genome assembly GCF_055691185.1 of Crinia signifera. Classification (NCBI taxonomy): domain Eukaryota; kingdom Metazoa; phylum Chordata; class Amphibia; order Anura; family Myobatrachidae; genus Crinia; species Crinia signifera. The sequence goes on along the minus strand of NC_139219.1, from coordinate 88,637,662 downwards.
TGGAGATTTAGGAATTACAGAGTCTGGAATCTCCTTTAATGAACATTCCCATCTGGACTGATACTGTAATAGTTACTTAATATTCCAGTATATCTAATTGGGCCAATCTGTGATAATATGTTTAATTGAGTCTGTTTGTTTTATTTGTATAGCTCTTGTTCAAATGTGTGTCAGCAATGTGATATTGATACATGTATTTCACATAGGCCAGATGATTACAGCAGGTCTGGGAACCAGATGTCTATACCTGCAAGCTCTTTTCACATGTTCCACTTCCCTTCTCTCAAACAGGCAGCTGGGTACAGGTGGGAATTGACTGGCATCAACAAACTATAAAAGTCACTACAATATGGGAGGATTTTTTTCATCAAGAAAAACAAACCCCTTTGTTGAAGAAGTGTCCATCTATATAGTGCCTCCACAGACATTCAGGTACAGGAGACTGGAACTGAATGTTGGAGAAGAGGGTTGATTAGGAAATTGTTGGACTCTTTGGGCCTAATTCAGACCTGAAGAAATTTGCTCTCAAAATGGGCACTGCAGGTGGGGCAAATGTCCAAATGTTATTTCAGTTTTAGCACACCCCACATAAATCTAATGCTGGGTACACACCTAAAGATTTATCTGTCCAATCTATCTGATGAGAACAAAAATCTTAAAATGTATGGGAACATATAACAATAAACCATTGGCTCCCAAACTTTTAAAAACCGACAAAGATAATAATAATAATAATAATAATAATAATGATACTTATATAGCGCTTTTCTCCCAATAGGACTCAAAGTGCTTTACCATTGACTTTACAGCTCAAAATACAAAACAAGCTTAACAGTAGATGTCAGTGAAATGCTTGAGTAAATAGGTACGTCATTAGTCTATCTTTAAAGGATTCTACAGTAGGGGCTTCTCGCACTGTGCGAGGAAGAGAGTTCCATAAAGTTGGAGCAGCAAAGTTGAAAGCTCGACCCCTAGATGAATTCAGGGAGATTCTGGGTACTGTTAGTAGTCCTTTTTCAGTGGATCGTAGTAATCGAGTAGGACAGTAAGGGATCATTCCAACAAATTGGTTAAATCCATTTGATTTAATACACTTACTCCAAACAATCGTTTTTGTCTGTTTTCTAGCATTTGAGAGCAAATGATTGATCGTCATATGTTCCCATACATTTCTAGATTATTGTTCTGGTTACACAGATGGGACAGATAGATCATTAGGTGTAAAAATCGCTTCATTCTCTCTGCACATTACATCTGCCTCACCTGCAGTGCAGCATGGTTTTGACCATTTTGAGAACAAATTTGCCCTGCAATCAAGTCTGAATTAGACCATTTTTCTGCTGTTGGATTGGGTAACCTGTGGATGCCGCTATACTGTACTTCTGCGCACTGGTCTACTTTTCTCTACAGTAGACCACTCGATCTGGTGAGAGCCCAGTTGAATTCTATACTTTATGATTTTTATATTCTTTATTTCATTAAAATACTCTTTTACACTATTGGAACTTTTCACTTGTATTTCATGAATCGGGTGGAGTTTGCTGAATGGTGATCGAGGGATTTCCAGCACTGGCCTTATCTGTAGAGGGTGTGACCCGCTCCTGTGGATGTGTAATTGTCTAGTATAATACGTAGACCTTTCACTCTGGTAGGAGATTTAGGGCCTGATTCAAAGGCCAGTGCACACCTCTGCGCAGGCGTGTGTCAGAGCGTGTATGTGGGAGCCCTGGAACTGTGCTTATACCCAGACGCAGTTTCAGAGCCAACGGGGTGGCATTGGGGGAGTGGTACTCAGTATTTTCTGGGAGCTGTCCAGATAATACAAATCTTTCTGGACAGCTCTGGGGGAGGGTCGCAGCTGCTGTGTGATGTCATTACTGGCCTTTTCCTGGCTTTGCAGCTAGGCTGGGCAGCAGTGGGCTTCTTAACATGAGCCAGCTGTGGAGTTAAGCGCTCGCATTTAAGGTGCCCACAAATAAATATATATCACAGGGGCTCTGGATTCACTAAATTACCTAACAATAATAAACAGTAGAGTTTTAGTTCATGTATTGATCATTGAATTTTAAGCCTGAAGTCCATAGCAAGGGACATGACTTTCCTGCAGTTTACTACTCTATTGCTCAAAATATTTACAATAAACATAGCTATCACATTAGTGTAATGCGGCATAATGAAGTTTAAGACTTTAGGCATGCTATCTGGTTTTGCAAACAATGTGGTCACTTACTGTGTTGTACCCCAAAACTAGGAAATTTGAGTGCATATTGCTACAATATTATCTAACTTTTGTTTTTAGATATATTAACCAAAATAGCCCACACATTGGGGTAAATGTAATAGGGTGCTGTAGTTTGTCCAAGAATGGAAATCATTTTAATGCAGCAATTATTTTATGAAATGCTAGCTTGGTTTTGGTTTGTAATTGATTGCCGCTTAAAAAATACTTCCATTCTTGGATAAACTCCTGCATCTCTGGCTACTTGCAGGGCAGCCGAGAGGTATGCCGGGCCCCGGTAAAATTTTTGGGGCGTGGCCTAATCACAGGAGGTGTGGTCACCTCCTGTGATTAGGCCACGCTTCCAAAATGTTTAGGGGTGAAAAAACACTCTAAAGTTGAGGGGGGAGTGTTATGGTCCCCCCTCAGCAGCAGCACACCAGCAGGCTCAGCATGAGCTCTCATGCTGCCAGTGAAATGCTGCTGCTGCCCAGGACAGAGACGGAACTACCATTGGTGCAGCAGGTGCAGTGCACCGGGGCCCCTGAGGACTGAGGGGCCCACTGCTGCACCTGTCACCATTTTCTTGTCTCCCTGTCACCCACTGCCATGTTCCGTATTGTGAACTTGGGTTGAGGTAGAGGGTGGGGGGCAAGTTATATTTCTGCACCTAAGCTCACCACCTACAAGTTCTGCCTCTGTCCCAGGAGGAATGGAGGGGGGATCAGACCAGGGCCCCCGCCGGGCCCCTCCAGCAAGCCCGGGCCCGGGAAATTAGTACCTGCTCCCCCCACTCTCGGCGGCCCTGGCTACTTGCACCCGATTACCTCATTAAGTCATGCATTTACCTCATTAAGTCAATTTTCATTACTTTTTTATGTTTTGCTTTTCAAGTAGTCCTAGGATGTATTTTTTGCTGCTCATTTGACACTTACTCTGGGATCTCCTGTATATAGTATGTGATCTGAAATATATATGTATGTGTGTGTTCTGAAATAAATATATACAGGGTATATGTATACATGCATATATTTATCTAAACATAAGGGTGGAGGGGGGGGGGGGCGCAACAATATTTATCTTCTGGGCAACTGGGACAAACTTATGCAACTGTTGAGTTATAATATGTAATGGTCATTACGGTGTGTGACATATTGTATTAGAGGCATTACTATAAGTAGGAAATGACTGGGGGGAGGGGGTTGCAGAAATGTTGTGTCTAGATCCACTTTTATCCTTTGTCAAGGATGTGACGTTATGTGAGGGCAGAAGTTGTAGTTGCGCTCACAGCGGTTTGTTATTTTATGTCTAATTTCCATAGGTGTAGGTTATTTCATATGATTGCAGCTGGATTGTATCCTCGCGGGCTCGCTTCACTTGCCACACTATTATATTCCCCCTTCAGGTATACGTGGACCCAGGCATGATGGGAAAAGTCAGAAGACAGAAGGGGATTTAGCCTCAACCGTTGCAGAAACATACCCTTGCTCTGGGCACCATGTCACATAGCTACACCTCTCTCTGTAGCACAAGCAGACAGACGTCTGGAAGTGAGTATAGTACAGACTCTCACACTACCCCCAATTGCATATTATTTGTTCACTGCTTTTTCCCAAGCATAGGGATAATAGAAAACTCCTTCTTTTACCTAAAGTATGTGTACAAAGTAGACCCAGCCACTCTATAAACCCCCAATATAACTTAATTGTTATTTTTAGAAATATGTTTTAGGTTTTGAACATTATCTAACCATGTTTTTTGCTGCCAACTGACTACCGCTACTTCTGGCAACCAGGTGCTATTCACCAAGGCATCTCAAACTCACAAAGTTTCCCTAAAAAAGAAACTTCCTGTCAATCATTTAAATGGTATTCTGTCAGTCAGCTGAGTATTGCTGCAAGCCCCCTGGTATTCAGTCTGACAAGTCCAGTGTGCCTCATCATAGGGTTCTTATCATGGGACAAACACATGATTTACAAAGATTTATACCATTTACAGTAATTGTACCATTTTAGAAGTAGTTGTGTGCTCGCACAGCTAAAAATACCCATATAGAAAAATGGATTTATCTGCAAGTCAAAGCCTCAAAGACAGTAAAAAAATATTGGGCGAACCTTTTCTACAAACAGGGGACAATCATTTTTTCCTTTAAATTATAATTTTCACGCAAGCAATTGTCCTTCAGTATCACTAGACAGTGACTGAAAGCATAGCTCATCTTAAGTCAGTAGTCTGTCCTTCTATTCTCTATACTTCTCTGCTGAATTATTCAGATCCTCCATCTACAGTGCCTCAGCTGGTAGAAGTGACATAATTGCCCATCTTTGCCGGCAGGGAACACTGTTCTGTAGTGCTTGATGACTGGAGAGATGGCACGCATGAGGATTGCTTGGAAGGTGTGACGTGACCATCCCTCACACCATCAGGGTGTTTGTAGGTGTCAGTGGTGTGGAATGGAAGAAAGTCCGCACAACGTAACTATACCAATTTGAATTTGATAATTAGAGTAGCCTCATCATACAGTACCTTCATATGGATTCCCCTCATTTCATCACAATGCCACAGCAGTTTGGCAGAGTTTCGGAAACTCAAGAAAACATATTCTTTGAACCCAGATGATAAGTGGTTGATAAAAGTTGTAGTAAATGTAACAAAGGCCCTGCTTCATCTACGGATGCAAGAGTGATGTTCTCGCAATTGTCTGATGATTAAAAAAATGGATCCATCACAGGACCTGTACTGCACATGTGCAGATCAGGGCCTACGTCTTCGCACTGCAGATGTCGGGTGAGTCAGTCTGTAGCTGCTTGGGGCAACATCAGGTGTGCAGGTGTGTTTCTTCTATTTTATGGGAGTGCCGAGTCTACACTGGGTGTGCATCATTATGTCGACAGTCTCGAGCTCAACAGTCAATAGGTTGAACACTATTAATCAACATAGGTTAAAAATGTTGACACAACAAATATGTCTACATGTAATAGGTCGTTATTGACATAAGGTCGGCACAAGCCAAATGTCATGGAGAAGGTCTACCCAGACAAAATGTCGACAGGAATTTTTTTTTTTTGGTGTATATATCAGCAGGATTGGACTGACCCACAGGGAAACAGGGGTAACCCCTGGTGGGCCCCATTGCCTGGGGGCCCTACTTACTTTTCGGGCTGTTGTGTATTTTCTACAGTGCATTGCCATTATTTATTTGGTATATTATCATGCATGCACTAGCAGTATTTACTATACGTACATTAACATTGTACTCTCTAGGACATGGGTCCTCAAACTGAGGCCCTCCAGATGTTGTGAAACTACAAATCCCAGCATGCCTTGCCACAATTTTAACACTCCCTTATAGCAAAACTGTGGCAAGGCATGCTGGGATTTGTAGTTTCACAACATCTGGAGGGCCGCAGTTTGAGGACCCATGCTCTAGGGGTTAGCTAAATCTCTGTGGCAGCCAGCCACACCCCTTCTGGAGATTGGCCACACCCCTAATAAATGGCGCCTATCACTGCATTTCCCGGGGGCTCTCCATGTACCATTCTGACACTGTATATCGGCATATGTCAACCTGAACCCCAATAAATGTAATGCGTCCCCTGGCATGGCTCGCTTCACTCGCCATGCTTCAACCTCAGTGCCTCGCTACGCTTGGCACACTATTATAATCTAACTCTATACCGACATGGATGAAAAATAAGAACAAGTTGGTTTAAAGATAAAAATCATTATCATGCTGACTTTGACACGCTCAACCTTTTGTCAATGTCGACCTTTTGCATGTCAATCTATTTCATGTGCTGATATATTGCCTGTCGACCAATAGTGGACAATCTAGACACTGTCGACCTCTCAACTGGAAACCAGCCTAGAAACTACTTTTTCCGACGCAGACATTCTGTCACAGCAGAGGAGTTACCATGGTCATTCTGCGTAAGCTGGTGAGCGATGGTCCTACAGAGTTATCCGATGTGAATTCCCATCAAATAATATGTTCTATGTGCATGCAGAGGTGGGTATTGGTCATTACTCTCTTTACTTTTCTTAAAGGACATTAGATGGCTTTTCTCCAATTTATTAGTTTCCCATTTAAAATGTTGCCTAATTTTTGTTACTGTCTAATGTTATTTTAAATATATGACGGTACTTGTGTAGTTTCACAGCGCCAGTATGGCGCCGTGCTACTTCCGGTTTCTACGCTCGGCAAACTATCTAAAATAAAGTAACTTAACTCCATGCCAACGTGGATAGTTCATACCCCCACTATCCACGTTGGTATTGAGTGGATTTTAGATAGCGTGACGAGCGTAGGGAGCCACAGAGCCTGCAGCGTGAGCGAGTGAAGCGAGCCCCGCAAGGGGACTCAGACGCATGGCGCCATGCTGGCTCCGTGAAACTACACAAGTACCTATATTACATATGTCATAGCCAGATAGGTTTGTAGGCAAGGTCTGGAAAGTACTGTACTAATTCCTATGAAAGGTAATAGACTTACTGTACTAAAGCTTCTAAAAATGAAGTACTGTAGTAATGTTGCCCATAGCAACCAATATGATTCTATCTATACTTTCTATACTGCATCCTACTAAATAATATATATACAATAAGAATGGTTGATTTGAGAAACATCACACGTTTCAGTTTTATCAGCTTTAGTAACTCTATCAATGTCAAATGAGGTTCAGCAACAGTAACAGTACTGAAATGGATGCAGATGAATTGACCAATCAAAAGAGAACTCAGATTCCAGGCAATATCATAAAACCAGATAAGCCATCTCTAACATTGCACCAAGGAACCTAATAGAAGATACGATTAGCATCAGAAGCGTGTTCCATTGACCTACATATGCACATGTGGCTGCCCCTTATTCATGAGCATGTCCACACATCCCAATATGAAAGGAGGTGCCACCAGTAGCATCCCTGCCAATCTCCTACCTTGACTGCCAGCAAGGCAAGCACAGAATATGCTTAACCAGAACCTAGAAGTGTCTGTTTGCCTGGTTTAATTTTACTTTCATGGGGTAGACTTCATGTGTTCAAATAAACCTCATAAAAGCTTTACGTCAAACTCTCAGGTGAATCGAGTCTATGGAATTATACACTACTGTACACTACTTCACATTGAAGATGGAAAATGGTTTCCATCATATCATTTTGTAAACGTTAACGAGAACACAGTAGCGTAAGAGCTGTTTAAAAGACACAATACCAAACAAGACGGGTGCTAAACTGCTAATTCAAAAGAGATTTGCAATTATTACCATCATACCCTTGAATCAATTGTAGAAATCGAAAACTCTTTAGAATATTTACATTTTCCGTTGCTGTAGTAACACGCCTCTTAAACTATAAGCTGAAGAAACCTTACAGAAATCATAGCTTCAGGTTGAAATAATTACCTTTTATGCCTTTAACTAGGATTTTCCAATTTCTAGCTATTAAATGTGTTAAAAAAACAGAATTGCATACAATTAAAAAAAAAAATTGATGAACAAAATAAAACTGATGCATGCAGAATATTTAGTAAAAATAGGTTGCTATGGATCACTGCAATTCAAACTAATTGGATATTGCTCAGTTCTTATTAAAATATATTTCATATACAGTGTCCGTGTTCACTGCAGCAGTTACTTTTCTATTTAATAGGCTGTTCTACATGGCTTAACAAATGAGCCAAATTTTACATAGTGTTAGTAAAGCCACATTTAAGGGACATAACATTATCTACACAAAGGCCCTTATTCAGATCTGATTGCAGTACAAATCTGTTTTTAAAATGGGCAAAAACATGTGCACTGCAGGTGGGGCAGATGTAACATGTATAGAGAGAGTTAGACTTGTGTGAGTTATTTAGTTTCTGTGCAGGGTAAATACTGGCTGCATTCTTTTTATACTGAAATTTAGATTTCAGTTTCAACACACCCCACCCAAATCTAACTATCTCTGCACATGTTACATCTGCCCCACCTGCAGTGCACATGGTTTTGCCATTGTGAGTGAGATCATAACGGCAACCTCCAGCCTGCATATTGCGTTCACGGCACAGTCTTCTAATAAAGTTTCCATTGTGTGATAATCGCAATTGTGTGCAAACATGTATTAGGCACATATGTCTTTGTAATGGTAGGACAAGTGATTCCAAGATGAAGGTAAAATTGCATTCAGTCCACCTGCTCCTTCTAGTCAATAAACTCATTTATCAATTCCCCCATTACTATTTCAATGTATGCCCCTCAATGCCTATAAATATTGTAACTTTATCTCTCGCCAATATTTGATAAATCTCAATGTCCCTATCCTTCTGTGGTTTGAATCCATTCTCTGTTGGCTTGTTTTACACACAGACCACATTTTTGTTTCTTGCTTTTGGACAATAGAGACCACTTTTGGCAAGTATACAGTAGAAAACATTCATGATAGCAATCATTTGCATGACACAGAGAAGATGTGGTAGGCCACAATTTGATAACGTGGTGCTCTGTATATAATTGATAATAACATGATTTGAATAAATGAAAAATGCCTTACCTTTACATATTTTTTTAAAGTTCTGATTCTCTTGTGGATGTCCTGGAATGCGACACTGGAATCGGTATTGCCAAAATTCACTAAACCATGGGTTGCGGGAATTAGTATCCAAACGTAGACTCAGAAAATAGTCGTCAAAGGACCTCACGTCTGGAGACTGGAGCTTTATAGTGATCCCTCCATTGGCTTCAGCTTCATAGCCATCTATAACTTCATCTCTGTCTGCCCAGCCATCACTAAAAAAGTTAAAAAGACATTGGTTAATTTACCAATATAAGGACAAAGCTTTAAACACTATAAATATATTGATGGCCCAGTTAGGACCAAATCTGCAATATTTCTGCAAAGCATTTCATGGGTGATATGGAAAAACACCACCCTTTCCATGTTTTGTGTTTCGTGTTTTGGATCTGTTTTAAAACAAACAAACATAAAAACCGCTAAAATCGCCAATTTCTTTTTTCTATCCTATGCTATTATTAGCCTCAATAACATTTTCCACTCATTTCCAGTCTATCCTGAACCACCACACCCAATATAATCCTCCACCATTTTTTCAATGGTGACAGCATTGTATGCAGCGACAGTAGAAATGTCAGCAATTGTTGGCAGGTCATTCAGTCCAGACCAGATGTCCAAACTCTCTCCTGCCTGCCCTGTATCACCACCAGAGGGTCGGTAGGAAATTTGAGCTGTTTCATCGCATTTACAGGTGTGGGAGAAAATGAAAGAGGTGCTGTTGCCATGTCATGGTACACTTCAGATGACAATCTCCTGACCGGCAGGTCTTAGCACCGCTGTTGACTTGTGTCCACTGGAAACATATGCTTTAAACCGAGGATCGAGCACGGTGGCCAAAATGTATTCTTCTGACCAGCCTTGTATCCAGGCACATCGTATGAAGGGCTTGACCTACATGCTTTGCGAAATCGCCATGCTTTAGCTCCTCCTTCACTTTCTCCAGCTGATTCTGCAACAGCCTGGTCAGGGGAATGACCTGAATCAAGCTGGCAGTGTTGGAAGTGACTTCACATGTAGCATGTTCAAACGCCTGGAGATCCTTGCACAACATGGAAATCAGTCTCCACTGCACTTGACTCAGGTGCATCCCCTTTGCCTATGTCATAGGGGATGTGTAGGCTTGAATGGACTTTTTCTACTACTCCATCCTCTGCAGCATATAGAGGGTGGAGTTCCACCATGTCACAACCTCTTGTTTGAGGTGATTGCAGGGCCGGTTCAGTAGGGTTTGATGGTGCTCCAGTCTTTGGCAGACAGTGACAGAATGTCAAAAGTACCTCGCAATTTTGCGGGCCCCTGCAAGTATCTCCTGCTTGCCCCTGTCACTTTTTAGCTAATGCTGCACCACCACATTTATTGTGTGGGCAAAACATGGCACATCTTGGAATTTTCCCATATGTAATGCCCGCACAATGTCACTGGCATTGTCTGATACCACAAAGCCCCCTGAGAGTCTAAGTGGGGTAAGCTAATTGCGCTATGATTTCCTTTAGTTTCTCTAAGAGGTTGTCAGCATTGTGCCTCTTAGTGAAAACGGTGATACACAGCATAGTCTGCCTCGGAATGAGCTGGCGTTTCGGAGATGCTGTTGCTGCAGAAGGCGATGCATCTACCCAGTGTGCTGTCACAATCATATAGTCCTTAGTTTGCCCTGTACCACTTTTGCACATGTCCATGGTTAAGTGGACAGTGGGTACAACCACACTTTTTAGGGCACCGAGGACACTTTTTCGGACGTCTCTGTACATCCTGGGAATCGCCTGCCTAGTGAAGTGGAATCTAGATGGGATTTGGTAAGGGGACACAATACCTCCATCAATCATATAAATCCCACTCCACTAATGGCGGATACCGGATGCACGCCTAACACCAACATAGCTGTGTAGGCCTGAATAATCCGCTTTGCCATAGGATGACTGCTGTCATACTTCATCGTCATCGCAAAGGACGGTCAATTGCTTAGTGAAAGAAGTAGTGGTGTTCTGACTGTAAATGGTGAAAGGAGCCACCTCTTCCCGTACAGTGATGGGAAGGTCAGACATCGCAACCACAAACACACTAGGCCTCTCCTTGGGGATTTGTGTTACCATGTTTTTAGAAGGCACAGCTGTGTGCTGTGTTTGTGATGACAGCTTAAATCTCTTAAATTTTCTAGCAGGGGTAGAGGAAGGCTTAGATTGCTGTGTGAAGCTGAACCACTAGTCATGAACATAGGCCAGTATGTGTCATTAATGACAGTTACTTTTTTTTCTTTGTGTTACTGAACTTTAGCATCTTGGATTTACATGCCCTTTATGATGAAATTGGGCATCTGCCTTGGCAGATGATATTGATGGCATGTCATCATCTATGTCATAACTAGTGGCAGCAGCTTCAGCACTAGGAGGAGTGGTTCTTGTTCTTTCATTATTTTATCCTTCAAATTTTGGTTCCCCATCATCTTTCTGGAGTATCACTGGACTGGACTTTAACCCCTTCCCGACATTTGACGTACATTTACGTCATGGCCGGGAGGTACTTCCCGACACATGGCATAAATGTACGTCATGAGTTTAAACTGTCACTGCGTCTCGAGACGCAGTGACAGAGGGACGATGTCTGCTGTCCCTGACAGCAGACATGTCCCTGCATGCCCAGGGGGGGCTGCGATGTCGCCCCCCCGTCGGCGATCGCTGTGATTGGCTGTTCAGTGTGAACAGCCATTCACAGCGTTTTCCTGTGTTACCAGCGAATCGGACGCTCGGTAACACAGGTGTCAATCACCGCCGGGCGTCAGGGGGCATGAGGGGGTCATCGGTGACGATGACACCTCACCCCACCCTCACCCCACCTGCCCCCAAGGCTGTGATTGGTCCGTGGGACCCACGGACCAATCACAGCCAAGGCGCGACATTTAAACTGACGGTGACTGCGCTGCAGACGCCATTCCGGTCTGGAATAGCGTGCAGAACGGTCACCGTGCCTGCCTGCCGTGAATACCGACCTGATCCTTGCTAATACTTACCTGATCCTTGCAAATACCTTACCTGATCACCTTATCACTGCTTGTAGCGTGCTGGACGCTTCCTGGATCTGACTTCCTGAGACTTCCTGCTGCTGCTGCAGTGTGATAGAGAGATAGAGAGATAGAGAGAGAGATAGAGAGAGATAGAGAGAGATAGAGAGATAGTGACAGAGAGAGCTATATTTTGTGTCTGCTACCCCCCCTTTTTGGGGGTGCAGGGGTTTTCTATATATATATAACTGTCAGTGCTGCTGCTGCAGTGTCATACAGTGATAGATAGTGATAGATAGTGATAGATAGTGAGAGGTAGAGAGATAGAGAGATTTGTGTCTGCTACCCCCCCTTTTTGGGGGTGCAGGGGTTTTATTTTATATATATAACTGTCAGTGCTGCTGCTGCAGTGTCATAGAGTGATAGATAGTGATAGATAGTGAGAGATAGAGAGATAGAGAGAGATAGTGACAGAGAGTGATAGAGAGTGTATATTTTGTGTCTGCTACCCCCCCTTTTTGGGGGTGCAGTTTTTTTTTATACATATAACTGTCAGTGCTGCTGCTGCAGTGTCCTAGAGTGATAGATAGTGAGAGATAGTGAGAGATAGAGAGATAGAGAGAGATAGTGACAGAGAGTGATAGAGAGTGTATATTTTGTGTCTGCTACCCCCCCTTTTGTGCTGATCAGTATATCTGTGCTGATCAGCAACTTTTTGGGGGCGCAGAGGTTTTTTTTTTATATATATACCTGTCAGTTGCTGCCAGTTGCACTGTCAGTTGCACCAAAGGTTGTGCACCTGCTGTCCCTCACTGGTAATCAGTGTCGCATCACTGATCACCTTTTTTTTTTTTTGTGAGTGCTGTGGGGTCTTTTTTTAATTTTTTTTTTACACACACTGATTTTGTGGGTGTCCTGTGGCCACTGTGCGCCGATCAGTGACGTACATCACTGATCAGCTTTTTCGGCACAGGGTTGATCAATTTTTTTTTTTTTTTGATCAGATTCCTGTTGCCTTTGAGCGCTGTTCAGTGACAGACGTTACTGACCAACATCTGTGCTCAATTTTTGGCGCAGGACCTTTTTTTTTTTTTTTTAACCCCTTCAATTTTTTATTTTTAACCCCTTCATTTTTTTTTTTTTTATTGGTATAAAGTATTTTTTTTTTCTGCACCACATACACACTACATACCCCCCGGATTGAAATAAAGTTTGTACCCCCCCCTACACTATACACGTGTTGAAACATTTCACTACCAGTAACACAAAAATAAAAATGGCATCCCAAATGTCCTCCCAAATGTCCTCCCAAATGTCCTCCCAGTCATCCAGGAGAATGTATTCAGTGGAGGAGGCATATGCCATGCTTGCCTCTGATTCTGACACAGCCAGTGAGGCAAGCGGGGAATTTGAAGGATTCGTCTTAAGCTCCTCTTCCTCCTCTGGTGATGAGGGACCCCCTCAAAGACGCCCCCGTAGATCAGCTGAGATTCCCCCCCCAATAATTGATCTAGTATGGACCCCACCACCAGACAATTTTGAGCCCCAGGTTCCTGAGTTTTTGGCCATGCCAGGAATCCAATTTGATTCCACAGGTCTCAGAGAAATTGACTTTTTCAAATTATTTTTCTCTGATGATTTTATAAATTTAATGGTGGACCAAACTAATTTATATGCCCAGCAGTTTATTGCTCAAAACCCCACGTCATCATTTGCTAGGTGGACCCCTGTAGATGCAGTAGAGATGATGACGTTTTGGGGTCTGGTGTTTCATATGGGCATAGTAAAAAAGCCAGAAATTAGGCAATATTGGAGTACAGATGTTCTGTACAGTACTCCATTTTACCGTATGGCCATGCCCCGGACTCGATTTGAGACAATTCTTAAATTTATACATTACACCGATAATGCACAGTGCCCACCCAGAGATGATCCCACCTTTGACCGGCTATTCAAAGTCAGGCCGGTCATTGATCATTTCAGTGCCAAATTTGAAGAGGTGTACATCCCTGAAAAATTTATTTGTATCGACGAGTCCCTTATACATTTTAAAGGAAGGGTTAAATTCCGCCAGTACCTTCCCAGTAAGAGGGCAAGGTATGGCATAAAAATGTATAAACTGTGTGAAAGCACCTCAGGGTACACCCACAGGTTTAGGGTTTATGAAGGGAAGGATTCAAGAATTCAACCGCCAGAATGCCCCCCCTCCCTCGTAGGTGTTAGTGGGAAAATTGTCTGGGATTTAGTGCACCCCTTCCTGGATAAAGGTTATCACCTCTATGTGGATAACTTTTACACTAGCATCCCCCTGTTTAAGGCCCTTGGTTCAAGAGGTACAGCAGCTTGCGGTACTGTGCGCAAGAACCAAAGAGGCCTCCCAAAAACGCACATTGCCCAAGTAATGAGAAGGGGTGAAAGCAGGGGAATATGCACCGAAAATATGTTGTTGGTCAAATATAAGGACAAGAGGGATGTCCTTATACTGACAACAATTCACGGAGACAGTACCACCTCCGTCCCTGTACGAGGTACCAGTACCCACACCTCCAAACCTAATTGTATCCTGGATTACAATAGGTACATGGGCGGAGTGGATCTTTCAGATCAGGTACTGAAGCCGTACAGTGCCCTGCGGAAAACAAAAATCTGGTACAAGAAGGTGGCCGTGTATATCATCCAGATGGCACTGTATAACGCTTACGTGCTATTCCGTTCTACCGGCCAGAGGGGGACATTTATGCACTTTCAAGAGGAAGTCATAAAGGGCCTAATATTTGGGAACCAGCAGGCAGAGGGCCCCAGTACTTCTAGTACTGGCCCCCGTATTGTACCAGGGCAGCATTTTCCTGATGAAATCCCCTCCACTGGAAAAAAGGGCAGGACACAAAAAAGGTGCAAAGTTTGCTATAAAAAGGGAATAAGAAAGCAAACTATTTTCCAGTGTGACACTTGCCCCGACAAACCCGGCCTATGTATAAAGGAGTGTTTTAAAATATACCACACATCTATGGAATATTAGGTTCATAATTTCACCGTGCTTCGGGGGTCTTGCTAATGCCACATAGCACCCACCATTCATTCCACCAGAATCTGAGCCGCAAAATCCAAAAATCACTCCTTCCCTTCTGAGTCCTGCCATGCACCCAACTGGTATTTTTTGGTCACATGTGAGGCATTGCCGTACTCGGGAGAAATTGGGGCACAGATTTTGGGGTGCTTTGTCTCCTTCATTCCTTGTGAAAATGAAAAATTTTGAGCCAGAACTGCATTTTTGTGTAAAAAAATGTAATTTTTCATGTTCACTGCCCAGTTTTATCAAAATTGGTGAAACCCCTGGGGGTTTGAAATGTACACTATACCCCT
Organism: Crinia signifera; assembly: GCF_055691185.1. Lineage (NCBI taxonomy): Eukaryota > Metazoa > Chordata > Amphibia > Anura > Myobatrachidae > Crinia > Crinia signifera. The sequence goes on along the minus strand of NC_139219.1, from coordinate 88,622,535 downwards.
AGATGAATTCCCTGAGGGGTGTAGTTTGCAAAATGGGGTCACTTGTGGGGGGGTTCCACTGTATTGGTGCTTTGGGGGTCTTGCTAATGCGACATAGCACCCACCATCATTCCACCAGAATTTGTGCTGCAAAATCCAAATATCACTCCTTCCCTTCTGAGTCCTGCCACTTTTTGGTCACACATGAGGCATTGCCGTACTCGGGAGAAATTGGGGCACAGATTTTGGGGTGCTTTGTCTCCTTCATTCCTTCTGAAAATGAAAAATTTTGAGCCAGAACTGCATTTTTGTGTAAAAAAATGTAATTTTTCATTTTCACTGCCCACTTGTATCAAAATTGGTGAAACCCCTGGGGGTTTGAAATGTACACTATACCCCTAGATGAATTCCCTGAGGGGTGTAGTTTGCAAAATGGGGTGACTTGTGGGGGGGTTCCACTGTATTGGTGCAACATAGCACCCACCATTCATTCCACCAGAATCTGTGCTGCAAAATCCAAAAATCACTCCTTCCCTTCTGAGTCCTGCCATGCACCCAACTGGTATTTTTTGGTCACATGTGAGGCATTGCCGTACTCGGGAGAAATTGGGGCACAGATTTTGGGGTGCTTTTTCTCCTTCATACCTTCTGAAAATGAAAAATTTTGAGCCAGAACTGCATTTTTGTGTAAAAAATGTAATTTTTCATGTTCACTGCCCACTTGTATCAAAATTGGTGAAACCCCTGGGGGTTTGAAATGTACACTATACCCCTAGATGAATTCCCTGAGGGGTGTAGTTTGCAAAATGGGGTCACTTGTGGGGGGGTTCCACTGTATTGGTGCTTGGGGGGTCTTGCTAATGCGACATAGCACCCACCAAAATTCCACCAGAATCTGAGCTGCAAAATCCAAAAATCACTCCTTCCCTTTTGAGTCCTGCCATGCACCCAACTGGTATTTTTTGGTCACATGTGAGGCATTGCCGTACTCGGGAGAAATTGGGGCACAGATTTTGGGGTGCTTTTTCTCCTTCATACCTTCTGAAAATGAAAAATTTTGAGCCAGAACTGCATTTTTGTGTAAAAAATGTAATTTTTCATGTTCACTGCCCACTTGTATCAAAATTGGTGAAACCCCTGGGGGTTTGAAATGTACACTATACCCCTAGATGAATTCCCTGAGGGGTGTAGTTTGCAAAATGGGGTGACTTGTGGGGGGGTTCCACTGTATTGGTGCTTGGGGGGTCTTGCTAATGCGACATAGCACCCACCAAAATTCCACCAGAATCTGAGCTGCAAAATCCAAAAATCACTCCTTCCCTTCTGAGTCCTGCCATGCACCCAAATGGTATTTTTTGGTCACATGTGAGGCATTGCCGTACTCGGGAGAAATTGGGGCACAGATTTTGGGGTGCTTTGTCTCCTTCATACCTTCTGAAAATGAAAAATTTTGAGCCAGAACTGCATTTTTGTGTAAAAAAATGTAATTTTTCATTTTCACTGCCCACTTGTATCAAAATTGGTGAAACCCCTGGGGGTTTGAAATGTACACTATACCCCTAGATGAATTCCCTGAGGGGTGTACTTTGCAAAATGGGGTGACTTGTGGGGGGGTTCCACTGTATTGGTGCAACATAGCACCCACCATTCATTCCACCAAAATCTGTGCTGCAAAATCCAAAAATCACTCCTTCCGTTCTGAGTCCTGCCATGCACCCAACTGGTATTTTTTGGTCACATGTGAGGCATTTCCGTACTCGGGAGAAATTGGGGCACAGATTTTGGGGTGCTTTTTCTCCTTCATACCTTCTGAAAATGAAAAATTTTGAGCCAGAACTGCATTTTTGTGTAAAAAAATGTAATTTTTCATTTTCACTGCCCACTTGTATCAAAATTGGTGAAACCCCTGGGGGTTTGAAATGTACACTATACCCCTAGATGAATTCCCTGAGGGGTGTAGTTTTCAAAATGGGGTGACTTGTGGGGGGGTTCCACTGTATTGGTGCTTGGGGGGTCTTGCTAATGCGACATAGCACCCACCAAAATTCCACCAGAATCTGAGCTGCAAAATCCAAAAATCACTCCTTCCGTTCTGAGTCCTGCCATGCACCCAACTGGTATTTTTTGGTCACATGTGAGGCATTGCCGTACTCGGGAGAAATTGGGGCACAGATTTTGGGGTGCTTTTTCTCCTTCATACCTTCTGAAAATGAAAAATTTTGAGCCAGAACTGCATTTTTGTGTAAAAAAATGTAATTTTTCATTTTCACTGCCCACTTGTATCAAAATTGGTGAAACCCCTGGGGGTTTGAAATGTACACTATACCCCTAGATGAATTCCCTGAGGGGTGTACTTTGCAAAATGGGGTGACTTGTGGGGGGGTTCCACTGTATTGGTGCAACATAGCACCCACCATTCATTCCACCAGAATCTGTGCTGCAAAATCCAAAAATCACTCCTTCCCTTCTGAGTCCTGCCATGCACCCAACTGGTATTTTTTGGTCACATGTGAGGCATTGCCGTACTCGGGAGAAATTGGGGCACAGATTTTGGGGTGCTTTTTCTCCTTCATACCTTCTGAAAATGAAAAATTTTGAGCCAGAACTGCATTTTTGTGTAAAAAAATGTAATTTTTCATTTTCACTGCCCACTTGTATCAAAATTGGTGAAACCCCTGGGGGTTTGAAATGTACACTATACCCCTAGATGAATTCCCTGAGGGGTGTAGTTTTCAAAATGGGGTGACTTGTGGGGGGGTTCCACTGTATTGGTGCTTTGGGGGTCTTGCTAATGCGACATAGCACCCACCAAAATTCCACCAGAATCTGAGCTGCAAAATCCAAAAATCACTCCTTCCGTTCTGAGTCCTGCCATGCACCCAACTGGTATTTTTTGGTCACATGTGAGGCATTGCCGTACTCGGGAGAAATTGGGGCACAGATTTTGGGGTGCTTTGTCTCCTTCATACCTTCTGAAAATGACAAATTTGGAGCCAGAACTGTATTTTTGTGTAAAAAAAATAATTTTTCATTTTCACTGCCCAGTTGTACCACAATTGGTGAAACCCCTGGGGGTTTGAAATGTACACTATACCCCTAGATGAATTCCCTGAGGGGTGTAGTTTGCAAAATGGGGTCACTTGTGGGGGGGTTCCTAACTTTTAGCATCTTATGGTGCCTAGAAACCTACATGGTGCCTAAAAAATAATCTCATAAAAAGGAGGCTCCAAAATCAAGTAGGTGCTCCTTCTATTATGAAGCCTGTGGTTTGGTCACCGTGCACACTAGGGCCACATATAGGATATTTATGAAAACAAAAGAATTGGGGGAATCAATTTTCAGTCACATTTCTCTAGTAAAATGTACTGTGTTCCTTAGAAAAATGTATTAAAATTGCAAATCTGCAAAAAAAAAGAAATTTTGAAATTTCACCTACACTTTGTTTTAATTCCTGTGAAACACCTAAAGGGTTAACAAACTTCCAAAATGCTGTTTTGAATACTGTGAGGGGTGCAGTTTTTGAAATGGCATCATTTATGGGGGTGTCTCACATACAAGTCCCTCAAAGTCACATCAGAACTGAACTGGTCCCTAAAAAAATCAGTGTTTGAAATTTTCTTGAAAATTTGAGAATTTGCTATTCATATTGTAAGCCTCCTAGTGTCCCAAAAAATTAAAAGGAAGTTGAAATAATGATGTCAACATAAAGTAGACATATGGTCTATGTTAGTTATTCACTATTTTGAGTGGTAAGATTATTTGTCTCACAAGCAGAAAATTTAACATTTTGCAAATCGCTAAATTTTCCATTTTTTCACGATATTTTGGTATTTTTCACAAAAAAACACAGACTGTATCGACCCAAATTTACCACTAATTTGAAGTACAATGTGTCACGAAAAAACAATCTCAAAATCACTGGGATAAGTAAAAGCAAAAAAAAGTTATCCCCACTTAAGTGAGACATGTCAGATTTGAAAAAAATGGCTCTGTCAGGAACGCAAAAACTAGCTCTGTCAGGAAGGGGTTAATGGCAGTACCAATGGACTGTAATTATACAGAAGTATCACTGGACAGGAACTATGCAGCAGTATCACTGGACTGGGATTATACAGCTGTATCACTGGACTTTAACGGCAGTATTACTGGACTTTAACAGCAGTACCACTGGACTGCACATATGCAGCAGTATCAATGAACTGGAATTATACACCAGTATCACTGGACTGGCTGGATTGATAGGAAGAGTAGTCTAAATGGTCAATCACAGTTGCCTACATAGAGAGACTTTCCTGCAGTTACTCATATCTGCATTGTATTGACTTGGTGGAACTGAATACGGATCAGGCACTTAGGGGATGTTTAGGGTTAGGCTGCAGGTAAGGAGTTATGGGTGTGTGGGGGATGGGTTAATGTAGATATCTAAAAGTTTTTGGGATCCTGACCATTGGGATGTCACTGTCGGTCTTCTGACTGCCTGTATCCCAAGCAACAGGATTCTAATACCATCCGGCATGTTCATCTATTACACTACTCATTATTAGTAGTTCAATATTATTTTTGCATTTCAGTTACATTGCTATAATAAATAGCTGATTCGTCCCCTCACAGCATGTGCTGACCCTGTGTTTAAGGTAATGTTAATTACTTGTAACTGAACCTATGTTATTATCTTTAATTAAATAAATGGTACTTACTGTAGATCATTGTTGATGAAAGGAGAAATTATTTAAAACAGTAGGGAGTATATCACTGTGGAGAACTTACAGTGATTACATTGTGTACATTACAATATTTGTTTCCTGACCTTTGTGAAAACAGTAATATACATTACATATAAATTGTTGATTTGTCAATGCTGTTTACATTGAATCTGCAACCATAGCATCAGTACTATGCATGGCCTATTGATAATACTTACAATGACCTTACAATGTATTTGTCAGGGTTCAGTGGTGCTCTTGTTTATAATACTGTATAGGCAGTGGCATATTTATAAAGGGTGCTTACCCCTCCAGACTGAGTCAGCAGCATAAGCATCAGAGTCTGGGCCCTCTAGTGTGCAGACTGTACAGCACTGTACTGCTGCCGGCAGAGAAGATGGGGCCTAGGAAGACTCAGCTGCACATACTGTATGTGACCGCCTACCATGATGACTGTGCACACCCATTCTCCACACCTTCCTTTTAACATTTTAAAGTGACAGTCTTCGCTTTTCTGCTGATTAGTTCATTCCGAGTCGGAAGCAAAGAAAATAAAAGTAACTATGTTCTTGGACTAACCATCTTGCAATGCAATGGGGTGCATATACATTTATTTGTTTTGTATGCAGAATAAATACTATTTGATTTTGAACAAATGCAGCTTTACTTTTATGCAATACGTTAGACATACCTCCCAACGGTCTGCTAATTGGAGACAGTTGGGACTGTCCTGCTGTCCCTCCCACACAATGCAGTGTCTTGGGGGTAGTTGGGGGTGCTGGAGATCACCACTGCTCTACTTAGCAGAGCAGCCGGTGATCACATGCATACGGCATCTCTTCAGTGCAGGAAGGGAGACAGGGGGCTGCCCAGCTGCTTGCGGAGCAGTATGAGGTATATTACTAACCGCCAGGTATGGTCTCATTTAGAAGCAGCTGGAAACTAGCTTTAGTAAGCAGCAGTTTTGGTGATTAAACTGAATCCACAGTTGATCCCCAGCGGTTTCTTAATGACAATCTTCTGTGTCGTGTTCTATTTGGCGGCAGTTTCTATCCATAAACCACTGCAGATTAGATTAGATGCTATTATATGCATATTCATTTAATGGTGCCTATCAACAAACAGCATTCAATTGACATAATGGAAACATAGCACTGTGGAACAGAAGCCATTCTATTCTATTGATTTACTTGTGCTACTCTATTTGTTATAGAAAGCACCACTCAACTGACATCATAGAAACATACCACAGTGTATTTGAACCTTTTCACATTCATTTAATATCACTTACAACATTCAGCTGACATCACTGAAAAAGACAGCTGGTTACTTTCACTTTGTAGGTTTATGAGTTTAAGCGCAGGAGAAAATAAATTAATTACGTTTTTTGAGGGTTTATTTTATAAGTTGTCTTGTCCTGTATTTGTCTATTCAAGGTGTATTTTCAGTCTTTATTATTATTATTTTTTATGAGTCTTGTGTGTAATTATTGTGTGAGTGAAGTGTGAACAGGTCTGGCCAACTGGCACCTCTGGCAAATGACAGAAGGCCAGTCAGGGTGTGGAGAGAGCCCAGATAGCAACGAACAATGCAGCTTCCGGGATCTCTATTTGTGTAACCCCAACCCCGTCGCAGGACACGCATATCTAGGAAAGAAAGAGGCATGGTGCTAGACTTGCATCGCAGCCCAGCCTGCAGTGTCCACGACCCCTTATTGGTGGCATGTGCGTTCCAGTGTGTGCACAAATGACAAGGCCAAATTGGAGCCCCAGTCCGTTGCTGAGTGTGATAGTGTGTTTGTAGTTCCTGTTATATATCTGGTTATAAATTTAATCCTTACAGCATACTTTTTTGATATTCCTGTCAATCAGTTGTTGCCATTCCAGATCAATTATTTTACCTGCTATTTCAACAAACACATCTATCTGAATTTAGTCTTTACTTTTGTCAGATTTGCGCAATAGGGTTACATAGTGACAGTACATAGTAGTTAAAGCTGAAAAAAGAGTGTACGATCAATTTGCTAAAGTACATCCTTAATATAAATTGTGTATTCTGATTTAATTTTAGAAAGATTATGATTGTTGCTTGTACCCCTGGATGTTTTTGATGTTTGTCCAGTCTTATTTTAAACATATATGAATTGTGTCTGCAGATACCACCTCTACTGGAAGAGAGTTCCACAATTTAACTGCCCTGACCGTAAAATGTTTTTCCTTCTAAGGGTATGAAATCTTCTTTCCTCTAGTCTAAACGCATTTCCACATTCTAGAGTCCTTCCTCAAAGGAAAAAGGGTGCCTGACAGATCCTTATATTGGCCCCTGATATATTTGTACATGTTAAGCATGTCTCCCCTCAAACATCTCTTTTCCAGCATTAACAATCCCAATTTGTCCAATCTGTCCTCATAGCTAAATTTCTCCAACCCTTGTATTAGCTTTGTTGCTCTTTTTTGTACTTTTTCCAGTTCTATGATGTCCTTATTGTAGTGTGGGGCCCAGAATTGTACTCCATATTCTAGATGTGGTCTAACCAATGCTTTTTAGAGTGGCATAATTACATTTGAGTCCCAAGTCTCCTGCCCCTTCTTATACAGGCTAGTATCATGTTGGCCTGGTTTTGTTCCTACATGACCAGGACAACCTGATTGTCCTGGACTGCACCCCCAGAAAATTGAAACTATATAGCAAATTCAATTGCTAAATCAGGCCTTAATTATCAGGGACATTATACTAGTATGCAGACCCACCTTTTCTTGTTTCCATGTTGCTACATGACAGTGAGCGCTGCACCCCAATATGTTGTAAATTTGGACTCTTAGATCCTTTTCCAGTTCAGATTTACCCAATGCTACCCCACTTAGGTTATAACTAGACCACTGGTTATGTCTCCCAACATGCATACCTTGCATTTATTAACATTGAAACTCATTTTCCAATTTTTTGCCCAGTTACAGTATGGTGCTTTCCAAAACTGCCACTTCTGGATTTCTCTGGTTTAAAATATTGAAGGTACGTTGATATTCAGTTCTGGTGTTCTACTTTTCTAAAGTCTGCTTTGTGTGCAGTTGTGAGATTGTTTTATCATTAGTAAATAATCAGACTGCAGGACCGCTGCCAAACCACTACACAACAATCAAAGTGTACAATCCACCACTTAATAAATTAGGAATCAATCCCACAATTGAGGAAAATGCACATTTATAAACTTCATAACTACATTTTGACAAACCTGTTTCATAAAAAAATATTCTAGTCATTATAATTCAAAGTAATAATAATCATAATAATATTACTGTTTTCTCTACTACATACTATGCTAATCTATATTATATGTATATATATTTATATATACTCTACTATTGTAAAGCGCAACGGAATCTGCTGCGCTATATAAGAAACTGTAAATAAATAAATAAAATATTTAAATGTAGACTTTTCGACCCTAAACGGGTACACAAGTCATACTGGGAGTGATTTGTCTCTTAGGAATATGGAGAGCCATGTTCACACTGATTAGTGCAGCTGCGGCACAGAGCGAGAAGTGCTGTTCAGAGTTATCTAGTCTTGCGAGACACACTGGGTAACATTTAAAAAGATGTGATTTTTTGTAAGATTCTGAAATCGTACCATATCGAAAAACATAGGGGATCCCCAGGAGTTCTAAAACCAGCACCTGGCTCAAGGGCCGGTCCTAGTTCCCAAAATACGGGGGACAAAATTAGTAGGACATTTTACTTACATGCCCTCCGGTGCCAAACACTCTGTTCCTCCGGCTGCACATACCCCCAGCTGCAAACAAGCTGAGATTGTTTACTATCTCGGCTCCTCCCACATACTGGGGTTAGCTCTGCCCACCAGCCAATCAGGAGTGGCCATTGGCTGGTGGGCAGGCCTAACCCCCGGTATTTGGGAGAAGCCGAGAATGTTTACAATCTCAGCTTGTGTGCAGCCAGAGGAGCAAAGAGTCTGGCACCGGAGGGCATGTGAGTATAGTTTCCTTCAACAGGTACCTGTTTAGACTCTACTTGGACAAGAGGACAGGCCTTCGAGGGAATTCATAGGTAATGTACGTGTGAATGAATGTAGTCTGTAATAAAGTTATACTGTTCCTGTGTGTGTGTTTTATGTCACTATAGGTCATGTTGTGGAACTACAAGACCCAGCGGGCCCTTTCATGCCCCATATGCTGGGACTTGTGGTTCACAAAGTCCCTGCATGCGGTATAGGCTTGCTGGGACTTGTAGTTCCACAACATTACACAATAGTTTTATCTATTTGTAACCATTTATCAGCCCGGTGCCACCTGCCCCAGGGGCACTGGGGACAGCCTTGGACTTCAGCCTAAGCAGGGGTAACTCTAGAGGGTGGGGACACCTTTATTGGAGGGGTCCCCACTCCTCCAGGGTCCCTGCCCAGGCTGACCAGCCACAGGGATGAATGCTTTGGCTGGGAAAACTTGCGTAAAAAGTTTCCTCCAGCTGTGGCTATTTGGACCCTGTACTGGTTTCCAAAGTAAGGGTGACCACATCACATCAGCTGTTGGTGACTACCAGTAATGTTTTTGATTCCAGGACATGCACTGTCTGGGATTTTCTCCTATTTGGACTCTGGACAGTCTGGCAGATTTCCAGGAGAAAAGCATTTTGGGATGAGTCATGTTGGAAGGTCATGGGGTAATGGGTCATGTTGGAAGGTCTGAGTTTGTTGGTGTTGTGTACAGAACTAGCAGAGTCCTTGGGAAAGTTGCAACTTATGCCACACCCAGGGCTCTGGCTGAGGAGATGGATGCATCAGAAAGATCACTGCTTTATTACTTCATTATTTTCCTGTCTTCAATGCACAACTCAATGAAATTAAACATAATCATAATACTGCAAAAAAAGTGTAGGGTTTTCTGCATGGCGGACATTGGGCATAAGTGTCTTAGGCATAGAAGAAACGAGGTCAAGCCAGACGCCTTAAAACCCAGCCTAGGGTACCAAAATGGGCAAAGCTAGCCATGGTTTCTAGGAAATGGAGCCCAATGTTTTATATTACCAGGTATGGTGGGGGAGAAAAATAGGATTATGCTCTTAAATTGGAGGTAAAGGCTTTTTTGGGAGGTTATTTATAGAACCAGACTTTGAAAATGATCAATAAACAAAAACTTTTAAATCTAATCTCTCAGCATTCAGAGATTATGATTTGATGAATAGGTTCGTCAACCTTTGACTCTTTTTTATTATGAATATGATTACCATTATTGTCGTAGTGGCCACCTTTGCTAGAGCTTTGCCATCTCTTTCCTCTCTGAAAATTACTTTGGTACTTGTGTATTATAGCGGCGCCCCCGATGTTGGTCGTACGATGTTTTTATCGCATCGCATGCCATACAACCGATGGCATGCGATGCGACGCGATTTTACACCAGTATTCGATTAAAAATTGTACAAGCTCCCTAATGGGTGATTTTAAGCACCCTAATGGGTGCTTACAATGCAAAATGCACCCCCACTATAAACGTGAACTCGAAGCGTGGCGGTACGCGTCATATGACCTTTTCATACCCCCACTATCCACGTCGGTGTGGGGTTGATTTTATACAGTGTGGCGAGCGCAGCAAGCCACCGTGCCCGAAGCGTGGCGAGCGGACGCGTATACCTGTGAAGTTATGCGCGTCCCCTCGCGGGGCTCGCTGCGCTCGCCACACTTTATAAAATCAACTCCACGCCGAAGTGGATAGTGGGGGTATGAAAAGGTCGTAGGACACATACCGCCGCCCCTCGCGGGGTCGCTGCGCTCGCCACGCTTCGGGTTCACGTTTATAGTGGGGGGTGGCGTGGGGGTGCATTTAACATTGTAAGCACCCATTAGGGTGCATTTAACATTGTAAGCACCCATTAGGGTGCTTATACAATTTATAATCGCATCCCATCGCATTGTATGTCATTGAACAACATTGCGCGATATCGCATCGCATACCATCGTATGCCTTATGGTATACGATGCGATGGGCGCCGCTATAATACACAAGTACCATAACTTTAATTTTAACAGATGACAAACAGCTTTACTAAATATTATATTCATGCTATTTCTTTAGATATCATTTGTAATTACCAGAAGTTTTGTTAACAACTGGTCATGTCTGTAACATTAGCTTCAGCTTATCAACCACAGCTCAACAGCCAGACTGAATGTTGTAAGCAACAGATTGACCAGTATCTATGCTCTTGTGTTTACATATTTCAGGATGAATGGAGTTCATGTCTCCCTTGGGCAGAATATGTTCATAAAATACTCTTCAAAACTTGAATTAGATGCTTTGCATGTAAAGTAACTCATGGTTTGTAACCTCCAACCTTTTTTCATCAAATATGTAGATGCTTCTCTTTCTGCAGCTGAGGCCTTTCAAAATTACACGCTAAAACTTAAAATTAGAATTTTACTGATAGGAAAAGATGATTTTCTCCAAATGTCTTTATTGGATAAAGTTAAGATTTATACTCACAAAATTAATATAATACTATAATAAAACTCCAAAATATTATCAACGGCTTGGGGAATGCTGACACTAGCCTTTGTGTTGTGTTACAATGGCAGATTCTATTGCAGAAACAGCAACATCCACCTCTGAATCGGTCCCTCCGTCTTAATTGGTCATTTTTACATAATTTGCCACTCTGATTTATGGGTATATTTATATGTTCAGGTTTATAGAAGTAAAGATGTTGCGCCTAACAAGGGTGTAACTACCATAGGTGCAAGGGTTGCAGCTGCTATGGGACCCAGAGCTGAAGGGGGCCCATCTTTACAATCTAAGTTATATGTGCTATATAAATATATTACCATCAGTTGCTAAATAGGGGGCCCTTACAAACATTTGCTATTGGGCCTACAAATGTCTAGTTATGCCCCTGCCTCCAAGCAACCTATCTGATTCTACTTTATCTAGCACATTCTAGAAGATATTGACTAAAATCTGATTGGCTGCTACTGTATGTGGTGAAAACCTTGCTCCCAATAGGTACTGTGGATATGAGTTTTTAAGGATTTTCAGTAGAAAAAAAAAAAAAAACCACTGAACACGGCTAGACCCATAGATTAGTAATCTATCATATATAACCTTATGAGTCTCTCATACTTTCTCATAATATTATTTTAGTCCATTGTTATGTAAGCTTTGAAAAAAACACAGGACAGTATAACAGTTTATTTTTTTATTTTTATTTTATTAGGCTTGTCTTTATAGATTTTATGCATGACATATATAATCATAAATAACAACATGCCAGCTACCCTTAATGCTTAATAGTGACTAACAAATTAACAATAGCACATTCAGTTAAATGTCTGTCGAGCTTAATTAGTGAAAAATTGTGACTAATCAAAACTTGCAGATTGTTCTAAACTCACCAGCACCAAATATGATCAAGATGCATAAGAAATGTGATAACATTATTTTATTATTGTGATAACATTATTTTATTATTGTGATAACATTATTTGAGCTTTGAAAGCTTATAGTAATATGTTTTTTTCCAGCACTACATAGGGTATTTTAAAATACCAATTGGATTTGTTAAAAAATATATATCAGTGATACACTATGGCCCTGATTCTGGTTGACTTGGTAGCTATATAGTGCAGGTTTGAATGATCTAGCCTGGTGATAGCGACACGCGAGACGGTGCATCGCCATCCCTGTGGGGAATACACATTGGTCCTTATTCAGATCTGATTGCAGTACAAATTTGTTCTCAAAATGGGCAAAACCATGTGCACTGCAGGTGGGGTAGATGTAGCATGTATAGAGTTAGATTAGCATGAGTTAGTTTGTTTCTGTGCAGGGCAAATACTGGACATTTAGTGCATTAGTTTTACACTAAAATTTAGATTTCAGTTTCAACACACCCCACCCAAATTGAACTCTCTCTCTATACATGTTACATTTGCCCCACCTGCAGTGCACATTTTGAGAACAAATTTGTACTGCGATCAGATCTGAATAAGGGCCACTGTGAATACACATAAGTGATTTGTGCATAATTTCTAAGTGATCTAGCCAGATTGCTTAGAAATCAAGCTCAAATCTCCCAGTGTATGCCATGTTAGGCCAACCTGTCCCTTGATCATTAATGAAATCATGAGATGGCATAGATGTTTTGCAATCTCTGTGCTAACATTCACTTAATAAATCGGCCTGTCGGTAAGAATACAACAGAGATTAGCAAACATAAAACAGTTCCTCTGAAGCTCACAAATTGTGCACATATGCCACCAATGGAATGAATGGGGTTTCAGAGCATATATATTTTCAGTCTACAAACCTTACCATCTAGATTCTCTTACTTTCCTTTTTTATTAAATGTTAGAATTACAGCAATAATGTCTGGATGAGAAATGTTAGCTGTCAGTACATTTTGATAAATTTGTCAAAGACTAGTCTTCGAGAGATCACAAATGGCCTTTTTGTACTGTTATCGGGTTTGTCTGTCTATGGGAATAATATCTGCTGCTGTGTTTTGCTGTAAATTAGCACAATGCTGACACCTGTATCGAATATTCTCTTTGTCTCTTGTTCTCTTACTAAATATTTTAGAAGCTGGTGATTTAATCGAAAAATGGGAATTTATCTTATACAAAGGATGGGGTATGAATTATGTTTAGTAAAACCATTTAATATTTACAGGACAAAATAAAGAAAAAAGCCAAAGAAGAAAAGTAGCTTTCACAACAAGATGCAATAGAGTAGTCAGAATGTGTTATAAGGTTAATTAAGACTTCTCTGCGTATGTAGGGCCCTTAACCCACCCACGACAACCCTCCATTAGCTAGGTGAACCCCCCCCCCCCATGTAACAGTCCATATAATATGTTAGTAAGATGGTCATGACCTCAGTGTATATTTTATATTTTAGGCTATTGACTGCAAATGACTGGTGTAAACCCCCCCCCCCTCTTTTTACTTTTCTCTTCTGCTCCCATCCCCACCCCATCCTTACTTGTTTAAAATGTAAAATTTATTTTTGAATTGTTGTCGTAAACGTGTATATGTTGCTTTGAAATACTCAATAAAAATTGAATTTGAAAAAAAAAAAAAGACTAAACCAAGAGGTTAAAAGACAATAAAATAACCTCTAAAATCCTAAATCAAATTCATAGTAATGCTAAGAGTTAGTTTAACGGGATACATACAGATAAAAAGAGGTGGGGATGCCAGCAGTCATAATACCGATGTTGGCATCCGGAAGTGGGGATTCCTGACAGAGGTCCAGTAAGAATACTTACCTTGCCCCACCCCCCTAACCTCCCTCCCCACAGCCTAACATTAACCCCACTCTCCGCAGAATAACCCTAACCAACATCTCTATCATAAGCATACAGTGTGGGTTATTGATAGGCTTTCATAGTAAAAGAATCGCACCGCTTACAGATGGTACAAAATGCAGCTACCAGGCTATTAACTACCATGCACCAATCCTGCCACATAACTTCCATTTCTACTGTAGCTGGATATAAGATAGTGAATGTGATTCAAGATTGGCTTACTGACTTTCCAAGCCCTGAATCAGTGCCGCAACAGAGCTTTGATGCACCCTGTGCCATTACAGGCAACCTTTAGCTCTGTGTCACTGACCGTGAAACTCACCGCTTTGCACATTTACGAACTGATCTATCTACATATCTAACTAGACCTACAGTCTCTAAAGGTGGCCATACACTACTGCGAGAAGTTGCCATCCTATCCTCCATCCAAGACCTTTGTGGAATTTCATGCTGTAAAGGGGTATGGATCATAGGATAGACAGACCTTAGGTCTACAAGCATTAGGTTGACCACTGAAGGTGGACATGACTGAAGGTCAACATGCATGAAGGTCGACATGGGTTAGATCAACAGGGTCATTAGGTTGACACAAGCATTAGGTCAACAGTCAGAAGGTTGACATGGGGTTTTTTCACTTTCTTTACCCAAATGCCGACACAGTCGACATGGTCTCTATTTTATTGTCCCACTACGCCCTAGTTGATGGTTGCACATGACATACTGCCTGTTGGCACAAGTCAGCTCAAACAAAGTGAAAAACCCATGTCGACCTTTTGACTATCGACCTCCCCAAGTCAGTATAATGCTTGTGTCGACCTAATATCCCTGTCAACCTAACCTATGTCCTTCATGCATGTTGACCTAATGCTTGTTGACCTAGTGACCGTATCCTGCTATAAAGTCCTTCTGCATGTGATGTATGACATGCGACCCCATTTCCCGCTGATGGGAGGAGCTCAGAGTTGGAGGTCAGATGTGCAGGCAGGTCTGACCTCCATCTCTGATCTGATGTGCACCGGACCGCACATCAGATCAGATGGGATGTCAAGCACATGCTATTCGGGACAATTATACACAATTTCTCAGCCCAAGCTGTTGGAATCCAGTGAAATTGGCACATATCGCTTAAGTGTATGGGGGCCTTAATGATTAGCCAAGTGTTTGTATTTGGCTGGTAACACCGCCAAGCTTGGGCCAGTTACAGATAATTGACGGAGGGCCTGGTTTGGAGTTGTACGCTATTGCAATTGCAATTTTCTAGGTAACAGAGCTGCTTATGTCAGCAAATGAGGCTGCTGCCCAGAAAAAATGGAGGCGCCCAACGAAGCCATTAGCAATTGTGTACACATTTGAAGCCTTTTTGCAATAAAGAGGAACCATACCTCCCAACATGACCCTCTCCAGGAGGGACACAATGCTCTGCTCCTGCACTTCTCTCTTGATGTATTATTACCCTCACCTGTGTTAAAGCACCTAGCTCATCAATTAACCTGTCAACACAGGTAATGGTAATCATACACGAGAGGGAAGTCCAGGAGTAGAGCATTGTGTCCCTCCTGGAGAGGGCAATGTTGGGAGGTATGGAGGAACATAAATTGATCCAGTAGCATACCTCCCAACATGACCCTCTCCAGGAGGGACTCATTGCTCTGCTCCTGGACTTTCTTCTTAATGTATGATTACCTTCACCTGTGTTGAACAGGTTACTTGCTAAGAAAGGTGCTTCAACACAGGTGATGGTAATCATACAAGAGGGAAGTGCAGGAGCAGAGCAATGTGTCCCTCCTGGAGAGTATCATGTTGGGAGGTATACAGTAGGTCTATGGATATTTAGACTAGGGCCCTTATTCTGGTTCAGAGAGATTTAGATTTGGGTGAGTTATTTTGGTACTATGCAGGGAAAATACTGACTAATTTATTTTTACACTGCAATATAGATCTCACTTTAAAGTAAAACCCCACCCAAATCGAATTCTCTCTGCACCAGTTATATCTACCCCACCTGCAGTGCACATGGTGTTGCCCATTTGAGAAGGAATTTGCCTTTGCGAGTGAATCAGAATAACATACCCTCCAACTTGACCCATTCCATTAGGTACAAAATGCTCTGCTTCTGGACTTCTTCCTTAATGTAGGATTGCCTTCACCTTTGCAGAAATACCTTTATTATCACTGAACTAGTTCAACACAGGTGACTGCAATTATCAATTAAGAAAGAAGTCCAGAAACAGCGCAATTTGTACCTAGTGGAATGGGTCATGTTGGAGGGTATGGAATAAGCGCCTAGATACAGCAGTGCAATCTCAAAGGAACCATGAGACATGCGCAGTGCGATTGCAGCGTAGTCTGCCAATAATCGCTTAATTGCAAAAACAACTCTGAATTAAGTCCCTAGTCTTTTCTTAAAGCATTATCATACAGTACAATAAATAACATTTCATTTAAAAATATAGAGAAAGAAACCAAGCCCACTATACTATATTATTTTTAACACCAATTTAACAAATTTCTATGCCATCGAAAACAAAGCTTTCGGGGGCAATTGCTTCAAAATCATCTGCAACTTAGTTTCAATTAAATATAATGAAATCTATAAAGCCTGGCAGTCTGGCCATATGCTATTGAGAAAATAAAGATCTGCACTTGTGGTGCTTTGCAAATGTGGTTCGTGGTGAGTTTGTCACTGTACTGAATTTCTATTTTAATAGTTGGTTTTGTCTCCCATCTAATGACTTCGCAATGCACATGCTTTCTATAAAGTATCACCTTCCAGCTTTGCTTTCCATAAGCCTACAAGCAGGTCTGCATGCTGCAATCTTCTTACTAGCATGCCCGATGCGCTATATGGTTTAAATGGTAACATTTTTGTATGAAATGTGTTTGCCTGGGGTGAAATTGTATTATTGTTGAACAGTTAGCGGTTTGTGACAAGGACATGGACTACTAAGCATCTACTAACATTTGTTCTATGAATTTTAAGGGGACAAATTTAACAAATGACATGTAACAATGTACCACAGAAGTGAAGCACCGAGAAATAAGGACCACCCACAGACAGGGTGAAGGCCCAGTCAACTCCCCAGATGACCAACTCCCCAGGTGACCCCCCCCCCTGCCCCCCTCCGCTCTCCTCCACCCGGGGGGGGGGGTCTAGGATGCGGCCGCCACCAACATGCTTCACGGCACGGGGGGGGGGGGGTGGAGATGCGGGATGCAGCACTGGGCAGCTTCTCCTGACATCCCCCCTCCGCCCCGCAGCGCGGCAGTGGAAGCGGACAGCCCTCCTCCCCCCGGCAGCACTGGATGGAAACAGGACATGGACATTGGTACAGCGAGTGTAGAGGAGGGGGGTGGTTAGGGGCCGGTCACATCTGACCCGGTTGGGACAGGGGGTGCGGGCAACGCTCACCTGACTACATGGGGGTCCTGGCTACAAAGTGCCGCCCTTCAGTGGCTGACGCCCCAGGCAAATGCCTAGAGCTGCCTAGTGGTGGTGCCGGCCCTGCCCACAGGGGTTAGCTGTAACGTGAACAACGTAGCTCTACTGTAATACTTGGCAGTGTTCTGGGCCACGCATCACCGGGAAGTGAATTGCCCTCCTCATCAGATATATATTGAAAAACTTAATAGCTACAAATTATCATTCTAAAATATAAAAATCTAGCAATAACATGGGGTAAATTTACTTAAGCTTGTAGAAAGGAAAAGAGGTGATGTTACCCATAGCAACCAATAAGATTGTTAAATTGTCTAGGATGCCATAGAGAAATGATAGATGCGTCTAACTGGTTGCTATGGGCAACATCACGACTTTGCATTTTTACAAGCTTTCATAAATTTACACTTAAGTGTATTATTTTGTTCAGGTTTATAGAACTGAAATTAAAAAGTAGCTCATTTATTTAATATGTATCTGTTGTCCGTCCCCCCCCCCCCCCCCCAAAAAAAAAAAATAAGTCACAGTTCTCAAATTTGTTCCTAGTCAAACACACCCATCTACATATTTAAGATAGTAAAAAAAATCATTCTAAAACTATATATCTCTGGTCTGTCTTCCTACAGGGTAATCCCTAGCGATCATGTCCCAGGGAGTACCTGATACCTCTGGATTTCTGTAGCTGTACATAGCATTCAATAGGAAGACTACATACAGTGATGTAGGATCCAGATTCAGTTTCAGGGGAAATATATATACGATATTTCTTGCAGTCAACTAATCTGACCCACCCGCAGCATGACACTATCCCTCCCAGCCAGTGTTCCCTCTAAGCTGTGCGCACGTGCGCGCGCACACACCTTGACGAGGGTGCGCACAGACATTACAACTGAGCGCACAAAGCAGCAGTGGTCCCTTTTTGCAGTTGTGGACTCAATTAATGTGTGTTTCATCCATTAACTACATTGTGTGCTGTGTTTTGAATGTTTAAATGGTTAATATCATTTTGAAGTAAAGTTAACACAAATGCTGAACGTCATTTTCCAGTTATATAGAAGTGACGCACAAAAATGTAAATTTCATTCCAAAGTTGCACAGCCAAAATCTTTAGCCGCACACAGCTTTCGTGAAATTAGAGGGAACATTGCTCCCAGCTAGTGCCTAAACCTAACCCCCGTCCCCATAGTCTAACCCTAACTTCCCCCTCTAGGGCCTAAACCTTTTTGGTAATTGAAAATAGATTTAGGTGTCTCTTGATGGGATAAAATGTATACATGGTTACATAGTTAGTAAGGTTTAATAAAAAAGATTTTCCTAGCTCTTCCCCATTTAATTTTGTAGGTTTCATGACAATTGTTTTTCCCTAGGTACGTGACCCTACATTTGTCAGTGTGGAATTGCATTTTCCATTCATGAGCCCCATCTCTAGCTTATTTTTTAAATCCCTCTAAAGTAAGGAAGCATCCTCATAACTTAGTGTCATCCGCGAAGATGGACACAATGCTTTGTATTCCATCATCAATATCATGAATTAATAGAGCAAAATCCCCAGGACAGAGCCCTGTTTCACACCACTTAAAACTTGCATCCAATTTGAAAGCGAACTCTCTCTGTTCCCTGTCCTGCAGCCAGTTCCCTACCCAGGTACAAAATGTTTCCACTAGGCCCATCACCTTCAATTTATGGATTGACTTATGTGGCACTTATGTGGCACTGTGTCAAAGGCCTTGGCAAAAGGTAGACCGCAGAGACTGCCTCGCCTTTATCCAGGTTCGCGCTGACTTCCCCGTAGAAACTAATTAGGTTACTTTGGCACAACTGTCCCTTACAAACCCATATTGATGCTGGTTTCCACTAATTATCTTATTATGCACTGAATTATCCTGAATGCCATCCCCTAATATTCCCTCAAATAATTCCCATATATAGATGGAGAGCCTCTCTTCTTTAAAGAATAGAAAACAGAATATTTCTGCGCTCCGGTTAGCAGCTTGAAAAATGATGGACAATACTGTTTGTTCTGAACAAGCGCTTGAAAATGGAGGTTGTGTATTAAAATATAATGTGCATGCCAAAAAAACAAAATAAAAACAAGACAATTCTAAAATAATTAACAGTTGCAATGGCAAATTAATGTTTACAACTCCTTTTGGAGTTTTTTTGGGACGTTCCGTTTGGGGTCCGCTAGCTCTCTTCTTTGGCCAGGGATCACCATCTGACTGGGACGCACGTGCGTCTCATACGCACGCAGGCTAATGACTGTCGGGATCCCGACTGTCGGTACCCTATACCACACCCATGCAGGCAAGTTCACATGAGCATGTTTAAGGAATTGCAGGCTATGGAGAGATGGCTGGAAGTGACTATATGCCAAATTGAGAAATACCTTTTTCTACCAAGCATAGAGAGATGGTACCATGCACACATATGATGAATATGAATGTCAACCAAGGGTGCTGGCTAGACTATTTGCAAAGATATATACAACTCACCATGTGGCTGTGTATATGTCTTTAGTTTCATGCACAAAATGCTGAAGCAACACTTACATTCAACTCTGCAACAGCTCCATGATCTATTAATGCAAAATATTCAAAGGGATTATACAAATTCATATTAGAGAAGCAGAACCACAGAATCAAAACTACATACAGGCAAATTAATATAATCCCCAAAAAGTTCAAAAGATGTTTATTAGCAGTCATGAATAAATTCCTTCACAAATGTCTTCCATACGTAATACCTTGGCCTGCAGTTGGGAGAAACTTACTCCATGCAGCTCCTAGGTCCTAGAGAACTCATATATAAATGGCAAAAGACAAAGTTGTGAGATCGAAGGTGATTGGAAGAGCCAATGAAAATAGCCAGATAATATATGCCCATATACTGTACTTGGGACATTTCTACTCGTGTGCAGCCTCTGCTGCAGGCCCCCTCCTATCTGATGGTGAGTAGACTTCAACTAGGAGCTCTGCTAACACCTGTCATTGGGGAAAAGACAGCACCTGCCTGGTATTGCTCAGCCTGCACTGGACCATGCAGTGGTTTACCCACTGCTGCTGGCATGTGAGATGTGCCCCATGGATGAACGCTGATTCATGCTGCAGACTGAATTTATTGAGTCTGACACTGACCCATCTTCCATTATCGTATGTCTTTCAATAGGAGGGGTCACCAAATTTCACCTTGCCTCCGGGCGACTGGGATGGGCGACTGGGACCGGTGTAAGGCTTCTCAGCACCCTATGCAAAACTTTAACCCACTGCCGCTCCAGCCCCCCCCCCCCCATACTGCCACCAATAACCATTTTCCAACCCCTTAATGCATACTTGCCTAAAATTCTGGCAAGACCCTTACTTTCCCTGGAGGCCCCCAGCACTCTCCCATTTGCCACTCATAACAGAGTACAGGAAGTGAGGGCAGCAACGTAAAGAAGTATGCCTCAAGAGAAAGTATGGAGGTGAGGTCTTAGAAGTTCCACAGCAGCCACCTGCATTAAGTACAACAAGGATCGTCACAGACATCATTGATTTTTTGATAGGCAGACTTGGTGGCGCCCCCTAGAACCTGGCGCCCTAGGCAACTGAGTAAAGCAGCCTAGTGGTAGAGCCGGCCCTGACTGTATGTATTCCAGTGTCATCACCAAACGTGTTCCTAGAAAAGGATCTTGTGAAATGGACATGCCTGCAAAAATGCAAAAGTTGTCCATTAGCCCTGTTCTCTCTTTGTAGAAGCAAGATGCAGGGGGATCATAGATAGTGAGCAGGGCTTAAAGTGGTCCTGGAGAGGTGGTGGAACTAATTTCTCCTGCCACTGACCTCCCCCCCCCCCCCTCATCCTTCCACACCACCACCACACAGAGCCCAGACCAGTACTAGCGTTTTGTCACCACTTTGCAAACTACTTCATTTTTTCCCTAACTCTCACATGTTATAGGACAGTACTCACACAAGGAAGAGGTGTGGTCACACAATAGTACCCCGAATTCCAATTATGTATGTAGTGCCCCTGATTCATATTACACCACAAAGTAGTGCTCCCAATTCAAGTTGTGACACACAGTGGTGCCAGTTATTCAAGGTACGCTACACAGTAGTACTCATTACACATGTTTGCAACACAGTACAGTCATTTACGCATAATGCCCACAGTAGTATTGCTTATACGCATAATGCCCAAAGCAGTAGTACTCCTTACATAAAATGTCAACAGTAAGTGCCCTTTATACACATATCTGTCTCTTCTTCGCTTCAGCAGCGGTGACCGTATGACATCACATACACTGAGCCAGAAAAGGAAGCCGCTGGGACAGGCTTATCTGTTGGCATTACTGTGCAGGGTTGTGGTGGAGGTGGAACTGAGTTCCTCCTACCTTTACAGGTGGTGGAACTCTGTTCCAGCCCAACACCCCATTTTACCCCCTAATAGTGAGTCTCTCTGGAATCTCAAGGGTAGATGCCACAGGAGCTGGCACATGGGAGTAGCTCACAATCACTGTGGTCTCAGGTGAGACAGGAGGGCTGGGTTTGGCTTTTCCGACATGGCAAACCCAACCCTCTTGCTTGTATAAAATTATAAAAGAAGATGCCAAGGAGGATCCTTTCAGTGGCAATGGGGCAGATGTATTAAGCCTTAACAAGAGGTAAATTCAAGTGTGATAAGGAGAGATAAACATCCAGCCAATCAGCTCCTTACTGACTTTTTTCAAACACAGCCTGTAACATGACAGTTGGCAGGTGATTGGCTGGACGTTTATCTCTCATTATCACACTTGCATTTATCTCTTGTTAAGGCTTAATACATCTGCCTCCATGGTACTTATATGTTAGTTGGGCGCCCACTAAGCTATTTGCTTAGTTTTCCGCATCCCCTCTAACCCGCTCACCACGCTTCGGGCTCGGTGGCTTGCTGCTCTCGCCACACTATATAAAATCAACTCCATGCCAACATGGATAGTGGGGGTATGAGCGTAGTAACTATAGTGGGCGACCAAAAGTACCGTGGCCATCTTTATTTCTGCTCCTCAGTGTTTATGCTGCTCTATCCAGTGCTTCACCCTATTGGACCAGTTTCTTTCCTAGGCTTGTAAGTTATTTTACTCACTAATGGTGGGGACTGATTCAGCTGTACTCTTAGCCTGCAATTGAGTCCTGAGAATGCTTAATTTGGCATTTTGTAGTGCTTAACTGGGTTGCTAAGACTAAAATAAATATATCCAACAGTGTTATAAAATAATAAAAAGCATAAATGTGCTGCTAAGCTAAGGTGTGACAAGATGGTTTTATATAGCATAAATATGCTGCTAGGCCACAATGTATTTAAAATAGGGCGTGGCCATGTGGGTGCTACGCCACACCTATTTTTTTTTTTTTTGCAGGGTTCTAGCGCTTTGTCTTACCATAACAATTTTTTGGGCTCATTGCCTCTGATTGGCTGGCCACCCCTGACCAAGGGCTTCTGCACACTGAGATGAATAGTGTATGCAACTGTTAGTTGAAATAGCAAACTGCCCTGTCCCATCATTAAACACAGGGTTGGCAGTGAAAATCAAAATGCAGTGATGGCATGTCATGGTACTGCACAAGGGATGCAGTTAAAATCCCGGTGTCGGGATCCCAGCGTTCAGAATCCCGACACCGGAATCCCGACCGCCGAAATGCCGACACATTCTCCCTCCTGGGGTGTCCACGACACCCCTGGAGGGAGAATAAATTAGTGTGCCGAGCGTAGCGAGGCACCGGGCCCGCTGCGTGGCGAGCGCAGCGAGCCCGCAAGGGGGGGCGATCCACGTCCCCCCCTTGTCGGCATTTTGGCTGTCGGGATTCCGGCGTCGGGATTCTGAACGCCGGGATCCTGACCGCCGGGATTCAATACTGAATCCCTGCACAATATAATGCTATTCCACAATAAGGGAATAACATTGGTAATGTTAAATCATTAAAAATTCCCCATAATCATCCAGTAATCATTTTGAAAAAGAGAGAATACCATTTAGACATCCTTCAAACAGTAAACTATATATTGCTTTACAATAAGTAATTCGTTTATGTGTCTGTATTGCACAACATGTTATTGGAAGATAATTCTGCATAAGATGGGCCTTCACTGAAGGCTCCTGTCATAGGTTGACTGCTGGTGTGTCTGTGCTCCATAGATATGCTAAATGTGATGGACACAACCAGAATGACACACACAGCTCAGTGTACTGTCATGATTGACAAGAAATTCTAGTGACAGAGTAATTGTGCAGTTTATCCTGAATAAGCATACAGCACAGAGGCAGAGCTCGGATCTCCAAAGAGCAATCCTGCCTATTGGTGGTGATTTGTAGGAAAGAACAATTACAGCTCACCCTGCACATTCTCACTAAGCTTACATTTCAATGCACACTGGCCTCAGTATGAGAGAGACAGCTGACAGCAAAGGTCCGCAAGTTAAATATCACTGTTGTAGATTAAAACTGTTAACTAAAAAATAAGATCAGGGTAGACTCTGATTACAAGCACATTTCTTGCTGGGCACGTTAACATTTGGATCTGGTATTTAATGTAACATATTTTTGCTTTGCTTCTTCTTATATGTCAAATAGATTTAGGAGTACACTTTAAACACCGTCCCCAGCAGAGGAGCCTTTATATTAGAGATTTGTGATTTTCTTAGCAAAACGGAAAGATTGCTGGCACCGACATATCCACTGGCTTGTCCTAATTGTTTTATTTTGTTAAAAAATGATAAAACTACTTGTATGTATGTACTTTAAAAGTTGAAAATGTATTTTAGGGTTTTGACATTCTTTGTAAAATTGACAAATTGAAATAAGTACTAGCAAATATTGGTGGTTATCTAGGCGCCGTTGCACCTGCGCTAAGTAAGGTCCATCCTTACTTAATTCAATTTGTTTAAAAAAAATATCAATCACTAATTATTACAATGTAAATGTTATTCAGCATCAGATAAATAAAATACAATGTAACATTCTCTCATATAATACATTATGAATATATATTTCACCTTTATAGGAAGGGAATTGGAATTGTCTAAAGTCACGGACACTCTGAATGATTTCTTTAATGTTTACCCTATGCATTTAGACTCTAAGAGACTTCTTCAGGGGGAAATCTCTGGAAGATGCTTAAAATGTGATTCAGCAATAAGACCAGTAAAAATCAGCTTAGATCAGACCAATAGTTTCCTTGATATTTTACAGCTCATGAAAAGTAAAATATTTCACATTCATTTTGTGTATAATCCACACAGATATTGTACCAACATTAGCTTAGATTGGACTAATGGTTCCACTGAAAAATTCAGGGAAATATATTACTTTAGAATTCTGTCTAATTAGCACAGATAAGTTCAGGTGACAATTGGCTATAGAAGCGTGACGTCACTACTATCTTGACATGTGGTCCTGTGGAAAAAGTTGTGCGGCGACGGTGAATTC
Source organism: Crinia signifera (assembly GCF_055691185.1). Taxonomy (NCBI): domain Eukaryota; kingdom Metazoa; phylum Chordata; class Amphibia; order Anura; family Myobatrachidae; genus Crinia; species Crinia signifera. Next base: position 88,597,662 of record NC_139219.1, on the reverse strand, counting down.
TGGACTGAGCCCCCCTTGCTTCCAGATCAAGGGACCCAGACTGAGGGAGGATCCCCAAACATCATTTGCCTGCTGCTTTGCCTGGGACCACATTGTTTATGATTTATTACAAGTCACTATATTGTAAGTGCATTTGACATATTTAAAACCTGTTTGATTTTATTGATTTGCACTATGTTGCTTTCTATTATGTCTCCCCTGTGTGTTGAATAGGGGAGCATTGGAAAAGATTGGATAATCTGGATAATTTATTATATACAATCCACCTGTGACCTCTTGACAAGCTGTAACTGGTTTTGTATATATATATATATATATATATATATATATATATATATATATATATATTTAACTTTGTTCATGCAAGGTCTAATCACTTTGACACATAGGGCCTTATTTTGGTTCATTCTTTCTGACAAAATCCTTCTTAGATGGACAAAACCATGTGCACTGCAGGGGGGGCAGATGTAACATGTGCAGAGAGAATTAGATTTGGGTGAGTAATTTTGTTTCTGTGCAGGGAAAATACTGACTGCTTTATTTGGTACTCTTTACCTAGAACGGCGCCCACGATTGAAATCGCGGGATCGCGGGTAAAATCGCGGCAATCGCGGTAATCGCGGGTAAATCGCGGGTACATCAAAATCGGGTACCCGCGATTACCGCGATTTTCCCATAGGGAACAATGTTAAAAAGGCAGATTGACCGCGATTTTAGCGTTAAATGCCTCAATGCCCGCGATTTTTACATAGGAAACAATGTTAAATGGGCCACAGAGCCCTAATAGTCCCCCTGAATTGTTAAATGGCCCCCACAATTTTTAACGCCACCCCACGATCAACGTGAACCCGAAGCGTGGCGAGCGCAGCGAGCCCGCGAGGGTCGGCGGTACGCGTCCTACGACCTTTTCATGCCCTACTATCCACGTCGGCGTGGAGTTGAGAATAGAATAGTGTGGCGAGCGCAGCGAGCCACCGAGCCCGAAGCGTGGCGAGCGCAGCGAGCCCCGCGAGGGGACGCGGATACCTTCACAGGTAAACGCGTCCCTTCGCGGGCTTCACAGGTGTCCGCGTCGCCACGGACACCTGTGAAGCCCGCGAGGGGACGCGTTTACCTGTGAAGGTATCCGCGTCCCCTCGCGGGGCTCGCTGCGCTCGCCACGCTTCGGGCTCGGTGGCTCGCTGCGCTCGCCACACTATTCTATTCTCAACTCCACGCCGACGTGGATAGTAGGGCATGAAAAGGTCGTAGGACGCGTACCGCCGCCCCTCGCGGGGCTCGCTGCGCTCGCCACGCTTCGGGTTCACGTTGATCGTGGGGTGGCGTTAAAAATTTTGGGGGCCATTTAAGACTTCAGGGGGACTATTTGGGCTCTGTGGCCCATTTAACATTGTTTCCTATGTCAAAATCGCGGTCATTGAGGCATTTAACGGTAAAATCGCGGTCAATCTGCCTTTTAACATTGTTCCCTATGGGAAATCGCGGGCATCGCGTCGCGGGCATCGCGGGTACATTTATGGCCGGCCGCGACGCGACCGACGCGATTTTTCAGGTTTAACATGGTTTTCAATGGGAAAATCGCGGGCATCGCGTCGGTCGCGTCGCGGGTAGCCATAAATGTACCCGCGATGCCCGCGACGGGCGCCGTTCTAGGTAAAGAGTACCCTTTATTTTTACACTCCAATATAGATCTCACTTTGAAGTAAAACCCCACCCAAATCTAATTCTCTCTGCACATGTTACATCTGCCCCACCTGCAGTGCACATGGTTTTGCCCATCTAAGAAGGATTTTGTCAGAAAGAATGAACCAAAATAAGGCCCATAGTTACCACTGAGCGCTATTATTTCCTATTCACCTCCTTTCCACTTGAATTGGCTATAGAAGCCACAGGAAGTATCACTGTTGGACTGATGTGCTTGAAGGGCCACCTGTGGCTAGGAGAGGGTGACAGACTGGTGGTGTATCTGTGTTAGGGGGTGGCATGTTGGTGTGGGTGTGCTTTGGGGTAGAGGGTGGCATGTGGTGTGGCTGTGTTAGGGGGTAGGGGTGGCATGTTGGTGTTAGTGTGTTTGGGGGTAGGAAGGTGCTGGTGTGGGTGTGTAAGTGGGGCCATTTTTGGGGATATTTGTCCTGGGCCACTTTTAACTCCCATGAATAAGTATGAGCTGATGATTACAAAGTAAAGGAACAAGCAACAAGTATATTCTTTGTGTGTGGAAGAAACTGCAAAGTGAATATATGTGCCAATTATACAGTTACTATTACTCTACTGTACATAAGAGTCTCATGGCTAAGTCCATAGAGTTAGTGACATTTATTTGAAATGCTGCTGCATGCAGCGCTGTGTCAGTAAGTGCTAAATATGCTCAGCACCCAGCAAGTATCCTACAGAATATAACCACATATTTTAATTAGTTTAATGAATAGATTATTAGTTTCACATAGATTTGGAAAGTAAACAATACAATGTCAAAACAAAGTCATATTAGCTGGAAGCACTAGCAGTGAATAGTTTTACTAATTGGGTAAGTGAACATAAAAGGTTCTTCATCACTCTTAAAAGTAATGTTTGAAACTACTGCAGTTGTCAACAGAAAGACAATTACAATCTGTTCCGTGCGATGGAACATTTGTACTACCTGCATCAAAGTCACATGAAAGTCAAGGACAAATCTTTTCAAACAATAATAAGCTGAAAGGAAAAATGAGATACAATTGGAGCAAATGTTCTTTATTCTGAGCGCGACAACAGAAATATTAACAATAAAAAGTAATTTTCTAATGAATACTATTTGCATAGAATATCCTGAATGATGTTTACCTGGTCCCACACAGGTGTGATTGAGTCATGGAAATGTCCATTGCATTGCAACTGAAGAGGAGGCATTGGGATGTGATAGGGTATTTTCACCTAGGTTAGGGAGAGTACTAGTAATCCAAGTACATATGCTACAGACACAGATGTTGCTGCATCTTGAGATGAACACAACTCTTTATACCAATATGCTGTGTATAAACTTTATTTTCAAGCATGCTTCTTTTGAGATGTGAGAACAAACCTTCATAAAACTAACATTTTCTCTGATTCGGGCCTGTACATATGGGGCAACATGCAGAGCTTAAAGCGGTCATGCAGAGGTGGGAGAACTCATGCCACCTAATTACCCCCCTCCCATCCCCCCATTAGGCAGAGACAGGGCCAGTGGTAGGGTTTTTGGCATCCCCTTGCAAACTAGTCCAGCTCATGGCCTCCCAGGAATTCAGTGGCAGCACATACCACCACTTGCTTTAGCTCAGAGATTGTTACTCTGAACCTATGTGTCATCACTTAATGGCCCATTACTCATGCTTAAATACAAGTTATGTGGGTACTTGTGAGTTATCCGGGCTGCCGATTTTTTCATCGCGCCCGAAATCGTGGGCATCGCGTCGGTCGTGGCCGTTATAAGGAGCCGCGACGCGATGCCCACGATTTCCCATAGACAGTAATGTTAAAAGACACGATGGACCCGATTTCTGACCCGATTTCCCATAGACAGTAATGTTAAAAGACGCGATGGACCCGATTTCCCATAGACAGCAATGTTAAAATAAAATGACCATGTGAAATTGGCCAATATGTTTTTAAAAAAAATGTTTCATGGCCCCCCACCACCGTTAACGCCACCCCGCTATTGACGCCAACCCGAAGCGTGGCGAGCGCAGCGAGCCCGCGAGGGGCGGCGGTACGCGTCCTCCGACCTTTTCATGCCCTACTATCCACTAGGGCGTGGAGTGAGAATAGAATAGTGTGGCGAGCGCAGCGAGCCACCGAGCCCGAAGCGTGGCGAGCGCAGCGCGCCCCGCGAGGGGACGCGGACACCTTCACAGGTATCCGCGTGCCCTTGCGGGCTTCACAGGTGTCCGCGTCCCCTCGCGGGGCTCGCTGCGCTCGCCACGCTTCGGGCTCGGTGGCTCGCTGCGCTCGCCACACTATTCTATTGTCACTCCACGCCCTAGTGGATAGTAGGGCATGAAAAGGTCGGAGGACGCGTACCGCCGCCCCTCGCGGGCTCGCTGCGCTCGCCACGCTTCGGGTTGGCGTCAATAGCGGGGTGGCGTTAACGGTGGTGGGGGGCCATGAAACATTTTTTTAAAAACATATTGGCCAATTTCACATGGTCATTTTATTTTAACATTGCTGTCTATGGGAAATCGGGTCCATCGCGTCTTTTAACATTACTGTCTATGGGAAATCGGGTCCATCGTGTCTTTTAACATTACTGTCTATGGGAAATCGTGGGCATCGTGTCGCGGCCCCTTATAACGGCCACGACCGACGCGATGCCCCCGATTTGGGGCTAAATCGCGGGCATCGCGTCGGTCGGGTGTCCTTAAGTTAACCAAACTTAAGGACAAAATCGGCAGCCCGGATAACTCACAAGTACCGTTATGTGAAAGGCCATTCATCAATAGGGGTCTGACAGTGCCACATAATAACCATCAACTGTAAAGTTTTTGGAGTTTGCCAGTAAGAACAACTGTCATCTTCAGCTGGTGCTGGTCCTCATAGTGCCACTTGTTCTTATACCAAGGTATTCCATGAATGAAAATAGGGATCTGAGCAGAGCCACAAGTGTTGCAAGTGGCTATTGCCACCTGCAGCCCGTCCGATCGTGCTTTCCGAGTGAACCTAAATCAGGCCAATAATGCTAAATGCCATGGTTGATTTGGTGAATGTTGAAATTCTGGGAACATTATATTAGTTTTTCACATTTGTTGACATCCTTAATATTGTCATTCAATACATGTTGCCATTATGCAGTTGGCATTCATAGTGTTGACTTTCTAAACGCAGCAATAACATACCACACCCCCTGGTACAATACAGCTCTCCAGTTTTAAGGCATACAGCAATATACTGTACATAAAATTGTTCTCACTTTGGGGCCCATTTACTATGTTGATCGCATATATACAATCCCATCTGGGTGGGATCTACTGCCCAACCCAGGATCCCATTACAAAGGCAGAATGTATGTTCCTGCTGAGGCATGGACAGGGGCTCCTAAAGGAGTTTGTCCCTGCAAACTGCTCAGCTGAGTGACAGGGGGTCTGCGTATACAAGGTTAGCGCTGTCCGCACTACCTGACGGAATGAAGGCAGGGCGATATCTGAATGTTTCAGCGGTAGAAAGTGCTGCCTTTAAGAAATGCGACAGGAAACCCTACTTGCAGCTACAGTACACAGTATTAAAACATTTCTTCCTTTTTGGTAAGAATTGTACGGAGACCAGACATACAGAAATAGTTTTTAATGTATTACCAAAGGTATTTAGAAAATCCCAGAAATTGCTTTGTAGCTTTCAGGAGTACAAACTGTCATCAATTTTAAGTGCTTTATCTTTCCTGGGACCATCTGAATGCTAGAGCGAAAGATAAGAAATTCCAGAAATGGAACCTGTCATTGTTAAAACATACACTTCTAGAGTTTTCCCAAATGCCTGTTTCTGTAATATTAATATGTAATATGTAATGTTTCTGATTCCTCTCCCTATGCAATGCTTGGTTGCATAGGGAGAGAAATCAGTAGCAGAAAAAAAGACGTAATAATGCCACTTTATATGTCATTGGTACGGCCTTATCTGGAATACTGTGTCCAGTTCTGGAGACCATATCTTCAGAAGGATATAAATACATTAGAGAGTGTACAAAGAAGGGCAACTAAAATGGTGCATGGCCTACATCACAAAACTTACCTGGATAGACTAAATAATCTTAACATGTAGTTTGGTGCAGAGAAGGGAAAGGGACATGATAGAAATCTTCAAATATATCAAGGGTTTTAACATAGTACAGGAGCAGTGGCGTAACTATGCCTTCGCAGCCCCCGCCGTGGCGGGGAGGCGCTGAGTAACTATGGGCGCCGGGGGGGGCTGCGGTGCTATAATTACCCGCTGCGCTGCTGCCCGGCCGCATCTGCGGTCACTGTCCCGTCACTCGCTCCCGGCGCCGGCTCCTGCTGATAATGAAAACTGACACTTAGAAAATGGCTGCCCCCGTATTGCAGCCATTTTTGGCAGCCATTTTCTAAGAGTCACTTTTCATTATCAGCAGGAGCCGGCGCTGGGAGACTGGATGAGACAGTGACCGCAGATGCGGCTCTGTCAGGTATGGGCATGGGAAGGGGCGCCGAGGGGAGGGAGAGAGAGAGGGGGGAGCGGAAAAAGTTTGGCGGGGGGGGCGCAAAATATATAGTTACGCCACTGTACAGGAGGGACATTTTCAAAGGAAAAGAAGTAATAGAACACGAGGACATGCACTAAAAATCAAGGGAGGTAGGTTCAGGGGAAATGTTAGAAAGAATTACTTCACAGAAAGGGTAGTGGATAAGTGGAATAGCCTCCCATCAGAGGTGGTAGAGGCTAAGACAGTAGAACAATTTAAACATAATTGGGATAGGCATATGAATATCCTTACAAAGAAATAAGGATTAAAAAGGGTTGAGTTTACCTGAAGGATAAAAAAGGGGCAGACTAGATGGGCCAAATGGTTCTTATCTGCCGTCAAATTCTATGTTTCTATGTTTCCATGTTACCTTTTACACCAAATACTGAGTTCAAGTATTTTGGATATTGAACATGGTTTAACCTGTGTTAATTTCCTTTGCCTCTAAGGAAAGGACCAACCCTGACAGGGTCATGGAGCAAGGACAAAAAAGCCAGGTAGACACATTCACACTGACAAACTACCTGGGTATTTCCTGTGCTTGCGCTTTGAGCCAAATGTAATGCGGCAATTAATTACATGGCAAAATCAACCTGATTTTTCAGTTAAATGATTACTGCTTTAAAAAAAAAAAAAAACTCTTCAAAAATCTCTCTTTCTGATGAGAAAGGAATATCTCCTATCTATCTATCTATCTATCTATCTATCTATCTATCTATCTATCTATCTATCTATCTATCTATCTATCTATAGATATATATATATATATATATATAATATATAGTTGAATGCAGTGACATACAGATCTGAAATGAAGATTAGGTCTGGATAATGTTATATAAGTATTGTCTAGGAAAGCAATAGCAAACTAAATAAATATAGATAACCCCAAAAGAGTAGTTAGCAATATATTGATTACCGGTGCACTGTGATTTTGCAAAGTGATTGTAAAGTTTGGAGTAAAAAGGAATTTTTTTAATGGTTGTTTCTATTTAAATCCTAGCATTCAGTAGATTTTATATAATGTTCTTTGTTACAGCCGTACATGGATGATCATGATGACAGTTTTCTAAAAATAAAAGAGTACCTGCTTAAACTGACACAGCCTTGCCCAGGCAATCTCATTAAGCACTTGTAGTAACTCACAGGATCTGGCAGGATTGGTATCATTAAGTCTATAGCAAAATCAAAGAAATATAGTAGTGGTAAATTATTGGTCTTCTGTTTAAAAAATATTTCAAGGAAAATTCAGAACGGAAATGGGGTCAATATCCAGAGACTGGAAAATAGATGGATGGAGTATTTTTTATGTTTTTAAGAAAGTTAAGAAAACGACAACTGGACAAAGATAGGATTGACTACCCGTTGATGATAGGGAGGTGTTGTTGCAGCCATGATTTTGGAATTGCACCAATATGCTGGACGCTGGTTTGTAAAGGGGAACAATACTAAAATAGGAACTAAGGGACTAAGGAATATTTGTATGGCTTCAATGTAACTGGTCTTCCTAGGAAGGAATTTTCCAGCAGACCCCAATTTTAAGACTGTCATGGCATTTACCATATTTCTGAATAAGAACTAAACAATGCAGTATCTTGACCTGCCAACTTGTTCTTGATGTTGTCTGAGAGCTCTTGCCACTTGCCAGGGTTGCCTGCCAATCCTACATTCATTTATTATGTATGTAAAATAAAGACATAGTGATCAGTAGACATGGTGCCATAAACATAACAGAGGATGCCTGACCAAGTTCATATAATTCTATTTCTATAATAGGGAAACAAGCTTGAGAGGAGGAATATGACAAATACTCCTTTACCATACTCTGAGGTTTGAAGGATTATCCCCACAATAGGAAGGTATTCAACTCATAGGATTTCAAAAGGATTATCCCCACTATAGAACTCACAGAATTTCATCAGTCAAAAATGTAAGTTTTCACAATTTTGGGTCGAATTTAAATTTCGACCTATTCAATTAAAGTGCAGATTTTTTGACAGTCAAAAAACATGTTGATCAGCAAATTACTGGTCAATTCACGTGCTTTTTTCAAATTGTAGCAGCTTTATAATGTTTTGTTTTAGACTTCTGAGCTACCTAGTTGTAAATAATATAATTATTTGCAGAGGTCCCTGTGGACACAGCTGCTTTCATTAGTTTCAATGCTGTCTGCTTAACTGCTGCAATTTTAAACAGAGCTAATTATCTTCTCAGTGGTGTTTAGTGGAGATAGCATACTTGTCATTAAATAAGAAAGCTCAATATGTTCATACTATATTGGATTTGCTCCTAACTGGGCAGATTGTAATAGCTCAATCAGGGAGGAACCAGTGATATGTAGTAACTAGTACCATATCAAAAAAGAAACAATGCTGTAATTGCTACAAATAGTTAGTCCCTATGAGATGTTACATGACTTATTTAGCAAGTAGATTTACATTAAACATAGCATATTCAAATCCCAATTTCAGAATATGCCATATCTGGCCTACTCTACCAAAGATGTCCGAGAGACTACTGATTTTTGGGAGGGCTTGACCGGACTGCATACATTAGACCACAGGTTCTCAAAGACGGTGCTTAGGACCCCACACAGTGCATGTGTTGCAGGTCTCCTCACAGAATCAAGTAAAATAATTAGCTCCATTTGTGGATCTTTTAAAATGTCAGTCAGTAATGAATGCATCTGTGCACCTGCCGGTTGACCTGGAAAACATGAACTGTGTGGAGTCCTGAGGACTGAGTTTGAGAATCATTGCATTAGACAAACCTCCCAGATACCTTTAATTTCCTGAGTGATGGAGGACTGTGGGCTTGATAGAATGGATTGCATTATCATACAACTATCCCTTTGACCTAGAAATTATTTTTGCAAAGTAAAATGATAAAACTTCATGCAACTTAGTGATTAGTGCTAGAGAAAAAAGATATTTTTACCTCCTTTATTTGTTGCGATTTTAAACCAATCTGTTTCTCCTTGATCTATTCAAACTATTGCTTCTTGATCTATGGAGATATTCTGTATAAAGATAATCAGATGTTCTAGTATGCCCATCCTTCTTAATGTGTTTTAGAGCTTTTCATGAATGACTTACTATATAGCAGGGGTGGGGGAACCTTTTTTGTGCCAAGGGCCATTTGTATGGGGGGAAAAAATCCTTCTGGGACCATATGTAAAAATTTCTCTTTCAAATTGTCCTGCTGCAGCAGTCCCGCGCTCCGACGGCTGCCACTGAATAGGACTGACAGTCTCCGGCTGCTGTTGATTAAGAGGAATCTCGTGAGAACTACCATCCTCTCATGAGAAATCCCCTGTACTTGACTCCCGGCAAAGCTGCCAGGTGGGTGGGCGGGCCACTCAGACCGGATACAGTAGCTGCATACGGTTCCCCACCCCTGCTATATAGTCAATGAAACACTTGTAGCTATCCTTTTGTTATTTTTGGGTCTTTTCATGCTTCCACCTGACCTTACATCTGCTACGATGTGTATTGTGCCTCTCCCTTGTCTGAATCCTGCTTATATTTTAGGCAATTTACACTTTGCTACTGTAAATCAGTTACAGCTTACGAATTGATTCAAGTTAGATATAAAGTATGTGAAGGGGTGAATTGGAAAACTTAAGTGGTGTTTGAAAAACTTCTAAAAGTGGTCTTACAGTATGTAGGCAGCACCTGATTATCTCTTAATGCAAGCATATAGTAGATTTCCGCTAGCACAAAGAAAAAAATACTGTAAATCACATTTACCAAAACTTTGAGTATCTTATTGACCAACAATAAATACAAGTTCAACCATAAACAATATAAACATTTTGAGAATTTTCAACTACCATACAATAATAAACGTCAGTGACCATCGTACAATGCAGCAATCATCCTAGTTAATAAAATAATACATATAGAGCATCATATTGACTGCCATACAATTCAGAAATCACTTTAGCAACCATTGCACAATACAGAGAATACCCCAATGATTATTATGTAGTACAGACAGAACCACCATACAGTACAGAGAACATCCCAAAGACTACTATACAATACAAAGAGTATCCCAGTGACTGCCATACAATATAGAAAGCATAGTAGTGACTGCCATAAAACACAGTGCAATACATAAATCATCCCAGTGTTTGAAATACCAAACGGAGTGTATCCTAGTGACTACCATAATAGATCATTTGTGTAACTGTACCACAATGTTGTCCCTTCACTATTAAATATCTCCTCATCAATAAAATAATTCCTTCGGGAGCATCTTTAAAAGTTAATTCAAAATAATTACAATTGAATAACCATTAACTCAATCACACCTATTCAATTTTAACACTCACATCAATTAATACAAATCATGTTATTTAACCCCCTAATTTTTTCACCAAGTCTGATCATAAGAACCCCTTCATTTTCATAAACCTCATTAGTATGATTAGTCTATAGACCCAAATAATAAATTTAAATTATAACAAAATCTTATTCTTAATATTAGCTTCACTTATTTATTTATTTAATTCCTAGCTATAGCCCGAGTGCCGACTCATCTGTGTGATTATCCGGCCTTTCTCTATATTGTAGCTACACAGCAGTCCATTGTGGAGGAATCATATCTTGTTGTGGCAAGTGAAGGGCTATGCACTGTAGCAGGAAACTGCATCCCCCCCCCCCCCCCCCAACTTGATATCAATTATTTCAATCTCACATTTACTAATGTCTTGGAGTGGAAGACTTGTTAGAGGTAAACTACTGCCCCAAGTTAAGGGCTTTTGTAATGTTAATGAATGCAAACACAGCATGGCAGTGGTCTTTGTTGACTTGCATTGCAGCTGTCGCATTCAAGTGCATGAAACAATTGTTTCAGTCACCTACATCTTAGCCAGCCCTGACTCGGGGCCAGGTAATTGAGCATGTACAGTAGCACACTATGTATACACTCATAAAAATTAGGTATATAAAGGGCATAATTTAAAAAGCATATTTATTTAACAGTCCTTTATCATTTGGGTTACATTTTATATAGGTTAGACTTAAAAATAAAGCCATCTTTTAAAATAAGTACTTACTTCAGATGCACGCTTATGACTTTTTGTCTGGTTTAGAGGTTGTGTTTTGCATTTATGTTTCCTGTACTTCTCTATTACATTTTAGACATGCGCTATAAAATAATTTAGACTTTTACTTGCTGGAGTAAGAAATGATGGGCCTAATTCATGCAGAATCTCACGGCTGCTAATTAGCAGGCTGGGGGATTATCATTAGACTGTACATTCGTACAGCCTGTAGTACACATGCGTGAGGCTGTCCTGTGATAAAATCCTGCTACTTTTTTATTGCTGGCCATACGCAAGTTGTATGACAAGAAGCCAGCGATTGAGGGTATTAACTAGAGATGTGCACCGGCCACTTTTAGGGTTTTGGGTTTTGGGTTCTGATTACCTTGAGGTTTTGGGTTCTAATGGGTTTTGCCAAAACACCTCCTAAGTGTTTTGTGTTTGGATTTCTTGGGTTTTGGGTTCTGATTTTTTTGTTAAAAAAGCATAAAAACTGCTAAAATCGCAGAATTTTTTTTTTTTTGCTCCTACACTATATTAACCTCAATAACATTCATTTCCACTCATTTACAGTCTATTCTGAACAGCTCACACCTTACAATATTGTTTTTAGGGCAAAAGGTTGCACCGAGGTAGCTGGATAACTATGATAAGCCACACAAGTGTGCGGCACAAACACTAGACTGATATGGCACACTTAGCATACCCTCTAGGCTGATACTGCACACCTAGAATTACCCCTGGACTGATATGGCACAGGTAGCATCACCCCTGGACTGATACGGCACATTTAGCATCACCCCTGGACTGATATGGCACACTTAGCATCCCCATAGTCTGATACGGCACACCTAGCATCACCCCTGGACTGATATGGCACAGGTAGCATCACTCCTGGACTGATACGGCACATTTAGCATCACCCCTGGACTGATATGGCACACTTAGCATCCCCCCTAGTCTGATACGGCACACCTAGCATCACCCCTGGACTGATATGGCACGCTTAGCATCACCCCTGGACTAATACAGCACACTTGGCAGCACCCCATGAATTATACGGCAGACTTGGCTTACCCCAGGAATTATACGGCACAGTTGGTGGCACCCCTGACCTGATACAGCACACATGGAATTATACGGCACAGATGGCGGCACCCCTGGACTGTTACGGCACACATGGCGGCAGGCATGGAATTATACGGCAGACAAATTCCTGCAGTAAAAATAAAAATGTGTATTCTTTTAATTATAAAAAAGAGCAGCACACCTTACTTAGCAACACCCCATGAATTATACAGCACTCTTGGCTCACCCCTGGACTACAGCGCATTTAACAGCCCTTGCAGTAAAAAAAAAAAAAAACACCTTAATTTTATTTTCATTAAAAAAAAGGGCAGCTCCCCTGGTCTGATATGGGACACATGGGGCACCCCTGGAATTATACGGCACACATGCGGGCACCCCAGGACTGATACAGGACACATGGGGGCACCCCTGGACAAATACAGCACACATGTGGGCACCCCTGGATGGATACAGCACACATGTGGGCACCCCTGGACTGATAGTACTGGTAGCCAGTGGAAACGGCAGATTGGAATTATATACTGCAATAAATACTGGTAGCCAGTGGCAACAGACTGGAATTATATACTGCGATAAATACTGGTAGCCAGTGGAAACAGCAGACTGGATTTTTATATACTGTGATAAATAATACTGGTAGCCAGCGGCAACAGCAGACTGGAATTATATACTGCGATAAATACTGGTAGCCAGTGGAAACAGCAGACTGGATTTATATACTGTGATAAATAATACTGGTAGCCAGCGGCAACAGCAGACTGGAATTATATACTGCGATAAATACTGGTAGCCAGTGGCAACAGCAGACTAGAATTATATACTGCAATAAATAAAATACTGGTAGCCACTGCCAGTGGCAACAGCAAACTGGAATTATATACTGTGATAGGTACTGGTAGCCAGGGGCAACAGCACACTGGAATTATATACTGCAATAGGTACTGGTAGGCACTAGCCAGTGACAACAGCAGAGAGCAGACTGCAGCAGACACTAGGCAGTGCAGGGCAGGCAGTGGCACTAGCAGCACCAGTGGACTATCACACTGTGACTGACTATACAGGAGCAGACTCAGCAGAGGCAGGCCCCAGCACAAAGGAGAGACAGAACACAGCACCAGTCATCCTTGCAATGGTGATGTCTTGATCACTGAGCAGAGACACAGTACACAGCAGCACGGGCCCCAGCAGAGACCACACACACAGCAGCAGCACACCCTTCCCTACCCTTCTCCGAGATTGGAGTGAAGATGGCGGCGCGAGGTTGCGGAATTTAAGGGTTCCGTGATCTCGCGAGAATCCGACGCCGGGCGATGACGTTTTGCCTGTGCGCCCGGATTCGAGTAAGGCGGGAAGCGCCGAGCGCTGCTCGTATCCGGGCCCGGATTGATGACGTCCGTGCTGGCTCGGATCTGAGGAATCCGAGCCCGCACATCTCTAGTATTAACTGGCAATTTCTAGGAGTGTCTGTCTATATCCATGAACATTTACAGAAAGGTTTCTTTAGACCATCTTTATCTCCTGCTGATTCAGGATTATTTTTATGAAGTAGAAGAAGGACTTCACTCCTGAATAAACTATGGAGGCCTTAATGCTATTTCTATCAAGAATTGTTCACTGAACTCTTTGAATAATTAAAAGGAGCCACCATCTTCACCAAGCTAGGTCTACAAGGAGCATATAATTTAATCAGGATCCGTGCAAGTGACGAATGTTAGAATTGCTTTCAGTACCCGAGTGTCACGACCACTGGACACAAGCGGCGCTTACCAGTTCAGGTCCAGTGTCGGGGTCTTAGATCCCTTCATGTTGGTACCGGCTGGAGGAGTCCTGCGGGTGTTTCCCAGCAGCCGTGCCTATCATCACCTGCCTAGCATTGTGGGTCTCCATTCCCTGGCGCCATGTTGGCTTGGCCCTGTGTCTCACAGTGCGCCGCCATCTTCCCATGGCCGCCCAATGGCTTTCTCTCTCTCAGTTGTGCTCGTCCAATCAGGAGCTAGCCCGGGGGATTTAATCCCTCACCTGAGACTCAGCAGACGCCAGTGCTTCGCTATCTCTTCCCAGGAGGTAACCTGCGACCTGTGCTTCCCAGTGTGCTGCTGAACCAGCTCCTGCTTCCAAGATCTCCCAGTGTGTACCAGCACCAGCGTTTCCACACCTGTGTGCTTCTGAGCTCCCTGCTTCCAAGTCTCCCTGTGAGTACCTGCACCAGTGTCTCCGCACCTGTGTGCTTCCAAGACTGTGCTCAATCTCCCAGTGTGTACCAGCACCAGCGCTTCCAAGTCTTCCCTGTGAGTACCTGCACCAGAGTCTCCGCACCTGTGTGCTTCCAAGGCTGTGCTCAATCATCTCCCTGTGAGTACCTGTACCAGAGTCTCCACGCCTTGGTGCTTCCAAGACTGTGCTCTATTCGTCTCCCATTTCAGTACCTGCACCAGAGGCCGTATCCGTGTGTCTTCAGCTCTGCTGATCTCCCAGTGTGTACCTGCACCGGCGCTGCCGCATCCGTGTGTCTCCAGCTCTGCTGCTCCGCTGATCTCCCAGTGTGTACCTGTACTGGCGCTGCCGCATCCGTGGGCCCCCAGCTCTGCTGCTCCGCTGATCTCCCAGTGTGTACCTGCACCGGCGCTGCCGCATCCGTGTGTCTTCAGCTCTGCTGCTCTGCTGATCTCCCAGTGTGTACCTGTACCGGCGCTGCCGCATCCGTGTGTCTTCAGCTCTGCTGCTCTGCTGATCTACCAGTGTGTACCTGCACCGGCGCTGCCGCATCCGTGTGTCTCCAGCTCTGCTGCTCCGCTGATCTCCCAGTGTGTGCCAACACCTGCGCTGCCGCATCCGTGAGTCTCCAGCTATATTGTTCCATTTGGTCCCAGTGTATCCTGACACCTGTGATTCCACCTCCGTGTATCCTCTGAACTGATTGCTCAAGTTATCTCCCAGTGTGTACTCCTGTTCCATGAACTGATTGCTCAAGTTATCTCCCAGTGTGTACTCCTGTTCCATGAACTGATTGCTCAAGTTATCTCCCAGTGTGTACTCCTGTTCCATGAACTGATTGCTCAAGTTATCTCCCAGTGTGTACTCCGGTTCCATGAACTTGTTGCTCCAGTGATCTCCCAGTGTGTACTTCGGTTCCTTGGACTTATTCTATACTTCAAGTATTAATACCTGAGACTGGATTCAGTATGAAATCCCGGCGGTCGGGATCCCGGCGTTCAAAATCCCGACCGCCGAAATCCCGACAAGGGGGGGATGTGGATCGTCCCCCCTTGCAGGTTTGCTGCGCTCGCCACGCAGCGGGCCCGGTAGGGACACGGCCCGCGAGGGGACACGGTCTCATAAGAAAAACGGGAGCCCAGATATTACATAAGTACCAAATGTTCCTTTAGGCTAAATTTTGTTACCATTTATTTACCAATATCACGTCTTTCTTTGCAGTCTATGGTCAGTATCCCCAAGTCATAGATTTCCAATCTCTTCTTTCAGTGGGTGCACCAGCAACGAAGCATAGTTTACAGCATTACACAAATTATGAAAGGAGATTCCTCAATCCCTCAAAAAGGCTTCAAGTTATTCTAACATTTTTGCTAATCGCTACATGGAGCAGTTATGTACCTAAAACCAGGTGACCATGTTTGGTTGTCCAGCCGCAATCTCTGACTCAGGATACACTTTATTAAGTTTGCCATCCAGTGTATCAGACTTCTCCTATTTACCAGGTAATAAATCCGGTGGTTTACAAATTGTAGCTATCTCCTTATATCAGAACCCCAAATTCTTTCACATTTCTTTACTATGACCTCTCATCTTGAACAGATTTTATTCAATGCCTTCCAAGACCCCACATATTCAGACCCATCTGGTTATTGAACTAGAAGTGGAAAGACTTCACTTGAGGTACAGTCATTTACAGTATCTCATTGACAGGAAAGGGCATGGTCCAGAATTAAGAGTACGGATGAACTATTTGGCTTTGCAAGAAGAGAAAGTTGCAGTACCTCTAATTATGCACACTTCAGCTGCTATACATACAGCGAAGAAAATGTCACCCAACTTTGAATCACAATAAGAACAAAGAAAAGTTTTCACATATACATTTTATGAGCGCTGTGTGAAATATGTGAAGACTTTTTATGTGTTCCTCTTCTGCTTTGCAGTTAATTCAAGCTTTTCATGCCAGGTTCCCCAAGAAACCAGAAATGTGTCCTAAGGTAACCTTCAAAATTGGGGTTTCTGTCAGGATTTAGTGGGGTTTATTTACTAAGATGGGAGTTGCCCACAGCAACCAATTAAATGTACTTCTTATTTAGCACCCTCTAGAAGATAATAGATAAAATCTGATTGGTTGCCCATAGCAACATCCCATCTTCAATAGACCTCCCATCTTAGTAAATAAACCTCAGTGTGGTAAAAACTTACTAGCCTGTGGGGAAGGTGGCAGAGGCACACATGGGGTGGGGAAGGTGGCAGAGGCATACATGGGGTGGGGAAGGTGGCAGGGGCACACAAGAGGTGGCAGAGGCGCACATGGGGTGAGGGGGGGTGAGCCATAGAAGGGTGGGAGCTGGCTATGAGTAGCCCAGCCAGGGTGATCAAGGGACAATGAAGAAGTTGTGACAGACATGGGGATGGGCAACACATGGAGTCAAGAGGAAGCTGAACTACTACAATTCCGTTCCTTTGGAGGGGGCACACATCCCCTATGCCACTTTCTTAAACCTGAAAGACTGACAGAGGAATCCACTGATGCTAATGATCCCAACCCAAAGCTGTTTTTTCTACTCACACTTGTACAGGCAGACATCTGCCTGTGAGTGAGAATTAGGCTGCAGTCACGATCACCAGCAGCATCAGTGGCCACACTCTGTCGGTGGCACTTCAAATCTGAGTCTTCCCTGCAGGTTAGTCCCCTTTCCTCACCTACTCTTATGCCCACCTCCTCAGTCAGTCCGGCCTCTTAGCAGTCAGCACAGCCTCTCTGACTGAGAAAACACAAAGCTCTGCCTACCATGAGCTGCCTTTGACTGAGCGCTGTTGGCTGTCCCCGCGTGTCCGTTCCTTTATCAGTGCAGCCGCCGCCTGTCAGTGAGAGAGCCGCACAGCACACCAAAGCTAGTGTACAACATGCCAGACTTATTGCCACGAGGAGAGCGTGAGGGAAACGGGGGGGAGCATGGCGGTTGAGGAGAGGAGCTGTGACCTAAGTAGTGCAGACTTTGGTGCGTTTGCAGGAGCAGGCACCTGGAGCATGTGCTCCACCCTTGTCACGCCTCTGACCGGCTGCAGGTCACTGTGGGACTGTCTCATCAGGAAAAGGTTCTGTAGAACCAATAGTACATTAGGTATCGGTTCTGCAGACCGGTGCGAACCGGCTGAATCCCACCATTGTGTATATTGTAAAGAACCCTGAATGACACTGCTGTGTCCCTGATTGCCAGTAACTTTTTCTGTGTGTGATGCTGATGTGTCATAAATTGCTCAGATAATTTTCTATGAACTTTGTTTTTTTCCTTTATAGTATTGTTGTGCAGTGCTATATTACAGAAGGCTTATGCATATTACATCTTATGAGTAGTAGTAGTTTATTTATAAAGCGCCACAAAGTGTCCGCAGCACCGTACATAGCAAACAAAAAACAAGTTACAAGGTAACGTACAGGGTGTGTTGATAAAATACAGCATAGCTGATAGAACTAAAATCAGCATCAGTTCTGAAGTAGGTGTCGAAATTGTCGAGGAGACTGAAAATGAAGTAGAGGAAGGGAAGAACAGGGCAGGAGCACTGGTGAGGTAAAGAGGTAAGGTGAGTACGTGAGGAAGGAGGGCCCTACTCATAAAAGTTAACAGACTAAAAGGAGGTGGGTGGACAAACGAAAAAAAAAATAGGATAAGTAGGAAGGGATGGGAACGGGTGGAGGGGTAGGGTAGGTAGGAGGAGAGGTTAGGAGGAGGAGGGATAGGCTAGTCGGAAGAAGTGGGTTTTGAGGGAGCGCTTGAAGGAGGTAAGGGAATCAGAAAGCCTGATGGGTGGCGGGAGGTTGTTCCAGTGCAGGGGGGCAGCACAAGAGAAGTCTTGGACACGGTAGTGGGAGGAGGTGATTAGGTGAGAGGACAGACATATTACTGCATCTAGTTGCTGTCATATATATATGTGTGTGTGTATGAAATGATCCAGACAAGTTTGAAAGTACTGGGTGTTAATAAATCATAGCAGATGGCATTTCAGCAAATGCCTGGTTGGATTAAGCCTTTCACAGTTGTTTTTCTTTTTTGAAAACGATGGATTTTTAATGTTAACAGTTGTTTTTTTCAAAGATACTGTATGATAAAATATGGTTGGTTAAAGTGTTACTAAATTATGGGTTATTAGGGTTAAATGTTATTTATGTATATGTAAATTCAGGAAATTTAGTTTAATTTAATAATGTGTTTTTTGTTAACTGCTTTCAGTTGTGTGCAGGATACACTGTTAATACATGTTGGTATATATTTTATTGATGTATGCAAATAGGACATACATACTGTACATACAGATGGAGCAGGTCCCATCTTGGCTACCTATGGCGAGAGTTCCGTCAGCTGGCCATGGCTGGCCACGGCGCCCGCCATCGCAATACATTTTAAATGCTTGGCTATTCGCCGTGGCGTCTCCGGATGAGTGCAATACCAGTGATCATCCACCAGATGTCACTTCTGAAAACCTCTTTGCGCATGCGTAAAATTTGTGCTGCAGCGCGTGCATGAAGCGCAGGAACTACAGTAAATAATTTATTGTCCCTGGCAAGCCTAGTCAGCGCCTCTCTCACACCACCAGCACGAGCATGATCCCGTCTCTTTGGAGGAGAGGATCATGCTGACGCGGGCGGAGAGGCGCTGCATTTGTTTGACACGAAGGAGCGTCTCTGACGGACGCTCTTGCGACCCAGTTGCACAGACGTTCCAGTAATGAGATGCTTTTGCGTCTGAGTTGTTATTACGGCAGGGTACTACAGTAAAGTACTTTACTACTATTGTGCTGTGTCCACCAAGCTGTACTGTTCTATAGATAGTGTACACACTAATAAATAAAATTACATTGCATTGCGTACAGAATCATTACATTAAATTATACTGTACTGTATTGTACGTCTCATTGGTTTTGTTGAAAGGTGCTGGCCTTTGGCTAGTACAGTATTGTAGTTTTAACACACCTAAAAAAATTCCGGTTACCAATAAGGCTTTCTTGGCGTCTAAATTTGCATGGGCGCTTGAACGTCTGCACAGGTACTATACTGGTACTATACTGGAGCGGCACGGACGCTAATGCGTCTCAGTATATGTTCTAACGGTCGCCACATTTTGGTGTTATGACATTCACAGTAAGTTACTGATTCGTATAGGGATCATTTTACTTTTACACACAGTACTGTTACAGTCATGTACAGTAAGCTCGTTGAAGTGATACAATGTCTGGTTTTTATCAGTGGTCATCCGCAGCCCCAGTGGCGAAACCCGAGTCGGCCCGCCCCTTGGCGAAACCAACGTCTGAGACCCCTTCATGGATTAGCGCTGCAGGAGATGGTGTAGTGTAATGTCCTGTAATGTATTTCAGGTCAGTTTTACCCCCCTCCACCCCTGGGGGAGGGGAGGAGGCGGTTGACTTCAGCTGCATACACATTACTCCCTGGAAGAGACAATAGTGCAATGGTACTGTACTGTAGCCAAATCAAGTCCTCTTACTCTACAGTACCAACACTTCATGAACACCTACAGTAGCTGGGGCACAGGTGTACTCGTTACTGACTGACACATTATAAATGATCCACAGGTGGAGCTAATAACTTCACTTACAGTATGATTCTGTGAGGAGACCTGTAAAACATTAACTGTTTTATTTGTCTAGTTTTGTTAAAACTGTTACATTTAATGGTCTAGTTTTAAGAAATATCACTCTACAAAATATTTGAATAAAAAAAAAAAAAAATTGACACCGTAATCAAACACGGGTCTCCAGCATGAAGACCCGCGCACCTACCCACTACACTACGTAACACAGTGATGTGTATGGTCGATAGAGTGCTGATATAATAATCTGTGGCATCCGCAGCCCCACTGGCGAAACCCGAGTCCCGGCAGCGTCTGATACGGTCCTTTAATGAATTAGCGCTGTAATGTGATGTAATGTACTGTACTGTATTTCAGGTCAAGTCGACCCCCTCCACCCCTGGAAAGAGAGGAGGCGATTGACTTCAGCTGCATACACATTATGCACAGTACCAACAGTTCAAAATATTCAGCATCGGCTACGTGAACGTGAAGGTAAATGCTTGTATAGGATCATGACACTACACAGCCCTTTTGCGCCCTCCAATGTACACGAGCGACTCATTTGCACGAGCGTCTCATTTTCTATGAGCGGCTCATCGCGCACGAGCGTTTCATACCTTACGGTGAACGGAGCAACCATCAGACTTGGCAAACGCTATCTGTGGGTGAGATAAAACCATTAACCCCCTGTTTTCAATCACTGCATACCATCACTGCTGCATACCTACTGCTTGCTATACGCAAAATCAACCATCTGCTTGCTATAGTGCGTGCCACTTACACGCCAGAGTGACTGTTACCTTTATTCATTTCATCCTACCAAATAATAACTTTTCATCGGACATTTATTCCAATATCCATATTAACTTATTTCTACTAACAGCATTTCTGAGACGCATAAAATCCATCTAACAAATTTCATCATTCTTTATGTGGCTTATTAACAGCGGAGTGCCTCCAATTTAACAAACGTCCATTTTTAGCCCCATCTAAGGACTACTATCTATCAGGCTACAACCACCCAGCCGATATATTTATCCTATGAAAGATTTTTTAATAGAGTGTCATTATTTAATGTGTTTTTTATTTTCCTTATATATGTAATTTTTGTGTTCCTGATTATTTCCCTTAATGTTTTATGTATTATTTGATATAATATATTAAATTTATACTTTTTTAAGCGGTGTGTCCGTGTCATTCACTGCACGTTGGTCATTCCCTCTATTTTAGAGTATATATACAATAAATTGGGTTCAGCAGCGCAATACATACCAATTACCTTTCCTCCTCTTTGTACGATTATACTGTAAGCGCACTCCGTACGGCGAATGGCGGGTTTCCATTGGCACATTGCAGTATACCACTCCAACTCTAGCTTGATGGAGCATTAGCCACCCAGTGGTGGCGGATTGTATTGCATGGCGTGCACCCACGCCCCTTGGCGGATGCAAGAAGAATATCGGAGTGCAAGAACTTCCGCCATGGCGGCCTGGCGGCAAGGATGGGACCTACCCCATCTGTAGTATCATAGCAGTTTAGGCTGAAAAAAAAGCCTTCCATCCATCGTGTTCAACCTTAGAGCAGTGGTTCTCAACCTCGGTCCTCGGGACCCCCACCCAGTTCATGTTTTCCAGGTCACCTGTGCATTTTTAAAATGTGACAGTCGGTGATACAGAGGGCAGCTGCTGTTGACCTGGAAAACGTGCACTGTGTGGGGGTCCTGAGGACCGGGGTTGAGAACCACTGCCTTAGAGGGTGTTGTCTAGATGTTAATTCCCCTTTTGAATGTTTTAGTTCAATTCCACTTTGGGCTAAATTGTGTTTATCAGCTGTACCCCTGAATGATTTTATCCAATAGATATTTGCCCAACCTTAACCCCTTCCCGACATATGACGTAAATGTACGTCATATGCCGGTTGCGGTAGAATCAAGCCAGCTCACGGAGTGAGCTGGCTTGAAAGAGAGCAGGTAATGGCTGTATATTACAGCCAGGTACCTGCTCTCACGGCCACGAGCGGCGAGTTCGCCGATCGTGGCCGTTTAACCCTTTAAGCACCGCGGGCAAAGCGCCCGCAGTGCTTAAATAGCTGATCGGAGGGGGGGCGCCCCCCTCCGGCGCCGATCGGGGCCCCCCGCGGCGAGATCGGAGGGTGCCGATCGGTTGCCATGGTAGCCAGGGGTCTAATGTAGACCCCTGTGCTGGCCATGTCAGCATTCCTATTACATCCTGCCTGAGGCAGGATGTAATAGGAAGTGCTGAAAATCACTATGTTCAGCCATAGAGCTCTATGGCTGAACCTAGTACAGGCGATCGCGCCCCCTAGTGGTCAAGTACACTAGGGGGCCTTGTAGTAAAAGTAAAAAAAAAAAAAAGTTAAAAAAAAATAAATAAATAAATAAATATTAAAAGTTCAAATCACCCCCCTTTCCCTATTTCACAAATAAAAATAAATAAAAAATAAAAAAAATAAACATATTTGGTATCGCCGCGTTCCTAAAAGTCCGATCTATTAAAATATAACATTAGTTATCCCGCACGGTTAAAGGCGTAAACGGAAAATAATTCCCAACGTCAAAACTACGTTTTTTGGTCGCATCGCCTACCCAAAAAAATGTAACTAAAAGAGATCAGAAAGTCGCACATATCCCAAAATGGTATTAATTAAAAAGTACACTTCAGCCCGCAAAAAATGAGCCCTCACCCAGGTCCGTAGGTGGAAAAATAAAAAAGTTATAAGCCGCAGAACATAGCGACGCGACGCAAATTAGAAAAACCGTAACATTTTCTATTTTTTTTTTTAAGTGGTAAAACGTAACGAAAACTATATAAGTTTGGTATCACCGGAATCGTAACGACCCATAGAATAAAGATAACCCATCATTTTAAACGAACTATGAACTCCAAAAAAAACGTAACCAGCGCAAAATTGTGGAATGGCGTTTTTTTTTTTTTTACCCCACATTGAATTATTTCCTGATTCCTCAGAATATTATACGGTATAGTAAATGGTACCATTAAAAAGTACAACTTGTCCCGCAAAAAAAAAGCCCTCATGTGTCTATATAGCCGGAAAATAAAAAAGTTACGCTTATTTGAACGCGAGGAGGAAAAAAAAAAACAAAGTTAACAAAAAAGGCCCCGTCGGGAAGGGGTTAATTTAAATGTATTTGTTGCTTCTGCCAACACCACTTCTTCTGGAAAAGAGTCCCATACTTTTTACTGCCCTGACCATAAAAATGCTGCGAAATCTCCTCTCCTCCAGCCTAAGCGTATATACACGTGTCCTAGTCTCTGACCTCCAAGTAAACAGGGTGTCTTACAGTTCATTATATTGTCACCTGATATATTTGTACATGTTAAGTATGTCCCCCCTTAAATGTCTCTTTTCCAGTGTAAACATTCCTAATTTGGGCTAATCTGTCCTCATAGCTTAATGGTTCCAACCCTTTTATTAGCTTGGTGCCCTTCTCTGGACTTTTTCCAGTTCTATAATGTCCTTTTTGTAGTAAGTAGCCCAGAATTGTACTCAAAATTCTAGATGAGGTCGAACCACTGCATAATGATTTCAGTGTCCTCAGCTTCTATGCCCCTTGTTATGCAGGCTGGCATCTTGTTGTCCTTATTGGCTGCTACATAACACTGAGCACTGCACACCAGTTTGTTGTCAATTTGGACTCCTAGATCCTTTTACTAATCTGATTTACCCAATTCTACACCATTTAGGTTATATATATCCCACTGGTTATGTTTCCCAATTTGCATTTATCAACATTGAGCCTTATATTCTATTTGTCCACCCACTTGTCAAGTTTATTAAATTCCTCAGTAGTGTGGAGACATATTTGTTCTAACCATCCTGCTCAGTTTTGTGTAACCCCCTAAGGACAGGTACCCAACCTGAAAATGCACCATTTACCACCACTGGTAAAGACTCTGTTCTTGTATCATGCAGCCATTTTCTTACCCAGCTACAAATTTCCCCCCCCAGATCCAAATCCTCCATTTTGTTGATCAACCTTTTATGTGGCACAGTATCAAAGGCTTTTGCAAAGTCCAGGTAGATCACTTCTACAGCATATCTAGGTTCTTGCTGACATCCTTATAACACATTATTAGGTTAGTGGTAAGACCATTTTTTTTACAAATCCATGCTGGTTTCTACTGAAATAATTCAGGATACCATACCTTAAAATTCCCTGAAATAATCTCCCCACTATTGATGTTAAGCTCACAGCCCTAAATCTTGCAGGGTCATCTATTTTTCCTTTTTTGAATATTGGTACTTTTTGCGCGATTCTCCAATCCTTTGGCACCATACCAGATGAAAATGATTTATCAAAACTGTAATGCAGAGGATTTGCTTATTCTACCCTCAGCCCACACCCCCAACCCGCTCCCTGCCCTCCCCCACCACAAGTGCCTATTGGCTAGCGGTCCTGTGGGAGACTTTATTGAAAATAGCGGTGGACAGGGCAGCCGCAGCTCAGCTGGGCAGAGCAGGGCAGGGGAGAGAGCGGGGGAGTGGGCTGCATAGTTCTGGCACCCTTTGATCTTGCGGCACCCAGAGCTTGTGCTCCACCCTCCCTACGCCCCTGAGGAGGGCTTCCAGCCCTAAATATTCTGCCTCTGCCCATCACCCCATCTTTCACTCTCTGCCTCTCATTTTCAAAAAACAAATTTTGACTGAAAAAATTTGTTACAGATTTAAAACATAGTTTTTAATCCTTTCCTTCAAAATAGGATTTCAAAGAAACATACTTTTGAGGCACATAAAAAACATTTATCATTTGTGTCTCACACTGCGAGACATTTATCCAATGCATGACACGATACCATATACTTTAGAGATGGCGTTACAGTGCAGTATACCTTTTATTATTATCATTATTATTATTATAATATTTTTATTTGCTCTGGGATGAAGGCACGGATACAGTACTCATTATTAGCAAAGTGGTGATTTCAAGATATTCTTGCAGGGGGAGGACGCTGAAAATGCCAGCTCTTATGTAATACATATAAGTGTGGTTGCTTAAAATGTCATTCCTGAAGAGAAGATTTGAAGAGTAAGCAGAAATATAAAGGCAAATGTTTATGCTGAAGAACACACAAGACATTAGTAATCTACCACTGAAAAATGAAATGGAATTTGATGCATCATGTAATACAGCTATGAAACATGTTTGTGCTTTATTAAGAAATAATAATAATTAAGACAAGTTGCTATAGGATATTGTGCTGTTATATTAATAGGAGAGGCCATTTCTATTTATTTTTCTAGCAATAAAGATTCTTTTAAAGAAATTATACATCACTAGCTTCCTGAAGAACAACCAGTTGCCAAGCAACCTGCAGTTAGATGTGTGATTTGCTCACATCAGTGCATTCAAAATGATAAAACAAGAAGATGGAATAAAATAATTCTGTAGAGGTTTAACAATGAAATTAGGGAAGGATTACAATCACATGATTTAATTACAGTATAGACACTTAGGGAGTCTTTAAAAATGTTCTTGACTTTTTCAAAATCGTCTAAAAAAGGCCCGATTCTACTTATTACGTTGAAGTGCGGAAATCGCTATTTGACAATTTCTGAAGCTGAAACTGAAGCTGTATTAGGCCTAGAGTATAAAACACAAATAATTGTGGATAAAGATTATTTGTGTCCTCAGGCTGCACAAACATCATATGTACATCATGCTGTTCGTCTGGTGCCGCAGCATGTTCATTTGACATCTAGGGCCTAATTAAATGTATTGCTTATTAGAGAATTTGTAAATCAAATGATTATCAAACATCTGCACATGTGCGAGGGGAATTAGTGACTAAATATGCGTATGGATTATACATACAATGGAGCCGCAGTTTGACTGAAAGGAAGCCAGGGTTTGGGGACAGAAAGCTGCCATTTTCTTGGGGTGTTTGAGAAAACAAAGCCATGTCTCTGCGTTTTTAAGGAGGGTCTGTGATGTCCACTGCCAGCCTGTCCCAGTCGCAGATTAATGGAAGCTTATACCTACTCACATTTGCACAGACAGCAGAGTCTGTTCGAAAGCTTTGAGAATCATCGATGAATTTATGAATGGATAGCAGACAGCGTTCCATTTACAATTCATTCGCAATTTTGCAAGGTGCATTTCTTTTCTGTTTGGGTGGTGGCTTTCTCCTGGCAGTCCACTGCAAACTCTCTGATTAGCAATCCATACTGAATTAGGCCCATAGTTGTACATCCTCCTTTCCTGGTTTCGAGTAATTTTCTGCCCCCAATTAATTTTTAGCACACATTAAACCCAAAGCTATGCCCCCACCTCCATGTGGCATATGTTCCTCACCCCATTGACTTGTAGTAACTGGAGAAGCCAATAAAGGAAAAAACAAAAGTAGGCAAATATACAATAGATCAAATGCATGAATGTCAGACATTAGAGTAACCCTGTGGGTACTCAGGATGTCTGGTGAAATCATGCGGCCAGAGCTATTTAAGCTTAATCTAGATTCTTCCAATCATTTTCTAGGATGTAGTAGAGAAATGATATACAGAACCTGATTGGTTGGTATGGGCAAGATCACATTTTTTTATTTTTAGAAGCTTAGAGCGTGGATTAGAGGTTTATGCAAGTATATACAGAAATGCATACTACATTTATACAAGCTTTGCAACATCATTATCTGATTTGTAGTCAGGACACATGCAGACTGACTCACTGACGTCAAGCTTCATAGTGTGTCATTTATACGCTGCCTCTCTATGCCCATATCCAGTGCTGTAAATATCTATCTGTTATCTAAACGGCCTGGTATTTAGTAAAGCTGCTAAGGACACATTTAAATAACTTGACAAAGATCACTAATTCGACAATGGCTGACATTTTATAACCACGACAAGATGTGTCACGTACAGTTTTGATGATTGACCCTTTTTTGCCCGAAGTTTCTAAGTACTTCTATCTGGGCAATGTGGAAGTTGGAACAACAGATCTTTCCTCTAACCATTGGTTCTCATTCTCGGACCCCAAATAGTTCATGCCTTCCAGATCACCCAGCAGGAGCACTGTGTACCAACAACTGTCTCATTTTAAAACTCTACCGGTAAAGCTGGCTACAGATTTATTGTCCGATCTGGCTGGTTGGAACAAAAACCTGGTAATGGATGAGAGCAATTGAGAGTTAACCATTTGCTTTGAAATGTTGGAAAACTGGCAAAAACTAATTCAGATATTACCAGGTTTTTGTTCCAACCAGCCAGATCTGACAATAAATCTGTAGATGTATGGCCAGCTTAACCTGGAAAACATGAACTGTGTGGGTCCCTGAGGACCAAGCTTGAGGACCTGTGCTCTAGCTGTTTGGTATAATGGTAGCCCACATTTCCAATAGTAAATTTTAAAATACTCATGAGTTTATTTTGAAATTGAATATGATTGGACGCCATTCAAGCATATGTAGTAAAAGTGTGGACCTGCTTTCTCATAGTGCTTATTTATCAATAAATCTCAAAGCAATTTTATTTTGTCACAACAATAAACCCTGATAGAGTGTCTTTAACTTACAACAAGGTTGTATAACTACTTTACTATAGCTCTACCGGAAAAAAATAAACAAGGTAGAACTGATCACAACTAAGACATACTGTATTTTAAATACTATACACCATCTTCTCTCATACTGAGTGGAAACAGATGTCACCGCAGTTGATTGAGGTCCCATTCATTAGGTATGCATCACACAGACAGCTCTGCCATTCTATTTCCAGTGAACGGCGTGTGTAATCTCCGTGAGTCAGCACTGTTACAGATAAAGATTAAGTAATAAAGATATATTCAAATTTCTGAGCTTCTGTTCCCCATCAAGGGAATATTATAAGGTTAAAAATGGTGAGCATGACTGTGCATCTATTACTTCAAAGTTGGTGGTATTTCAAATGCATTGTTAGAACATGTTCTAAGTCAAATATTACTCAAGTGTGGAAATAAATATTTATATTTATTTCCTTGTAATTTTGGACATACCTGAATATTTTATGAAATATTCAGTAGGTTAGTATACAGTAGGTTAGAATAAATATACAATTTTAAACTAATAATAGTAATGTATATAATAACTATGGCCCAAAAGCATAACTGTAACAAGCATGTGATTTTGGGGGAGCTAAGGGGAAGGGGGAAAAAGGAAGCAGTCTGAAAGGGGAATATCTCAGTACATGACGATGCCCATATTAACTGTAGACGACATCTGCATTGTGCCCCATGACCCAGTTCTTTGACTGATGCCTCTCAAATATTTTTTTGCCCATAATCTAGAATCAGATTTAGGTTTAGGCACTAGGTGGGACTTAGATTTAGGCTGAGGTAAAGGAGGGTTACGCACTTAGAAGGTATTCTGTATGGACCTATTTAAATATACTGTACAGCTCTTCTGATCTACAGCTATCCTGACAATTACTTACAAGTTTCTGACCCAGTAGTTGAAATGGGGATTTATAAGTGCTGCGGTAATCCCCTGAAAATGGCATTTTAGAGGATTTACAGTAAAAAATGTTTTTATTTCAATACATACAGCGGGATGTATTAAAAATACATTGCTGGCTCTTGCCAGGGCGACACAAAGATGCTAGCACAAATGTATTAGCATATGCGGATAGCATCACAGTGTGGTGATGGAGGCCCCCCACGATACTGGTGATGTACTGTGCGGGGAGGACATCTCCGGCTCAGTGCGACTGTCCTGGTGCTCCCTCACCTGCAGCCGGAAGGACATCCGGCTGTGGCATTTGCTAGGGGGAGGAGGAATTTGATGGTGGACGGGGATGGGGTAGGCGTCTGCGGCGAGGAAAATGTGGCGGCCGGGTATTACCGCATTTTTCTCATAGTACATGCTGCCCATAGTGACACCAAAAAACTATGAAAAACTCATGTAGATCTTTCCCATGTTGACTTTTTGAATGTCGACCGTTTGACCCTGTTGACATTTTGTCTGTCAACCTTTTGAACATGTCAACCCTTTGACTGTCGACATTTTGACCCTGTCGACCAATAGTGGTTGACCTTTTGAATGCAGACCTAGACATTTTAGATCTAATATACCGTAACCATAATTAACATGACATTGTTTCATATATATTATTATTGAAAGGACATTTTACATTTAATCATCCCTTGAGATCAACTTGAAACTCTCACATTAGATAGTCTCATTTAAAATATACAGTATGTAAAAACTATTCATCAAAAAGCTGAGCAATCTAATAGCTAAGCAAAGGTTAATAAGGGGCTTTCATTGTATCTGCAGTGATCCAAAGGCATCAGTATTAAAATATCTCATGGCAATTCAGAGTATTAAAATTATGTTCAGCAGATTTAAGCGCCTATTGAAACTTCAGTTCCAGCTGCTGTAACCAGATCTAAGTAGAAAGGGTACTTGCTTAGTTTCACGGCGGCAGCTCTATGCTACGTTTTCAACGTAGCCTAAGCTACGTTGTCAGCGTAGCCGCCGCCGTGAAACTACACTGGGAGCAGGGGGAGCAAAGTGGTGGGTGGCAGAGGGAACAGGGTGGTGGGTGCTTTTTTTATACTTACCGTCCTCCGGTCGGTGATCCCCGCGGGCGTCGGTCACACCCCAGCGGCAGCTTTCAGTCCCCTCCTCCCGCAGACCCCCCCCGTCGCCAGCAATGTACGTAATTCATCGTATTGCCACTGGGCGAGCATCACATGGTTTCCCTGCTGATTGCATACATTGTCCGCTGACAGTGCCGGAGGAGGAGTAGTGAACGCTGGCGCCGTGGAGTGACTGCCGGAGGAGGCGGCCGTGCTGGAGGAGGGTAAGTATAAAGCACAACACACACATTTCCCCCACTATCTACGTCCTATCCCCAGTATTCACATCATACCCCCATTATCCACGTCGGCGCGGAGTTGATGTCATAAAGGCCCTTATTCTGATTGACGCGGACTTTACCGCGTACTTACGGATCGCGTCTTTATGGCGTCTGCGCATGCGTGGAGAACGCTACGCGCATGTGCCACGCCTTGACTCGGTACCAGTTCGGCCAAATCCCGTCCAAAACTGTTCACCGCTATCAGTCGGGAAATAGGGGCGTATTATGGGCGTCATGCGGAATGACACATGGGCGTAGTTTCAAAGTGGGCAAAACGGGGCGGAAACATGGGCGGACACGGGGGAGTACACTTATGTTGGGGGGCGTACATTCGGAAACCACTCCGAATGCACGCGATCAAAAAGGGCAGAAATGTGCGGTGTCCACAAGTGTACTATTGCTTTGCGGACACCACTCGTTCATGCGGTAGGCGAACGTACGCCTAATGACTACAACCATTAACACCTGAACCCAATAGAATCGACTCCTTTACTCATTACTCACTAATAGGACGCTTGTCAGTGCTTTAATTGAAACCATTGCTGCTTCAAGGAACCCGTACTAAACACCCACATATGCTGTACTTGTCAGACACTTTCAAACTGCTAACAATGGACATGACAGAATATTAATACTAGCAATACACATGTGTATTTGACATGTACTCATGAAACCACACATTTTGGGTAAAGTAAACACATTTATTTATATTCATGTCACAGTCAATGCCAGTGTGATGCAATGACCATAAAATAATACATACAAACAATAAACAACATGGCAGGAATGCCGCAAAATAAATAATAATACAAAACAAATATAATTGCACACAGATGGACTCCAGCACCTCCTATGTGCCACTGCACATGCAGCCAGTGGGAAATGAGGAGGCTGCTGGCCCTTCTACAGCAGGGCAAGCTGCACCTGACCATTCAACAGCAGGGCACCCTACACCTGGCCCTTCTGCAGCAGGCCAACCTGCAGCTGGCTCATATGCACCATCAGCAGAATCATTTGGAACACAACCGGGGACTTCACAAGATAGTACCATGGCCATCACTTCAAGTACAGCTGACAGTAATGGCAGGCAAAAGAGGGCAACAGGGGAACCACAAAGGACATATGAAGCAAGGGCTCAGCTGGTTCCCCTCAGCACGTGATTGGACACAAGAAGCTGACACACACAGCACAATGGAAGATTTGGGAACACATAACGGCAGAGATTAATGCAGCCACAAGTTCATTTCCGACCACGTTTGGCCTTGGTAGGCTCCTTGGCCTGTGCAGCAGCTCTTCGGGGACGGCCAGATGCTGGGGCAGGTGGAGCAGATGATGTGGAGGGGTTGGCTGGTCTACCCCTCCTGCCAGCAGGGAGTGTTGCCGCTGGTAATGCACCAGAAACGGATGCCATTAGGACCCTGTTGCTGGTAACCAGCTCCACCATAAGCTCATTATGGTGGAGGAGGAGATCATTTTGGCGGGTGGCTTGCTCGGCCAGCACCTGAGCACTTGCAGCCATGGCCTGCATGCTCGCAGCCATGGACTGCTGGGTGCTGACCAAGCTCGCCAGGATCTCCTCGGTCCTACGCACCCGTTCTGATGCCAAGTCTCCCTGCTGGTTGATGTCCCCAAGCACCTCGGCCAAGGCGGCCAAATCGGCTTGGCCCGATGCCTGCTGCTGCACAGGCCTACCTCTGGGGCCAGGTGGCACGGACTCCTCCACCTCCTGAACAGAGTCGTCACCAAGCGGTGGGGTGTCTGTGGGAAAAGATAAACACAATTAGGAGACATTCTACGATAATTACTTGCACAAGTTTATGGCATGACCAATATTTACCTTCCAGAAAAGACGCAAACACTTCAGCTGGGGCCTCGCTATCCATCGTGCTCACCCCCCTGATCTCCTCAACTGATATACAGCTCTCGGCCATCACCTCCAGGGGGGTGAGCTCTAGCCCTGATGGCATGGGGCCGGCCCCAGATGTCTGGCTGTGGTCCCACCGCTTGGTCAGCTTCCTCTTCAGGTTGGTTTTGAAGTCCTGCCACCTGCAATGTAAGTTGACATATTAATACATGTCACTCCCAATGTTAGCTGTTGCAGCCATTGCTCTGTGCTACATATTACAACATGTGATTAATGTCCCATATATAATATTACATGCAACTAGGATATCAACCGTTACAATACACATTCACAATCACCCTACTCTAACTCTCCACGAAATAACATGCCAATAATGTATGTGTATCGTAACAACCTCACGGCCCATTTGCTAAATGCAGCTAAGCATCAATTCAATCATTACTTGGCTATTACTGGCCACATGTATCACAAAACAACTTGCCTCTTCTTCACATGGTCCGTCTCACGAACTTGTGGCGCTACTTCATTAATCTCTGCCGTTATCTGTTCCCAAATCTTCCATCTGCGTGTGTGTGTCAGCTTCTCGGATGGACACTCTATCCAATCACGTGCTCGGGGAACCAGGATGGCCAGCTCCTGTGCTTCATATGCCTTATTTTTTTTGGGTGGTTCCGCTGTTGCACTGGCTCGCCCCTTGCCACGTCCCTGGCCACGCCCCCTGGCACCAGTCGCTGCACTTGAAGTGCTGGCCATGGTACTACCTTGTGAAGTCCCCTGTTGTGTTCCAAACAATTCTGCTGATGGTGGATATGAGCCAGCTGCAGGTTGGCCTGCTGCAGAAGGGCCAGGTGTAGGTTGCCCTGCTGTAGAATGGTCAGGTGCAGGTTCCCCTGCTGTAGAAGGGGCAGCAGCCTCCTCATTACCCACTGGCCGCATGTGCAGTGGCACATAGGTGGTGCTGGAGTCCATCTGGTCAAATAGTTGCTGCAGCACTGGGTCCACCTCTGGTTGGGATCCAGCCATGTTAGCAACAACATTGTCACCTTCTAATACACCTTTATATACTGTTTGTGTAATCTGTTTGGCGGACATCAGCGGCAGCTGCGTTCCGTGCGTGAGCGTACGTCGCTGTTTTTTCGCGCCGCATACGGTGGCGGCAATTCCATTGTGTAAAACCTGGCGAAAGTTCTACATGAAATACTGGTCACCAATGCTAACATTGCATAGAATCTTCTGATACACCTGTGACTATTGCACAATACACATGCTATTTGCTAGCATGACATGACATTTCATTCATGACTACTGTGGTATTGTGGCGTTTTAGTGCAAGCTAAAAGTAGCCCAATCCCTTAGAGAATCCAGCCCACAAGTCATGCAATACTCATCTCTACTGTTATAGACCACACATGTGAGAGCCCTATAAATAGTGACTTCCTGCTAGAATCATTTGTCTCCAGATCTGGACTTGTCAGGGTCTAAGGTAAGCTCTTCCATGCTCCTTGTAGATATGATATCCATTAACAATGTAAGTGTATGAATGTATGCACCATTGCCTCACTGACTACAGATTGTTGGGCCAGCAAAGTGGTGTATCATTATTGCAACATGTCACATGTTCACTATTTCACTCACAGGTCTTAAACCTGTGTGGGTTCATCTATTGCAGGACAACATGTCCCAGCAATAGATGAAATGTGTCATAGTACATGATGTCGGCAAAAAATGCTGACACCTTTATCTGTGTGTTTTGGACGGTGTGTATTGAGTTCATATTATTGTGTCATCATTAGAGAGTCAAATGGATCTGCGGGATTTCATGGGGCGGCCATCTATTGTACGTATTGAAGGCTACAAATCTATTTGTAGTGGGATATGGCCATTATGTGCATAGGTGCATCAGTATTTATGTTCATTTCTTTATAGGTTGCTGAAGCTATTATGCGCTACATGGAGAGGAGGCTAAGGGCACTTGCGGCTCTCCCCACTCGTCGGCCAAGGAGGCCAGGACGTGCTAGAATCTATCGCACACGGGTGACTCTGTTTGCTATGCCCGATGATGAGGTACTTACTAGGTACCGGTTACCGCCACATGTCATTCTGGATCTGCTCACCTTAATTCAGAGCGATCTGGAACCTCTACACGGGATCACGACAGCAATTCCGCCTCACACACAGCTGCTGGCGGTGTTGCATTTCTGCGCCTCAGGATCATTCCAACAAGTAGTGGCAGTACTTGCTGGAATATCTCAGCCGGCCTTCTGCCGAATCCTGAGGCGTGTGACGTCGGCCATGTTCAGGCGCAAGGGGCACTTCATGGCCATGACATTTGCCACCGAGACCCTGCGCAGAAGCCAGCAGGCCTTCCATCAAATTGCTGGCTTCCCTAATGTGATAGGGGCTGTGGATGGCACCCATGTACCATTTGTGCCTCCATCTCGAAGTGAGAAGATATATAGGAACCGCAAATTGTTCCACTCACTGAACGTGATGGTGGTATGTGGCCCATCCATGGAGATTCTCGCCTTCAACTCGAAGTTTCCCGGAAGTGCCCATGACTCTCATGTCATCCGACAAACCGGGATATGGCATAGACTCCAAGAGCTGGAAGGCCGTGATGCGTGGGTTCTGGGTGACTCCGGTTACCCATGTACGCCCTGGCTACTTACGCCGTACAGCTACCCAGCACCGGGCCCACAGGAGGCATTCAATCGGGCGCATGTTGCCACCAGGCAAGTGGTGGAGCGCTCAATTGGCCTTTTAAAAGGTCGATTTAGAGTGCTCCACCGCACTGGTGGTGACTTACAATATGCGCCTGAAATGGTGTCGAGGATCGTGGGCCTGTGTATATTTTTCCACAACATTGCTGTGCGGCGTGAGATACCCTTTGATGAGTGGGAGGTACCATCTGAGCCGCAAGATCCGCCCATGCGCCCATCCCGCGCCCCTGAATGCCGGAGGGGATACCAGCTGCGGGACTCTGTGGCGCAAAGATACTTCAGGTACATGTTATCGAGTTGACAGAACACACCAATTATTGTACAAATCACCCCTTCAAATAAGTACAGTGTGTTAGTTGTCAGTGTTACAACACGAAAATTAGCCAGCCTGCCCTCCTAATGGCAAAGAAATAGGAGATATTTATCATATGTGCTTAGTTTTGGGGGAAGATAAATATTGGTGCTAATTATTATACCTTGTTCAAGGGATCTTATGTGTTTGTTATATCTTCATTATTGTAGTTGATACTATCCCTGATGACTGGTGAGTAGATTGATTTATTCTGTAATGTGTTTTGGATTTTTTCATGTGTTGATGTCTGATTTGTTTGCAGATATATATATATATATATATATATATATATATATATATATCTATATATATGATATTAGAATTTATTCACATGTTTCAACATTTCAAGGAGCAGGCAGGCAGGCAGGCAGGCAGGCAGGCAGGGCTGTTGTATAATGCTGGTCTCAGGATACCTGCAAGTGTGTGTATGTGTCTTTTACACATAAATGTACGCATACACATAGATGCATAGAGTAAATAATGCTAAGTACAGCTATGCGTTGCTAAGCTATAGCACGCGTTGCTTGGCGGAGCGAGGCGTCATTGGATTTGCTAAGTGCATACACACTGTGTTTTATATATATCAGATTTGTTCATTGCCATACATCAACACTACTGTTTGGAAGGCAAGCGAATTTGTCACCATTTGTGTTGGCGCAGAGACGCTGTTCATGTAAAGATGAACAATAAAGTTATTAACACAAATAACTGTGATCAACCAATGCCACCAGCTGATTGGTTGATAGATGCCATTGTCAACATGGCGGAGACACGAAGGGCAGAACCCTTCACACATGCGGAGCTGAGGGTTCTTGTCTCCGTCATGGAGACAAGGCTGGGCCGTGCAGGGCCCTTCATAACCAACAGGCATAAGCGGAGGGCCTATGCTGCGGCAGGGCGCCGAATTTACGCCCGCACTCGGGTGCGGAGGTCCCTCGGGCAGCTGGAGAGGCGGTGGTCGGACCTCCGCAGGCGCCAGCCCCAGCTGCTTCAGCAACTCAGGGGCGAAATTGCTGAATGTGAGTATTTTAGCTATGAAATTTCGCACTTACAACATAGCATATATAAACAATAACAGGTGTCTCATGATAAGTGGGTGTCCATGGGTTTAAAAGTCCATAGACTGTTATGTGTGCTTCTTCCTGGTTAACATGCAGTCATGTGGCTTTTATATGTAATGCCATAGCATTGAGGATTATGATGCATACAATGTGCCAGATCTAATATGTGTTACACATTGATAAATGCCTGGGTTGTAATGTGTGAACAAATTACTACCAATCACATACTAATTTAAATGTCACAATTTGGAATCCATTAACAGTAAGGAGCTACTTTCCTGCATCGTTTGCCATCATTATCACCCTTCCATGTATGTCTTGTTATGGATTAATACATGTGCCCCAATGACCCCACATTGACCATGATGTTTTTTTCTAACACACAGCACGAGCCCAAGCACAACAGGCCCGTGAAGAGGCGGAGGCTGCCCTGGCACAGGAGGAGGCCCAAGACCCGGAGGAGGAGGTGGCGGCAATGGTGGAGGAGGAGGAAGTGGAGGAGGAGGAGATGGTGGTGGAGGAGGAGGAGGTGCGTGAGGAGGTGGTGGAGGAGGATGTGGAAGCGGAGTTGGTTGCGGAGGAGGAGGTGTTGGTGGCGGAGGAGGAGGTGGAGGAGGAGGTGGTGGTGGTGGAGGAGGAGGAGGAGGAGGAGGAGGAGGAGGAGGAGGAGGTGTTGGAGGAGGAGGAGGTGTTGGAGGAGGAGGTTGTTGGTGCAGAGGAGCTGGCGGAGGAGGGTTCGGAGGAGGCCACGGTTGCCCCGGAGGACTCGGATGATGAAGGGGAGGAGGCGTGCCAGGCCCCGGAAGATCAGCAGATCGGTATGTTAACATAATGCATCATTCATGAAGTAGTTGTACTGGTATTTGTTATGTAGCACTGGTGTTAAAAATTTTTTTGCCCATACTATTCATATAGACCCCAAAGTGGGTAGCTACAGATACAGGTACGGGTTAGATGGGGTGTCCAAGGCATCCCTTTCATCCAGGACACCTCTGAATTACACCGGTTTGTGGGATGGCTTGGAGCTCCATTTTGACTGCCACATAACCGTTGTAGTTAAACAGGATCCTGGCGTAAAGGGATGAGTGGATCATTTGTGGATTAAATTCACCTGCTGCAAGCGTTGATTATGACCCATCAAATAGTGGAATCTATATTGTTGGTGAATGTTATTTATAAACTCGAGGATGTATGCTATAAATGGAGTATGTCCCGGCCTACCTTGGAATGGAGTCAGAAGTTGCCAGTGTCCCAGGAGCCTCCTCTACCTAAACACCCCCTGTAGTTCTGATTTTTATTTTTCCCTCACAGAATTGTAGGTTGCTTTAGACAGAATTATGATTTTGAGGATGTGTACTGTGCATTCCTGACATTTGCATTACTCCCATGCCACGAACCATCACTGAACTTAGACTGAGCAGATTGTGACAAGTTCTTATTGACGGAGGCCATGACCTGCTTGTCATTGGTTAGTCATGGGTGGGTTGTGACTGAGAAGAAACAATATGACTGTTATGTCTTCTGCAGAGTAAAGGGTATAGGCCAAAAAAGACAGTATGTAGTAAATAAGTTAGCATGTATGTATATATGTATGTGTCATATCTATTTATCTATGTGTGTCTCTATCTCTCTACATCATGGGTCCTCAAACTGCGGCCCTCCAGATGTTGTGAAACTACAAATCCCGGCATGCCTTGCCACAGTTTTAACACTTCCTTATAGCAAAACTGTGGCAAGGCATGCTGGGATTTGTAGTTTCACAACATCTGGAGGGCCGCAGTTTGAGGACCCATGCTCTACATAGATATATATATATATATATATACACACATGTCACCAAGCATTTGTGCAATTTATGTCGCAGTATGTGAAATGTATGCAAGAATAACATGACTAATTGTTGCCCCTTTGACATGCCCACAGATGACACCACACCGGCAGATGAGGGGGTGCGTGGGGCCCTCCTGCGACTGGAGCACCATCTGTGGCTGGCTCAAGCAGACCTGCAGGACCTGAAAGATCTGCTTCTTTAAATTATAATTTTATATTTTTTTTTAGTTATGTTAATTGTGTGGTTGAATAAATTATTTATGCAAGTTCACAGTTGTTGGTTTTATTTGCACTTTAAATAGTATATGTGTAGATTGTTTATAATCTTTTACACAGGGTGTAATACAAACCATTGCACTTACATTGCTGTAAGGGTTAATGTGTGCAATGCATGTGTTAGGCATGCTTGTAAGGATATATTGGAATCTAATTGATTCCAATTCCAAATAAGCTGTTTTTTCTGAGGATAGGTAATTGAATAAGTGGGTCATGTGATGTATTGCAGAAGATACTTCATAGTGGGTTGTTTGGCGTAAATACTCCGCTTACGTGCGGTAGCACCGCTTGGCTCCCGTTCGGATGCGGTATTCCCGAGCATACACTGTAATACTCTGTAATACCGTGCCGAATCGGAGTGTTTCTCCCGCACACGCATGCTTTGTATGTCGTCCGTAAACACGCCCTGTTCTTAAAGAGTGAGTCCGTCCGAATGCGGAGGACACGTGGGCGTTTCTACGGACGATGGCCGCATGCGGCAAAACACCGTGGCGTGCGGACCGCTCCGTAAGAATGCGGGAATTTCCGCACAGATCAGAATAAGGGCCAAAGTGTGGTTAGCCACCGAGCCCGAAGCATGGCGAGCGCAGCCAGCCCTGCAAGGGGACGCGTATCCGCGTCCCTTCGCAAGGTTTGCTGCGCTCGCCATGCTTCAGGCTCGGTGGCTCGCTGCACTTGCCACACTTTATAAAATCAACTCCATGCCAACGTGGATACTGGGGGTATGACGTGGATAGTGAGGATATTAACCATTGTGTAGTTTCAGAGCTCCAGAAGCACTTACGTAGTTTACGTAGGCAGCATAGTGCTGTATTGGTATTCTCAGTACAGCACTACATAAACTACATAACTGCCACCGTGAAACTAAACAAGTACCGTAGAAAGTTTGCTATAGTAAGAGGTAATAAAAAAAAAAAATTTCTACAATTATTGTTTGTGAAATTTTTGTTCAAAACTTTCACAATTTGGAAGAAAACTGCCTTTTAAAATGAGAAATTGATCATTTTAGAATAGTATTCTAAACCTTTAATTTTTATTCTTTAGACATATTTATGACTAACGCAAAGTACACAATTAAAAAATTAATTTAATGTACTTTTTAAGATGGAATTATAAAAAAAAAAACCTGAAAATATAATCTATTTAAAGCTGTACATGCAACCTAAGCTGTGAGCATAAAAATACAATAAAATTTGATTTCGGGGGGCGTGGCTACGGCGGCGAGCAGCTAGGACGCGCTGAATTGGAGCTCCCTGGTCACCCATCCTGTTTCCCAATCCTGAGGTCGGGCAACACAGTGAAATACCCTCCCAAGGCTCCCCCGATACCTGCCGCACCCTAGCCCTCACTTACCCGGTGACGG
This sequence comes from Crinia signifera, assembly GCF_055691185.1. NCBI lineage: Eukaryota > Metazoa > Chordata > Amphibia > Anura > Myobatrachidae > Crinia > Crinia signifera. The sequence goes on along the minus strand of NC_139219.1, from coordinate 88,558,171 downwards.
GCGCCTTCTCCGAGCCGCCTGGACTGAGCGGGGACTCGCGGCCTGGTTGCTGTGCTGCTGCTGGGACTTCCGGCTGGACGCGCCGTCTCTCACACCGTCGGGAGGTTGGGTGAGTGCTGCGGCGCCTGGACTGACTCACCCGGCGCTATATCTACGCTGCGCAGCCGCCTCCTCCACTAACAGGCGGCTCACTTGGCTCCGGCAGGCACGGTGATCTGCCTCTGCCCTGAGATCCCGTGCTCCGGCGGCCATATTGGATGACCCACCGCAGCGCAGAGGAAACACTCTGACGCTTGCTGCAGCTCTCCCTCAGCCCTAAAGTGCCCTACAATATCCTTATTGACTACCGCTGCCTGTCTCAGACGCTCTATTGGGGTCGTGAGTCCTGCACCCCAGCGGCCACACAAATATCAGCTCCAGTGCTCCCCCTCTGCCCTGCTGCCTGGTGCTCCGGCGGCCATATTGGGGGACCAGTGCAGGGGGAACATCCTTAAACCTGCTGCTGTTCTCCCTCTGCCCCCTTCGTCCTCTACAGTACACAGCTTAAAGTGCTTCACAGGCACCTTACAGACTCCTGTTGCCTGTCACAGCCTTCACATTGGGGCCACGAGTCCTACAACCCAGTGGCCATATTGAAATTAGCTTCAGTGCTCTACCTCTGCCCTGCTGCTTTGTGCCCCGGCGGCCATATTGGGAAGCCAGTCACAGTGCAGGGGGAACATCCTCGGACCTGGTGCTGCTCTTCCTCTGCCCTAATATTCTCTGTAGAGCACCCTACTGACTCACCAACTGCCACAGCTATCCCATTGGGAGCCCTGTGCCCAGGCAGCCCGCCTGACGCCACAGTGCCTGGCCACTCATAAAGCCACGGTCAAAACCTACCCTGCCCATTACACTGAGAGTACGGACAGCTGGGCAAACCTGTGCAGATCTGTGCCCCCTAAACATGGTGAAACAGCATCACAACACCCCCGCAGCCAAATTGGCCAAATATGCAAGGGGCACTGAGACACAGGGACAGCAGGCGTCAAATGCGGAAGACACACCGGACTCTGACAACCCGAGTGGCTCCAAGACCTCCCCAAATGAGACACTGCCTGAACCCCTCTCCCTCCAACAAGTCATCGACGCCATTGCTGGCAGCGAAAAAAGGCTCTCAGATAAAATGGAAAAAGTTCAGTGCGACCTGTCCCTGCTTAGGCAGGATGTACAACGCATTAGGGAACGAGTCGGTGAGGTGGAGACGCGGGTCTCTACAGTAGAGGACGCAGTTGATCCCCTAAAAAATGCCGTCACTACCCTGACACAGCAGGTCACAGGTATACAGAATAAACTCATGGACATGGAGGGTCGCTTGAGGAGGAATAATGTCAGATTCGTTGGACTACCAGAGAGGGAGGAGGGCTCGTCACCAGAATCCTTCTTGGAGTCCTGGCTAGTTGAGCTATATGGAAAAGAATCCTTTACCCCTCAATTCGCTGTCGAGAGGGCTCACAGAATCCCCACTCGTCCGCTCCCTCCGGGGGCCCCTCCCAGGACACTCATAGCCAAGTTCCTCCACTACAAAGATCGTGACGCGGTTCTACGGCTAAACCGCACCAAAGGCCCCATGGTCAGGAATGGGGTGGCTGTCTCTACGTTTCCTGATTTTGCCATGGACGTACAGAAGGAGAGGGCCCTATTCACGCCTGTGAAGCGAAGGCTACGTGACCTAAACCTTCCCTACTCTATGTTATTCCCGGCCCGGTTACGGGTGGTGGCGGAGGGAGAAACAAAATTCTTCAGCAATCCTCGTGAGGCGGCGGCATGGCTTGATCGATTTGCACCTGCTGCGAGGCAGCTGGCCCCGGCCTGATTCTTTATGTTTGACAAGTGGCGGCAGTGGACTACATGTTTGTGGACAAGTTACACCATTTTCCACCTTCTTTCTGGAGACCATCCTGGGCCTAGATGCTCAGGAAAGGCAACGCTCAGGCAGCGTAAATATGAACATAGATATGTCATAGTTACTATGCTTATATTGCATTCTGGGGGGAGGGCTTATACTGTTTACACTATATTTCCTACTATAGATGTGGTATAACTGTTATGTTATTTTTCATGCTTTCTGCGGGGGGGGGGGGGGGGATATATTACTATGCACTATATTTCCTTACACATGTGTTGCTTTAGACAAGTTATAGGCCTAATATATGGCCGGGGGGCCCCGATGCTTGCATTGGTAGTTATTAGTTTATTGCCCTCAAGTTACCTAGGTAGTCATTGACCCTTTTGGTCCAAATAGTTACTAGGTTAGGGATATAAGTATGCCACAGTTAGGGGAGGTATACAGGGAGGGGGTATATTTTGTTGGGATTGTTTTTTCTATGTCTCTCTATTTTCTCTTTTTTCTTCTTTCTTCTACTTGTCATGCAGTGTCTAGTGGTTCACTACCCCTCAAACGGAAGGGTATGGCGATATTTGATGCAATGATTGTGGTACTTGCAGTCCTACGAAGTGGCAGTACAGGTATTACAGCTCCTGGTATCTCACACGCTCTAACCCAAATATGACGCAACTTAATGTCCTTTACCTGGAATGTCCGGGGGATAAACGATAGAGTTAAACGCTCCTTAGTTCTCAAAATGGTTAAGCAATACGGCTCGGACATTACCTGCCTGGTCGAGACCCACCTGGAGGGCAATAGATTAATGTCCCTACGCAGACCCTGGGTGGGCTGGGCATATCATGCCTCCCACACTACTCACTCTAGGGGGGTCTCGATAATGATTAATAAATCGGTACAATTTGTATTGCTTGATGTTAAGACGGACCCACTTGGTAGATACGTCTTCCTACATTGTAGGTTGTATTCCCAGCCCTTCTTTATACTGGCGGTATATATTCCCCCCCCCTTTAATTATGATGTCCTAAAACACGCGGCCACCTATGTGGCCCAATCCCCCGACACACCAGTCATATGCCTCGGGGATTTTAATAAGCTAATGAATCACGCTCTGGACAAGTGGTGGCCCCCTGGCTCCACACCCACTGATGACCGTCCCACGGGTTTTGCAAATTATATAGACTCAATTGGTTTAAAGGACGCCTGGCGACAGAGGCACCCGGCTGATACTCAGTACTCCTGCTTCTCTAGGACCCACCACTCCTTTTCACGTATCGATCTGGCCCTGGTCTCTCCCTCGCTACTGCCTAGGCTCCAAACCGTTTGTTACAAATCAAGGGGTATCTCAGACCACTCTCCCCTACTGCTGGCAGTGGATATGGAGTGTCAGAGGGGTCAGTCCTTTTGGAAACTACACCCCTCCTGGTTACTGCAACTTGGTGACTCCTCAGGCCTACAGGCTCTATGGGATGGATATTTTGGTGATAACATAGGTACGGCCTCCACCCCGGTAGTATGGGACGCATTCAAGGCATATCTGAGGGGCACTCTCATATCTAAAATTGCTTCTATTAAACGAACACACAGGGCTAGGGGAGCGGAATTGGAAGATGAGTGTCGGCAAACAGAGATTTTACACCTGGAGGATGGCTCGGAGGAGTCCGGGGCGAGGTGGGAGTTGGCGCGGGCCGCCTGGGTTTCCCATTTGGAGGAGCGCAACGCTCGCAACCTGTTATTTAAGTCCCATAAATTATACATGAACGCTGATAAGACAGGCAGTCTGCTGGCCCACCTGGTGCACTCAGATCGCCCAACTAATTCTGTGGCCCAGATATATGGCACTGATGGGGTACTGAGGACATCCACTAGGGAAATAGCAGATGTGTTTCTTACATTTTACCAGGAGCTTTACCGCTCACGCCTGGGATGCGCACAGGGAGAACTTTCTGACTACCTAGACAACATTGACTTACCCGTACTGTCTGAGGAGGCTAGGTCCTCCCTTGAAGCACCTGTCACAATTGCCGAGATAGAGACTGCAATCAGGTCCTTTCCCGGGGGAAAGGCTCCGGGCATAGACGGGGTTCCAGTTGAGTTGTACAGATCGAATTTGGATTTGTTCGCCCCCAAATTATTGAATTTATTTAACGACCTCCTCGAACTTGGTGTCCTACCGGACTCTATGTCCGAGGCCATCATAGTGGTCATACCCAAACCTGGGAAAGACCCCAACTACCCTGACTCATACAGACCTATCTCCTTAATCACCACTGATGTTAAGATATTAGCGAAGGTCCTGGCTATTCGACTGAATAGTGTGATACTGTCCATTATCCACCCGGACCAAACTGGTTTTATGCCAGGTTTGTCAACTAGTACGAATCTAAGGCGGCTGTTTACACATATCCAGGCTACTCATATGGAGGAGACCCACTCTGCCATCGTGTCGTTCGACGCCAATAAGGCCTTCGACTCTGTCGAGTGGCCTTATCTGTGGCAGGTAATGCGACGTATGGGCTTCGGCCCACAATACTTAAAATGGGTGCAGCTACTATACCTCCATCCGGTGGCCAGGGTCTCTGTCAACAACCATGTTTCGCTCCCTTTTGCTCTGGGAAGGGGTACTAGACAGGGGTGCCCCCTCTCCCCTGGACTCTTTGCGGTGGCTATTGAACCGCTGGCCTGTATTCTTAGAAATCACCAGGACATTGTTGGGCTCCAGGTGGGTCAGAGAACAGACACAGTGGCACTCTATGCTGACGACCTACTCCTCTTCCTAAAGGACTATAGACTTTCTATGCCTATTGCGTTGCAGCTAATGGAGGAGTTTGGTGGTTTCTCTGGACTCACTGTGAACTGGTCTAAATCCTCCATAATGCCCTTGCGTGGTCCCCCACCATTGACCCCTGACACCCCCCTCCCACTTAGTTGGGTATCCCAATTTAAATATCTGGGGATAACAATAACTAATGACAGTCGGGACTTTCTTCCCGGGAATCTACATCCACTGTTATCCGTTGTCAAAGACAAATTGTCGGTGTGGACCAAATTACCCCTAAATGTCATTGGCAGGGTTAACCTAATAAAAATGATTCTACAGCCCAAAATACTATATGTTCTAAACCAGTCCCCGGTGTATGTGCCGGCCTCGTTCTTCAGGCATCTAAACAGCCTACTTTCCTCACTGATATGGGCGAACAAGCGTCCCAGAATCAGTGTAGCCACCCTCACTAGACCACGGGCAGATGGGGGTTTGGCTTTACCGCAGTTCAGATTATATTATTATGCTAGCCAACTCACACATCTCAGGCACTGGCTACAAGACACTGACCAAGCTCCGCTCCCGGTCGCATTCCTACACCAAATGTATCCCGATACCTCACCCCTGTAGTTGCTCCTGGGCGGGAAGATTCCTGGGGGGGCCCCCCCACTGGTGGTTCAAGCCATTAGTATATTGCAGGAGACCCAATCCCTGATGGGTTATACGGCTATAGATCCTGAGGCTCCCCTCTGGCACTCCACTAGGTTATCCGAACTTGCTTGTTTGTCGGGTAGGAGACTGTGGTCAGCTGGGGGAGTGGTGACGATTGGACAGGTATATGAGGCAGCTGTGCTAAAATCCTTTCAGCAGCTAAAGGAGGAGTACGGACTATCCCAGGTATATTTCTTCAGGTACCTGCAGCTACGGCACGCCCTAAACACTCAGTTCAGCGGCGCTCCCCCGGTCCTGTTACCCTCCCCGGCGAAAATATTTCTGACTAACTTGGGACAGGTTAAAACTATCTCTCTAGCTTACTCATTTCTCCTATCCTTTCTGCACAGGGATTCACTGCCCGCTCTAAAAGCTAGGTGGGAGGCTGATGTGGGTGGATTTGAGGAGGAGGAGTGGGAGGAGGCCCTGGCATCACCAGGACACGCCACGGTCTCCGCAAGATTCCAACAAGTCCAGCTATTTATTTTACATAGAACATATTTAACACCGTGTACTATGGTTAAATTTGGTGGACGAGCCTCTTCGGACTGCCCAAAGTGTAACTCCCCACGGGGAAACCTCTGGCATCTCCTCTGGGACTGTCCCCTGATTAGTGCTTTTTGGGTGGCGGTCAAATCGACAATATCGTCAACTGGGATTCCTGAGCGGGTCCTGACGCCTAAACTGTGTATATTGGGAAGCAAGGAAAATGCCCCTCTGAATAATTCTGAGGGACAATATGTGATTAACTTATGCTCCCTAGCTAAAGTCGTCGTAGCTCGGCATTGGATGGCTAGCTCGGGACCTCCGCTGGCGGAGTGGAGGGCTTTAGTCAACACCACTGTACAACATGAAAGATATGTCTATATGTCTCGTGGCACCCTGCCTAAATTTGAAAAGATCTGGGGTAGGTGGCTGGAGTCTCCACACTCCTCGCACCCTTGACGCTGCAGAATTGGATGACGATTTTATATATGGATACTGATAGCCACAATGTAAATACAATAACTGTTCAACCTAAGATATTGCATAGATACGTCGCCCTAAATGGGATGGAATTTCCTACTACGCACACCAATGCATGACTAATGCTCTCTTTCTCTCTCTCTTGTTTCCTTCTTTTTTGTTTTTTTGTACTCTAATATATAATGTAGAAAATTAAAATACTGTTAATCAGCTAGAACAAAGCAGGGACACCACTATTCTTTACTAAATTGGTACTTTATTTCACTTTAAATAAATATGTAACTTGACAACACTATACGAAAACACAATGTACAGTCTGGCATGTACTACTGAACTCTTAAGTGATTCTTATATATGTACACTATTTGAGATAATGTCCTGCTTTGTACTTATGTCCTGTATAATAAAAATACTCTATTTAAAAAAAAAATTTGATTTCGGACCTTTGTATAAAGACAACAATTTAGGTGTAAAGTAGTTGTGTCACTTTTGAAATATTGCATTTTTCCATTGTGCCTAGTACACTATGTAAGTGTAAAAAAAACATGTTTTTCTTTTAGCTGAGGAAAACAGGACACTCTATATGCAAATGTACTGACTTGCTAAGAAAGCTGCAAATTCTTTACACTTATACAGACTGCTCCATCATTCAGCTTGCCTGACTTGAGACAGATGTGACATAGGTGGGTCAAATGGCCCTTAGTGTATATGAAGCAATATCAACAAACAGTGTTCTTTTTTCTCAAGCGGAGAGATAGAAAAGTGCTTAATTTCATGCCCACCTATCTCTTATATATAGGAAGATAACCAGTGTGAAAGGGGCGCTGAATTCCTGTTGACCCAATAAGGTGGCTGTCCAATGGCTCACATGTGTTTATAAGGAAAACAAATAAAACAAAAAGACAGCAATCAGTAAGGGGTCTGTATATAAATAATAGACAGAGAGTTTGGGGGGATCAATGGAAAAGATTCCCAAGAGGATATCGTACCCTCACTCACACGAAACAGTGCGTGTACATCCACATCAAGGTATCTTTGGGATTTTCAGAAAACACCTCCGTGCATAGGGATGGATTTTTAATTAGGTTCGTACCGTACTCACATATACACAAGTGGTGATACTCCTATCAAGGTATCTTTAGGTCCCAGTATGTTTATTGGGATTTCAATGGTTACCTCCAATGTTCCCGGTGTCACATGAAAGGAAACAAGGTTCTCTCTCAGTACAGATATTATTTTATTGGGATATAACAGGAGTAGTGTGCATAAAAACAAACTGCACCAAATGGATATACAAAAAAGGGGAACAATACCTGAACAGGCAATGTATCCACTGCTAAGTCAGGCTGTTTAACAATATTTGCAGAGTCAGTCAGGCTGTCTTAGAATAAGTCAGGCAGCAGGAGAAGGGTTAATGGCAGTCCAGGTGATGCAGGTTTCAGCCACCTTATTGGGTCAACAGGAATTCAGCGCCCCTTTCACACTGGTTATCTTCCTACATTTCGACTACTAGAGATCGTCGGGGATTCTCTTCTTCCAGTGTAAGGCTGCAGGATTCGGGCTTAGCGCCTTGGGACTGATTCACTTTTGTCGTATTGCCTGTATCTCTTATATATTTAGCCAGATCTGTCAATCTGTGACTGTATGTATAACCCTGGGCGGAGTCACGGGTGGAGTCATACACACACTCACAGACTGATCACACACACTATTGCTGCTGTGGGCCACCGACAATGTGCACACACGCATTATAGGTGCCCTACCCCTGCCATACAACTGCACTGGAACAACCTCCCGCCACCCATAAGTCTTTCTGATTCCTTTACCTCCTTCAAGCGCTCCCTCAAAACCCACTTCTTCCGACTAGCCTATCCCTCCTCTTCCTAACCTCTTTCGCTCCTCCTATCCTGCCTACCCTACCCCTCCATCCGTTCCCATCCTCTCCTACTTATCCTATTCTTTTTCGTTCGTCCACCCACCTCCTTTTAGTCTGTTAACTATTATGAGTAGGGCCCTCCTTCCTCATGTACTCACCCTACCTCTTTACCTCACCAACGCTCATGCCCTGTTCTTCCCTTCCTCTACTTCATCTTCAGTCTCCTCAACAATTTCGACACCTACTTCAGAACTGATGCTGATTTTAGTTCTACCAGCTATATCCCTATTTATGCTGTATTTTATCAACACACCCTGTAAGTTACCTTGTAATTAGTTTTTTTGTTTGCTATGTACGGCGCTGCGGACACTTTGTGGCGCCGTATAAATAAAAAAAACTACTTTATACATAAAATACATACATAAGTGGCCGGGGACCATGCATCAAGGTCCAGTGATGTCAACATCGGAGGCGTGGCCTTGCGCCGATCAAGGTCCAGCCTCCAGCTCCAGCTCACTCCCATATGCTGCAGCCGCTACAGCAATTACATTGATAACACCTCTTACTCCCACTCACATCACTCCCAACCTGCCCTATAAGCAGCACAATGTCCCCTTCACACTGTGCTGCTGCTGCCCCCCTCATCCTCCTGCTTCCTCAATGGAGCACAAAGGCTCATGGGAATTGTAGTCTCCTGGGCATCCTGCTGCTGGAGCTCATGTTTACCTAGGACTACATATCCCAGCAAGCCGTGTGGCGCGTGTCACTGGCAGCTGAGGAGGCAGCGAGGTGCCGGGTCCGGAAGACGCTGAAACCCACCCGCCTCCCCCTCCACGCTGGTTGCTGCTGCTGTGTGGAAGGTGCCGCCGTGTAACAGCAGGTAACACACAGCGTCTGCACCCCTCACCCTCCCACCACTCACCCCCACAAGCCTGCAGTGACCCACAAGCCTGCAGCCCCATTAGCAGAGCGCACAACCCCGACCTAGGCCCTGCACAACGGAGGCTGGTAGGGGGGCATTGTTACATATGAGGGGGCATACATGGCCATATACTCTTGTGTCTGCAGCTACGAATACACCTATTTTTTACGAATCCATATTAGTAAATTTCCCCCATAATGTCAGATAGGTGAAATGAGGGAGATTGCTGCTATTTCAGGGAGTCTCCTGCAGAATGCAGGAGGGTAGGTAACTATGGGTTAAAATGTGCATTTCAAACATACAGAATCGATATCTGACATGTCAATATACAGTAGCGTTAGAGTGACAGTAGGTATTAAATTATGTATTGTGAAAAAGTCGACATTATGGCATGTCAACATGTACTCTATCAACATGACATTAAAACCAGTAGCATGTGAAGTGAATAACATTGATCATCTTGATACAAGGAATGGGCTATATGAAGCAGCAAATGAACAGTCAGTAATTGAAGATGATATGCTGAAAACAGGAAAATGGAGTAGCATAAGGGTCTGACTGACTGAGTGACTGAGTGAACAAATAGTGATTATTAAACATCTGAGTCAGAGGATCTTCAAACTGTAGGTCTTATGGGTGTCCTTTTGCAAATGGTACAACCCTCCGACAGTTGGAATCACGACTGTCAGGAACCCAACAGGGAGACGAGTGCAGTCAAGCCCCTTGCAGGCTTGGCACTGCGCTCGCCACCTATTCAAGTCTCACTCTATGGAGGTTGTTGGCCCCCATAAGGGAAAATAGCCAGTGTATGTTGGGATTCCGACTGTCAGGCTGCTGTCAGTTGAGATTCTGACTGTCGGTAGTCATCCAGCACCCATCCCTTTTAATTGGATAAAATAAGACACCATTCCAGCAAAATACTGGAAGAAAAAATATTAGCAAAAGATAAACATGAATTATAAATATAAAAAAACTATTCTACAGCACATATAACAGTTACATGCATAATTTATACCATCTATTTTTAATGAGAATTCTACAAAACGGACATATTAACAGTGACTTCAATTTTGAAAAAGCTGTATCAGAAGACACGCGTGAGCTTTCTAGTAAGCATCAATGTTTCTAGATAGAGTACTACAGGCAAACAAGAAAAAGCTTTGATGTACAAAAGTGTAAGCTAAAAGAATCTGCCCCCTGTGTACAACCACAACATCAATATTTAATGAAAAGCATAACTATTCATTGTGGGAAATACAACACTGCTGTAATGTCACTAAATGTTTTCATGCTCAAATGAAAAAATAAATGATTTTGATACGTTCCATAAATAACTTCTATAACAACCAATTCGATTTCACCTATCATTTATCATGTTCGTTGTATACAATCATAGATAAAGGCTGATTGGTTACTATGGACAATTTATCCACTTTTATTTTCTCCATTTAGATGGTTGGATACATCTCCCCAAAAAAACTCAAAGGTGTCAAGAGTCCAGCCTGTGTGCCATCCACTTCTTTCAAGTACTCGAGTGAAATGCATTAGGATGCGGAACTAGTTGGATTCTTGACATTTACAGTAACAAGTTTATCAAGGTTACATTAGTACATTTTTATTTTATGTTGCCCTTTTCATTATGATTTTATGAGTGAATAAGTGATCAGCCCATTGAAATCAATGAGCTGACCATTATCTTCAAGGGAACTTGTTAAATTGTCACCTGAACCTGTGAGATCTGAAAGCAGAGGCCACTTTCTAATAGAAAATCAACTGCAAACACATAATAACAACAACTCATAACCAGATATGTGTGTGGACCCCTTTATTTTGGTTCTAATTCATTATCTGACTGATCCGTGCAGGTTAAAGCCAAATACGCCAGGAAATTGAGGTCTATTTTCCTGGCATATTTGGCCGCCAATTATCGGCAGTTTGCCGATAATTAGCAGCCGTATTTGAATACGGACGCTTAGTAAATTAGAAACCACCATTCTTTTGAATGGTGATTCCTATTCGTATTTCCCAATGGCGTATACATTCGTATTTGTAAATACAAATACGAATGTGCCATAAATACGAATACGCATATTTTTGGCATAGTAAATGCCAAAAATACGAATACGCCTAAAAAAATTGTATTTTACTATGAAAATAAAAAATTTTTAAGCGTATTTGCCTAAATTTCCACCTATATGTCAGTATTTTCCTATTTCCCTATATGACCCTTACTTTAAACATTCTGATACTATTTTTAACCTTTTAAATGTACATCTTATTATTTTGCCTCTCCTGACTAAAAAAAGAGAAATCACATACAGTATATGCTATTTATTGCAGCTTACAATAATAAAAAGCAAACATTTATACTGAATACAGCAGCTATGCTGAGGGGATGCTGTTAGAATCCTGGCGTTCGGAATCCCGGCGGCCAAAATCCCGACACTTTCTCCTTCTATGAGTGTCCACGACACCCATAGACGGAGAATAAATGAGTGTGCTGAGTGTAGCGAGGCACCGCGCCCGCTGTGTGGCGAGCGCAGCGAGCCCGCAAGGAGGGGCGATCCACGTCGGGATTCCGGCGTCTGGATTTTGACCGCCGGGATTCAGACTGCAGGGATTTCGTACCAATCCCATGCTGAGCTTGTTGAGGGCTTTCAATCATTACATTACTCTCATACTGAACAGTAGGTGGCAATATGTTATTACCAAATGTCTTTATGTAGATTGTAGCATTTAAGTCGATAGACAAAAATGCTCATAGTCTTAAACTCTTGATTTTTTTACTTTAATGTTTTTTTTTTTCTTTTAACAAGATATAAATGTATGCAGTGTCTCTGCGTGCAGCTAAGGTGAGAATCTAGAAGGAGTCACCTAAGTGGTGTCAAGTTTCTTCTCTTCTCACCAGAAATGTGTTGGTGAATCAGATGCTCAGCATTTACTGGCCACTGTAACATATGCTACATATTATTTCAGATATAACTTTTTTGCACCTCTGGCAAATTTTATGCATTATTAGAATTCTTGTTCCACTGTGTAATAAATAGGAGTAGCATGCCTATGCACTTTATATATTTAGGGCAGAATAGTATAATGCGTGTGTCGGTTTCTAATATTCAATTGTACTGGAAAGCATGTTGCCATGCAAACAGTGTGAGTTATGTCAGGAGCTTCATAACAGCTTGGGAACACATTGATAATGGAACACTTTGGAAATAAAGCAAATCCAAACCATTGTTCTTAGAAATAGATGGACAATAATTTGTGAAATAATGTAAATGTTGATACTGTTTTCTGTACCAAAATATGCAGAGCAGATTTTTTGCTCCTACATAAGCATCCTCTGTTTTACTAATGCATTTGTAATGCTTCTCCTATGAGTTATACACAGGGCCGCCATCAGGGGGGGGGGGGGGGGGGGGGGGAGTCTGTGGGGACGGAGTCCTGGGCCTGGGCAGACAAGGTTGCCCGGAGGTCAGCCGTGTGCATAGGGGCTGATTCTATGGGTGCTCCTGGACCTGAGCACCCACGGAAAATGCTCCGCACCCACGGGCTGCCCAAACCCCGCCCATGCACTTACTTTGCTCCTGTGCGGCTGCGGCAGCACAGATGCAGGCGCAGTGGTTTTCTCCGCATCGTGGGCCTGCCACTGTCCTCCACTAATGGTCGACAGTGACTAGGTCGACACCTACGAATGGTTGACAGCCACAAGGTCAACATTGACAGAAGGTTGACAAAAGCTGTAGGTCGACATGTTTATCGTCGACACAAAATCTTTATTTTTAGTGTATATGACGACATATCATATACCTAGACATGGGCACCATATGTCGCGCAGCAGTGTATGGCCATCCAATCCCTCTTGAGCTGCTTGGGACCTTCCTGGGCTGCAGGACCACGTGATACATCACATGCCGTTCTCTAGTATGTGATGTGTCACATGTGACCCCATTCCCCGTCGCTGGAAGGGGGGCCGAGGCCGGCAGGTACAGTACGACCTCCAGATCTGCTCCAGTGCGCACAGGACCGCACATAAGATTGGATCGGATGTGATACCTATGGGATTTGGGACGAATTCACCTGATTTCTCAGAATCGGGCATAGTGTATTTGCCATAAGACTTTGCAACATTTGATACTGAAACAATCTCCATAACAGCATATTTATATTCTGTGAAAGCTGCTTGTTGCTCTTCTCTTGATAGCAACTTTCCACAAACCAAATAATTGCACAAAATGTTGGTTTGTTTAGTACTGAAATAATGTTTCCAACAGTAAATATATTCTAAATGAAAATAAAATGAGAACTGTATGTTGCTCCCCCCCCCCCCCCCCCCCGCCCTTTCCTACTCTCCATGGGGCAAAGAATATTATATGATTTTCAAGCTGTTTATTTATGACTCTCCGGCATCCATGCTGTGTATTCTTTGTGTACATGTGGATTTGCTTTTGACATAATTTCTGGAAAAATTTCTGTACAAGTCTGTTATCCATATCATATACAATAAAGGGCTAACACTCCTCTGTGGGGGGAATTCAAGTGCTCTTTATGCTGGTGGGCAACAGATGGCATCCAAAGGAGCAATTCAAGTGTTTCTCCACTTGTTGCTACACACCCGCCAGCGCTGAAACTGCTGTTTTATTGTATTGTCATTTTGACTGGCTGGTAACTAGTATGACTATACTAAAAATATAGGTTGTGTTGCAATTGATCTTTAAAGGATTTTACTTGCTTACACTGAGATATATTGAATCTGGGTCTCACTAACGTTATCATGATTTTAATTAATATATATACTGTACACTACTGTTCTTTCCATGAGTTACCAGTGGCGTGCGGTGGGGTGAGAGAGGTGAGGCACATCCTTTCCTGTCATACTAACGTATATGCTGGAGTTTGGAGTTTATAAAGCAGGGCTGCCTACTTTTGAAAAATCATTTCAGGGAGAAAAGTGACAGCCAGGGGGTGGGCCTTGCGACGCTGGGGGTGGGCCTTGTGATACCAGGGGGCGGGCCTTGCAATGCCAGGGGGTGGGCCTTGTGATGCATCAAACATGCACATCATATCACAGGATTTCCAGCAATAAGGAACAGAAAGTCAGGTCATTGGATAGTGCTGATACGATTACTTACTACGCAAGCTGCAGTCATAGAAAATCCTTCTTCCCCTGAAACAGCAATTACAGAGTAGCTGATGGCCTCTATACAAAGTTCTATTGATGTAACCTTGGATTATATTTATAAAGCATATAGCAACATTGCAAACTGCAGGTAACTGCTACTCCCTATTGTATATGTCATTAATTTATTAATAAATCCCAAACCCCAATTTCGACTGCAGTAAGTGATTTGCACCTGCAAGGTCTCTGCAAGCAGGCAGAAGCCAGGTTCCTGCAATCCATCAGGTCTGTGAGGGTTCAAATCATTTGTATCTGACAGGTTGTATCTCCCCTACACCAAAACTTACATTATCAAAGCATGAAGTAATACTCAGATGGGGAGGAGGAGGGAGGAAGGTAGACTAATACAAGGAGGTAGAGGAGGATGAGAGTGAGGAGAGGGGTGAGGGAAGCATGGGCTGTCTACATGGAACGTAGCATAGAGGAGACCCAGTGAAGAGACCCAGTAAGGAGAGCCAATGAATACTACTTACACGCAGTTCACTTCTCTCCGCAGTCTGGCAGCGTCTTCACTCCCGGCTGATGACCCGGTTCTAGTGCCGCAGTCTGGCAGCGTCTTCACTCCCGGCTGATGACCCCTTTTTTAGCGCCGCAGTCTGGCAACGTCTTCATTATGCTGCCGCTGTGCGTCCTCTGCGCTTCCGCGATGTGTACTGCGCATGCGAGATGACGGCACATCATCATTGCACATGCACAGTACACATCACGGACACCTGCGCGGTGACGCCGCGCCGTCATCGCACATGCGCAATACACACCGCGGAAGCAAAGAGGCAGCTCCGGGAGAAGGGGGCCCTCTTCCGGGTGTCCGTGAGATGCCCCAAGATTCCGGGAGTCTCACGGACATTCCGGGAAAATCGGCAACCCTGTTATAAAGTATGTCAAAAATACAAAGAATATGTGTAAAGAATCTTATTTTTATTATTCTAATACATTTTTAGTCAAAACTCTGAAGTAAAAAGTCTATGGCAGATGAGGCAGTGCTTCACCTGACTACCTTTTCTGGTTGGGGATGCAGGCAGACGCGCTGCTCCAGTGCGGGGGGTGCGGGCAGTTACGCTGCTCCAGGGGGGGTGGGGGGGTTGGGGGCGTGCAGACCTTCTGCTCCAGTGCTGGGGGGGGCAGACCTGCTGCTTCAGTGCGAAGGGGGGGGGGGGGTTGCGGGCAGACACTGGATAATACTGTGTGACTGCAATACTGTGTGGCATAATTAGATTTGCAGGTTCTAATTTGTGGCCACACTTCTTTCTAGCAAGACCTGTCAGTACACACTGTCCCTATTTAAATTATGGGGAGTGCCAATGCTCTTGCTGGAACTAGGCATATGTATTTGCTGCTTTTAGAATAAAGTCTGCTATTGGCGAAGGATGTTGTTGGCTTCTGTTATGATCTGTGCTGCTGGGTGATGGGTGCTGTATTAAAGGCAGAAATAACATTGGTGATAGGGGACACCAGCAAACCAGAATTTTGCATAGAGCATCAAATTGATTCGGGCTGAGGAAAAATTACCAGTACTTTATTTGGAACCCCTTTGACACCTTTTCTAATAACTAATTAAGCAATTGGAAGTTTCAGATAAGCATAATTAGTCCAATAGTTACCTTCAGTGTTGACCTTCTCCTCCCCTTCTGTGACATGCTGATAGATGTTTCTTCTCCACAGCAATGCAGGTAGCAGGACACACACTGCTTTCCTACAATATAGTTCACCCTGCACCACCTCCCTACACATACTGCTGTCCTACAATACCGCGCACTCTGCACCACCTCCCCACACATACTGCTGTCCTACAATACTGTTCACCCTGCACCACCTCCCCACACATACTGCTATCCTACAATACCGCTCACTCTGTACCACCTCCCCACACATACTGCTGTCCTACAATACTGTTCACCCTGCACCACCTCCCCACACATACTGCTATCCTACAATACCGCTCACTCTGCACCACCTCCCCACACATACTGCTGTCCTACAATACTGTTCACCCTGCACCACCTCCCTACACACACTGCTGTCCTACAATACCACTCACTCTGCACCACCTCCTCACACACACTGCTGTCCTACAATACCGTTCACCCTGCACCACCACCCCACACACACTGCTGTCCTACAATACCGCTCACTCTGCACCACCTCCCCACACACACACACTACTGTCCTACAATACCGTTCACCCTGCACCACCTCCCACACACACTGCTGTCCTACAATACCGCTCACTCTGCACCACCTCCCCACACACACTGCTGTCCTACAATACCGCTCATCCTGCACCACCTCCCCACACACACTGCTGTCCTACAATACCGTTTACTCTGAACCACCTCCCCACACATACTGCTGTCCTACAATACCGTTCACCCTGCACCAACTCCCCACACACACTGCTGTCCTACAATACCGCTCACTCTGCACCACCTCCCCACACACACTGCTGTCCTACAATACCACACACTCTGCACCACCTCCCCACACACACTGCTGTCCTACAATACCGCACACTCTGCACCACCTCCCCACACACAATGCTGTCCTACAATACCGTTCACCCTGCACCACCTCCCACACACACTGCTGTCCTACAATACCGCTCACTCTGCACCACCTCCCCACACACACTGCTGTCCTACAATACCGCTCATCCTGCACCACCTCCCCACACACACTGCTGTCCTACAATACCGCTCATCCTGCACCAGCTCCCCACACACACTGCTGTCCTACAATACCGTTCACCCTTCACCACCTCCCACACACACTGCTGTCCTACAATGCTGCTCACCCTGCACTACCTCTCCACACACACTGCTGTCCTACAATACCATTCACCATGCACCACCTTCCCACACACACACTGCTGTCCTACAATACCGATCACTCTGCACCATCTCCCCACAGAAAATGCTGCCCTACAATACCGTTCACCCTGCACCACCTCCCCACATACATTGGCTTTGAAGTCCACGATCATTTTTACATGTGAAGTGATTCCTCAGCATACTGAACAGGTCTAGATTTTGAAATCAGATTAATAAATTCAATGCACGGTAGACACTGCACCACCTCCCCACACACACACTGCTGTCCTACAATACCATTTACACTGCACCACCTCCCCACACACACTGCTGTCCTACAATACCGTTTACACTGCACCACCTCCCCACACACTGCTGTCCTACAATACCGCTAATCCTACATATCTCTATCATGGTTTTTGGAGTAAAAATCCTGCTACTAATTTTCTTCAATTGCATACTACAGCTATTGGGAGCACACATACCTGCAGTAATGAAAAACTGGCTTTGAAGTCCACGATAATGTTTACATGATAAGTGACTCCTCAGCATGCTGAACAGGTCTAGATTTTGAAATCAGATTAATAAATTCAATGCACGGTAGACAATGCACCATACTTCTGTGCACTATAATGTCATAATTTCTAAGTGCACATTAAGGAATCTGATCCCTAAAGGAGGGGGTTGGGCCCCAGGCAGTGTGCCATCTGTGTGCCTTTGGGCCAGTCTGAACTTGATAAGGAAATTGGTGTTTTGGGCAAATTTTGGTTACATGAATTATGTTAAGGAAGTTCTCCAGGTAGGTATATATTTTCAGCTTGATATATATGGGGCTGGATGTATTAGCATACATCGCCACCCCTTGCCACGCCTCCACCGTGATGCCAGCACATATATACTAACATATGCGGCTGGCATCGCGGTGCAGTGACGGAGGCCCCCACGATACCTGTAATGTGGTGTGCGGGGGGGTCTCCTTCACCTCCTGGGCTCTGCGGCGTCCCCAGCATCTCCTTCTCCCCCCTGCAGCTGGAAGGACATCCCTGGCTGTGACATGCTGCTGGGAGAGGAGGAGCAGCACAGAGGACAGGGGAGGGGGATGCGGATGGTGGGCAGCGGGTGGCAATAGAAGCCCATAGGCTTCTATAGGGTATCACCACCCAAAGGTGGCGATACCCTGCCCGCCGAAGACAGTACGGCCGGGTTTTAGTAGATTTGAAAATGCGGCAAAACAGGGGTTTACCGCATTTTCGTCATAGTACATCCCACCCATGGAATGTTAACTTGAAACACCAACTGACTTCACCACGGATTGCTTAACCCCTTGAATTACACAGGCAAGATGAGACGGTTAGCTCTATTTGGAGTAGATGATTACTTGACAGGTACTATGGGTTATCTTGTGTCGCAACATTGTCCAACACTTCTGTCACATTTTTTACACCTTGCAATCACAAGTTTAGGCTTTTGAGTAAATTCTGAATACCCTAATTTCAATGACGGCGTAATGTGTAAATACTAGAAGAAAAGTAATCATAAAATTTGTTGAAAGCGAACACTGCCTAATACATACTTTGTAATAACCATTTATCTCTTCTAAATATTTAACTACATGCCTTACAATGAGAAGCTCAATTCCTACAGTACGGGATACTAACTGCTCAATATTTGTCCAGTGTGTACATTGTTGTGCCTCAATAAAAAAAATTGTGACAGTTGTTCTATTAGTACTGTACATTACCATACACTACATCCCCACTGTCCTGTCTTTCAAACAACGGTGCCCCAGGTTAGACTGCCCCTGAATGGGAAAGATAAGGCACAACCAGGTCTTAAAGGGGTCCTGGAGAGGTTGTGGAACTCATTTCCCCTACCACGACCCCTCCTCCACCCAAAAATAATAAATAATAAAAAATATTAGATGGAGCCAGGGCCAGGTTTATCAGCAACCCCTGCAAACTACAACATTTGTGCCCTAACTCCAATATTAATTAATTACCATAAAGGGACAGTGGCCTCACAAGGAGGGGTCATGGTCATACAATAATAAACCCAATTCAAATTATGCTACACTTTAGCACAATTATATTTACTTTACACCACATGTAGTGCCCATGATTCAGAGATAGAGAGTACCAGTCGCCTTTCAATCCTCAGTAATATACATAATAAGACTCTCCACTAGCCTCCAAACTTTCAAGCGTTCCCTGAAAACTCACCTCTTCAGGCAAGCCTATCATGTTTAAGTACCACACGTATAACCCTCTGAGGCACTTATGTATTATATAGCTTCTCTTCTGGACTTGAAACTAGGTGGGACTGCTATGCTATTACTGGTGCCTGTCCTTGTGTTTCCCTTTTATATCCCTATAGATTGTAAGCTTGCAGCAGGGCCCTCCTACCTCCAAGCCTGTCTGTTGTTACCCAGTTTGTTTTATCACTGTCTACTATTGTAAAGCGCAACGGAATCTGCTTCGCTATATAAGAAACTGTAAATAATAAATAATAAATAAATAATAATAAACATTGATTACAGGTAAATGTATGGTTGGTCTGTATATTTACATTGAAAATCACATTTTATTCTAAAATCTTTGTAGAATAATAGCAAATTCAGGATCACATGACTAAATTACATAATATTTATTTTAAATTAATTGAACAAACATTAAACAAATTCATACTAAGATGGGAGTTCTATTGAAGATGGGATGTTGCCCATTGCAACGTATTAGATTCTATCTAATATCTTCTAGAAGGCCCTAAAAATCGGGCTGCAATGGACAACATCCCATCTTCATCTCAGTAAATTTACCATATAGTTATTCTATACAGTTTTTTTGGTGTTCCGTAAATTGGTTGATTATGGAAAGAGCAGTGGCGGCTCCTGCCTTTAGACTTAAGGGGGGCTGCAATTTCCTGGGTACTGCTCGTTGCAAACAGTCATTCATTATTTGCAGGTTATTAGTTTGATTTGCGCTGTACAAGTGTTTGTATGCAATTACTGTAAATAGATGATGTACTCGTATGCACATAAACACAGGTACAGAGCAAAATACACAATTTAATAAACTTCCATGCACCTCTCTGGTGCAATGCATACCTTCCTTCAGCTGCATCACACTGACTCACTGAAGTCTGGGCATGCTCACTGGAGAGAATTTGCTTCTGCTGGGCTGCACAGACACTGTAGCTCTGGAGATTTGCACAGAATGACTTCCCGCTGGAAAGCTATTGCTGTCATCGCTCCGTGTACTGACAGCCCAAGAAGGGGAGGAGCAGGGCCGGCGCTAGCCGCTCAGCAGCTCCTGCAAAGCAGGGAGGCGCTGTGCTGGAGACAGGGCCGGTGCTACCACTAGGCAGCATTAGGCAGCTGCCTAGGGCGCTGGCCACTAGAGGGCGCCCATTGCTCAGCCCAACATTTCAAGGAAACAGCAGGTCACATGAGTGGCTATAACATTTCTCCCAGCACCATGCTTTAAAGAAAAATGATTTCTGCGGTGCCTGGGAGATGTGAGAGGGGAGATGTGGAAGAAATTAAGCAGACGCCCACTAGCTGCTAGCAGCAACCCCACCAGCGGCGCTCAAATACCCTTTGACGCTACAGTACAGTCCCCGTCTACATCATTAAGCTTCCCAGCCCCCGTATCTTAGGCTTCCTCAGAGGCAAGGCGCTCCTGGCAGATCTTCCATGCTGCAGGACGTGCTGCTGTGGTGAGTGTGTGTTTTTTTTTACAAGAGACACTGTGCAGAGCAGGGACGCTGCGTGCCCCCGCCCCTCAGTGGTGAACTGTGCTGGGGCAGCGGGGTCTATGCCTTCAGGTGACAGGTCCATAGAAAACAACAAGTGTCTGTCCAGGGCCGACTACAGAGCCCTGTATATAGAGCTGTAGTCTGACAGGGTGTGCTCATAACTAGTGTCACCGACTGTGTGTGCACTGCAATTAGGTGAGGGGGGAGGAGACAGAAGGGGGTGCACTATCTGTAATAGCATAAAACACTCACAGTAAGTACAGCAGCACCTCCTTGTCCCTCTGTCACTGAGAAATGTATAAGCCCCGCCCCCTGGAGGCGGAGTTCCCGAGGCCATGGGATGGGACTACCTTATTGCCAGAAACAGAGTGCAGCATGGACAACACTGCTGGAGGTGCCCACCCTGAATCTTGCATCAGACTGTGAGCCAGCCCACTAGCCCAGTGCCTGATCCCTCCCTCTGACACCATGGTGAGTTGTTGCACGTGTGTATGTGTACAGGGACTTGTGTGATGATGGAGCTGTCAGTGGGGACAGGGGGAAGGGAGGATTTGTGTGAAAGAACTGGGCAGGTGGGAGTCAGAGGTGTGATAGGTGTGTGCTGTGCACTACATTTGTGAGGGTAATACATATGCTTGTGAAAGCTTTATTTGCAGGGGCACTGTGCATGCAGTAATTGTTTTAACATGGAGAACTACATCTCCCAGCAATTACATTGTGCTGTATCGTTCATTATTTTATTTAAAAAGTTTAGGCAACATTGCTTTGGAGATGAATGGGAGCACTGTACATCATTTTACCAGTTAATGATATGTTTATAGTTTTAGCTGTACATTTTACCGCGCACCTTTTAGGTAATGACTGGCACAGGGAGAAAGAAATTAAAGGTTTTACATCAATAGTGGGTTGTACAATGTTGTTCAGCAATCACTATGTCCACACAGCAACAGTGATTGGTGATGTCGTCGGGGGGGGGGAGGGGGGGGGGGGGGGGCACTAGGCAAATGTTTTGCCTAGGGTGCCAAAAAACCTTGCACCGGCCCTGGCTGGAGAGGCGCTGTCTCCCTGCTCTGCAACTCCGCTGCTGTTCTCTGTCCCTGCCGACAGCTAGGTATTGTAACTGGCCAACTCTATGACGAGATACAGCAGCGTCTGTAGTGTGTTCCTGAAGTGCGACTCTCACACTTTGCAGGAGCTATCTGCTGCTTTCTCAAGCAAAAGAGAAGCTCCGGAGACTGGCCACTACAGGGCAGAAGCTAGGATTTAGCAGCTATTCAACCCGGAGATCTGCCTCACAGAAGATAACATTAATTGGACACTGACACTATTCTCCGGCAGCAGACGGAAAGGTCAGCAGCCAGGTCAGAAACAGGAGTGTAGTCAGAGGGCATGCTGTCGTTACTGTACCTCCACTGAAAGCAACAGTATTATATCTGCCTCAGCCTCGCACCCTTAAAGTTCCAGTCCACAGGGAAAAGTAAGTTTTTGACCATGAAAATGTAAAAAAAAGGGAGCACTATATTTTATTTGTTCCACTTTACATTGAGCCTGGAAACTATTATATATATGTAACGCTGTCTTCCTCCAGGAGTAGGATTATAGCTTGCTATAGTGCCTCCACCCCAAGCAAGTTATCGAGTAACTATATTGAATTCAATATATCTATCTCTCGCGTGGGTGAGAGATCCAGGTGAGCTTGGGGAATCACCTGTAATAATAGTCTATCACCTTACCACAGTAAATAATTTATTCGTAACATCAATATCTATAGTACTCAGAATAATGCAATATACACTCACTCTATAGGTGTGTCACAACAGGCATATAACATTGGAATTTATAACCACTTAACAAGTTTAGTCGACTGGATCCAGATGATAAATACATACTCAGTGGTAGACAATTATATTACAAACGATTCATTACATTCCACATACTCAAATTATCTTTAACTTTCTAACCCCGAACATGTCATTTCGGGTTACTTTACACAACACCAATTTTATCAACAGTTTCCTAATAAATATTATTGCGCAATAATCTATATATCTACTTGTGCACAATAAGTCCATAGATGAATAGTCACTGTTTGAAGCGCTTATATGAGGTGCTTGGCACGGGTGTTATGCTCCTCTTTCAACAACAGTTCTGACCGGAGTCCTGTACGGTAAGTGTGTTGGGGAGCACGGTGCTTAAGTTGATAATTGGTCCGGGAGAAATATTTATAATCCACTCTAGGTATGGGAAAAGTCTAGATTATACAGTTCCAGTAGCTAATCAATGGGACTAACAGACGGCTTCCCTAGTGTCACCCTTTGTAGAACATAAATCTGCTGCACTTTACTCCATTAGACTTCATAGTTTGCTGCGGGTATTAACCGTGCGGTGGCTGATGAAGGGATGACCTTTTGGTCACCCTCGAACTCAGGTTTAGTAAGTGTTCTGATTTTCTACCGACAGGAATAATATTTGCAGTCCCTAGTTATTAACTAATAAGGGAGAGATTTGTATCCAGACAGCGAGCGGTATAATAACAAGGGGTTAAGTTGCTCCTATTCCTTCCATAACCATTCCTCAGATGGCAAACAGGGAGAGGTGTATTACTAACTACTGTAATATACAGTTATGCCAATGGTTGACTACTTGTTATCCTCTGCACCAAGCAACTCACTGACAACCTGCATTTGCAATACTCTCAGTAATCTCCTACAGTCCAAAACGGGATCTCCTGCTTCCTCTCTATTTATGATATCAGTACAGGAGCTTAGAGATATATATATCTTCTTTTCCGTATGCCTTGAAGGCTCTGATAGCGGCCAGCGCTACCGCCTTTGATGTTATAGGTAACTTTGTTACTTCACACGGGGAGTATGCTTATTGTCCCTCAATACCAAAGCCGCTCCTCTGATTTCCCTTTTTGGGAGATTAGGGGCTGTCCCGGGTGGGGGCTGGACTCACCATACCTCAGCAGCTGAGGTAACGCTCCGGACTCTTCCGCCCACTCCCCGCCTCTCTGACGATGAGCCGGCCTATTCCGCTCCGCCTAGGGATGACGCAGTTATGGAAGGTTTCCCCGCCGTGGTCGCAGTTACTTTCTTCACAACACCCGACACCGCCGGACAGCCTCCGAGTCCTGCCGCTTCTGTCACTGCACTCCGACACTCAGGTGAGAAGCCTCATCTTATCGTAATGAAGTCTGTCGTCCTCTCACTGCTGTGCCCAACGCTACCATCAACAGCTGGGTCTCCTCGTTAACCCCTTCCGCGCGCTCTCTCTCGAATATTCCCTCCTCTCCCTCTATATTAGCTCAGGTTCAACTGTCTCCACCGCAATATCCACGCGCACTCCAACTTTATTTAACCTTAGGCATACAAAGATCAGCTACAGTCTCCCCATTTGCAGGGATATTGGTACATTCCTCCACACTCGGTATTGCGGCATATTACTGAGAACAGTCTATGTTGCCCTTATTAAGTGAGATTCCCTTCAACATTTAACAACTTTAGTTTATAATACATAAGTCGGGGTATATATACATCAATATGTGAAAGGGTATTACATTTCTCCCCCTGGAGATCAAGTGGGCCATTTCCATCACAATGGCAACTTGACCTCCATTCACAAGTAATCACACATTATGACTCAGTACATCGTATCACCTTTGCCAATTTTAACTGTAACACCAATTTACAGGTATACCTCCAAAATATGGCCATGAATATACAACGTGCGGGTGTAATACTCTATCTACTACTGTAGGACACCCTAATTGATCATAAGTTAACATTCTTGGAGGTCTACGCTCTCTGACTGTTAACGGAGGTTCAATTGGGTAATCACTGTCCGAAGTTTCACTCCCCCAACTCTCTTCCGTGACTACATTGTGATCAAGGAATTCCGGCTCTGGGGTTATTTCCCTAGGATTTCCGGCCTCTGTCATTAGATTAAGGTCCATTTCCCATTTGGCAGTTGGTTGGGTACTTCCTTCTCGGTAAAAATACCCCATTTCGGTTTCGATCTCATCCTCTTTGGCATCTTTAATGTCCGGACAATCAGACGATTTGAGTTTCTTTTTTTTTACAGTAATAGGGGCCTGATTTGTTGCAGATTCAACATTCAATGGTTTATCCATTGAAGGAAATACAATGTCCTGCGTAATGGGTAATAAATGTTGGCGATGATATGTAAGTAAAGGTCCTTCATCACCTTCAGGGACAATCTGGTACACTGGGATACCGGGCAACTGTTTTAACACTACATAAGGGACGTCTTTCCATCTATTCGCAATTTTCTGCTTGCGAGGGCAACCCAGTCTCTTAAGAAGGACACGATCTCCTGGTAGTAATACTTGTTCCCTAACTTTTCGATTATACAGTGCTTTATTTTTATCATTCTGTTTCCGTGCGGAGTCTTGGGCCAACGTATAAGCATTATTGAGTTCCTTTCTCAAATTGGCAACATACTTCGAATGCGAAGGGGCCTTTACAGTCGTAGGAGAGGTGCCCAAACTGATATCAATGGGGAGTCTTGCCTCTCGACCAAACATTAGTAAATATGGGGAAAAACCTGTTGCTTCATTTTGGGTACAGTTGTATGCATGTACTAGGTGACAAATGTACTTGTTCCAGTGAATTTTCTGTTTTTGCTCCAGTGTTCCCAACATGTTTAGTAGAGTTCGGTTGAACCGCTCCGGCTGAGGGTCTCCTTGTGGATGATAGGGAGTGGTGCGGGACTTTCTTATGCCACAAAGTTCGCATAGCTCTTTGATGAGATGACTCTCGAAATCTGTTCCTCTATCGGAGTGAATGCGAGCGGGTAAGCCATAATGTACAAAGAATTTCTCCCACAGGGTCCTAGCCACGGTAATTGACCTTTGATCTGTTGTCACGAATGCTTGGGCATATCTAGTAAAATGGTCTGTTACTACCAGAATGTTAGTATCTTTCCCATTAGGACTCTCGAAGGAAAGGAAATCTATACATACTAAATCCATAGGCCCTGAACTTTGGAGACTAACTAGATTTGCAGCATGCTGGGGTAAGGTCTTCCTAAGAATGCAATTTCGGCACTTTCGACAATACTCTTCAATGTCTCTATTCATCAATGGCCAATACACTCGTTCAGCTATTAAATGCTGTGTTTTGTCATATCCGAGGTGTCCATGTTGATCATGAAGAGCACTCAACACTACAGGCCTGAGATCAGCAGGGAGTACCAACTGTTCTTTGATTACTCCATTTGGAGGTTTTGTTCTTCGATACAACAGTCCATGTTTTACCACCAAATTCTTTCTTTGACGACACAATATCTTATACTTTAAAGTCACTGGATCGGGTATTACAGCCTTGGCCGGATGTTGAAATTGCTGCAGCATACCTCCTATCTCAAGGTCATCTTTTTGTGCTTTACGTAACTGTCCCTTGGACCATTTAGGTACATTTCTCATTTCATCATTTGTAATCCAACAATACATCAAAGGTAATGAGGTTCCAGATGCTCCCAGTGCACTAACCCTTTCTGGCATTTGATGCTGCATGACATTCAATTGATGACACAACCCCTGCAGATCCGGGGCTGGTACCTCTATCCAATCATCACTTTTACTGCTAGTGCTGGAATGAGGTATGCGGGATAAGGCATCGGCGTCAGTATTGTTGATTCCTGGCTTATATCTCAAGGTAAAGTTGTAGTTGGATAGAGCCGCCAGCCATCGGTGTCCAGTAGCATCCAGTTTTGCAGTAGAATTGATGTAAGTTAGGGGATTGTTGTCAGTATGAACTGTGAAACTAACTCCATATAGATAATCATGGAACTTATCCACTACCGCCCACTTGAGAGCCAGAAATTCCAATTTATGGACTGCATAGTTCTTTTCACTCTTAGACAGGCTTCTACTGATATAGGCAATAGGGCGCAGAGTCTTCTCTTGCCATTGATAAAGAACCCCTCCTATACCCTCCATGGACGCATCGATATGAACTTCATAGGGTAATTCTGGGTTGGCATAGGCTAACACAGGGGAGTGAGTCAGATGATGCTTCAATTGTTGCAATGCTTCGTCACACTCATCAGTCCAACGTGGCCCAAATTCTTCTTGTGGTTTATAATACATTCCAAGAGTAGATCGAGGTGTCCCCGCAGGGGGATACCCTTTAGTAAGTTCCGTGAGGGGTCGAGCGATTTGGGAATATTGCGGTACAAATCGTCTGTAGTAACCACTGAATCCTAAAAATGACCGTAAGTCTTTCAATTTCATGGGTTTAGGCCAATCTTTCACTGCAGATATGTTATCAGGGTCAGTAGATACCCCCCTACCTACTGACTACATGTCCCAAGTATTTTACGGTGTTCTGACATAGCCGGCATTTATCAATGGACAGCTTCAATCCTTTGTTATGTAATCGGTCCAGTACTTTCATTAACCTAGTATTATGTTCTTCTAATGTCTTTCCAAACACTATGATATCGTCAAGGTATACTAGGACTTCTCGGTAGCACATGTCCCCAACTACTTTCTCCATCGTTCGCTGAAAAGTTGCAGGTGCCCCTTTGATACCCTGTGGCATTTTGAGAAACTCAAAAAACCCGATCGGACAAATAAATGCTGTCTTAGCACAATCATCTGGATGCATCGGGATTTGATAGTATCCTGATCTTAAGTCTAGTATGGAGAACCATTTGCTCCCCTGAAGACAGTCCAGAGCTTCTTCCACTTTAGGTACGGTATATTGGTCTTCAAGAGTTCGATTATTGAGAGTTCGGTAATCTATACACAATCTTATGTCTCCGTTCTTTTTACGGGCTACTACGATGGGTGAGGCATAGGGACTTTGAGATTCAGCTATGACTCGATTCTCAAGTAGGAATTTTAAATGGAGGCGGACATCGTCAAAATCGGCTGGGGCCAACCTTCTTGATCTCTCTCTGAACGGCGTGTCATCCGTCATTCTAATTCGATGTTCCACCCCAGTGGCCGTTCCTAAATCCCAATCACTTAATGAATATACTGCTTCAATTCTTTTCATATCCAGGATTAGTTTCTCTCGTTCGTCCTCGGAGATGTCGCTGCCTTTAAAACATTCAAGTATCCGTGTGCTGAAAGAGGGATGTTCAACCGCATCATTTCTAGGGAGTGCCATATTCCTCGGGGATGCAAAGGAGTTTAGAGACTTTGTCTCTTGGTCAGAATACTGGGACATTATGTGATCTTGGTTTTGGCACCATTCAGACAAGATTTTGAATAAATTGGAATTAGTCCCCACAATTACAGAGACGACTTCTTGTCCAGAAGGAGGATCAGGACATACCAGGGCTAAAAAGGGCAACGGGGTTGGATAAGCTGCTGTATGGTCCATGAACTGCAGGTGAGTAGTCACATATCCCAGATAGGGGTACTTTTGATGACTCAATCCCCAGATCACCAGTCCATCAATGGGGTTCAACGGTACATCCGCCATATGTTGTTGATACCAGTTCTCAAAAATGATTGAAACTTGTGACCCACTGTCCAACAGCACCTTACAATACTGGCCATTTATTAACGCGGGAACCATTGGTGCGTCTCCAACTATACCATGGTGCATTAAACTAGACCAGGGGGTGCTCCCCATTGAATTTACATCGATGAGTTGGGAGTCGATGCGGGGTTCATCGGCGTCCCTTGTGAGTTTCCCGACAGTGCAGTATCCCTAGAGTCAGGTTGATTTACTCTTCTGCTGTATCCTCCACGTTGAGGGCATTCAAAACTGCGATGGCCCAGTTGACCACAACTATAACAGGTATAGTTCCCTCCATCATCAGATCGTCGATTATACCCTCTCCCCCGACTCATAGGTGGAACTCTGGGCATTTCTTGGGGCCGAGGAGCTTGTATGGCAATAAGCTGATCTAATTTTCTATTCTGTTCTTCCATTAACTTGTATAGCTTATCAGCTGGAAGTGGTACTTCAGGGGCTGGTAATATAACTTTTACTCTCTTTAAACTTTTGTCTCGATTCTCAATTTGAACTTCTTCCAGCTTTACCTCTTTGATCAATTCACCAAGAGTTGGGGCTGGCACCTTGGACATACTGCACCTGAGCCGCTGTGCCACGGGATTAGTGGTCAATGCTCCCCTCAGTACGTACTTCATTCGTTTTTCATCTACCTCTGCTCCTTGAATTCCCCCTTTTTCCAACAACTTGTACAGAATTTTGTCAATGCGATATATATAGGTGGTCAAAGTTTCGCTTGGTTCCTGATAAGTATGATTTAACCGGGATAGTATGTCTCCCACATCTTCCAATGTTCCAAAGGAGTAGTCCAATGCATCGAAATAGTCTTTTAGAGTTGCATTACTGTTGCTTCTCCTGGTAGCTTGAATGATGCCCATAGCCGGCCCCCGAAGACTTTCAACAATGCGTTGTTTCTTCACATGCTCAGGACATCTCCATTCTTCCGAATGCTGTGATGCCGCTTCTCTCCAGGCCTCATAACTCTCTTCTCCGGAAGGTACAGGAATTATACCAGAAAAGATGCGCAACCTTCTGTAACCCCCCTCATAATGCCACCTCTCGAATTGACTGACCACCCGATCCATTACATTATCCATCGAGGGATCCGCCACCGGCTCACGATTAGTATCAGTTCCAGAAGAATGGAAGGAGCTTGGATCACGATCAGTTGTCCCATCCCCAGCGTGGGTTCGTTGTGGTTCTATGGGGTTTACTCCCTGATCCTCGGGAGGACATTCCGGCCAGACTAGTTTCCATCTTTGAGTGGGTAACTGTGAAGTTATAATCTGAGCGGGAATTAGGTTAGAATCTAATTTACTCAAATTGGTGATTAACACCGCACACACTTCTTCGCCCCCTGCTCGGGTCCTCTTGTCAATTAACTTGGGTCTATCGACTCCATATAATTTGTCCACTTCCTCCATAATTTCATCATCGGACAAGTGGTCGAACTTTCCTTCAATCCCAAAGCTGCAGTCTAGATCAAGCCCGTACTTCTGAATCCACTCCAGTATATCCTGTTTATTTAAACTTTCCATCTTGTGTTGATTGGATCTCAGCAGTGCCTCCTCCATATTCTTCTCCCGTCTAAGGTTGTCCTCAGCCTCTCTCTTGTCTTTGGCCTCGTTCTTCATCTGCTCCCGGTTCCAGAGCTTCTTGACGTTCTTCAGCTGGGTCTTTGAGATCACATCCCACCTCTCATTCTCCTTCTGGGAATCCACATAGAAGACGGGGAAGGGCTCTTTTCCTACAGTCAGCATAGCCTTTAGGACAGTTTTTAATGGTTTTTCCTTGGTCCCATCCCCAGTGACGACATCGCCTTCCCGATCAGACACGTACATTTCTGCGATCCCCAGCTGCGCTGTCCCCGCATTGATCTCCTCCATGTCTCACACTCCGATGCAGCTGCTGATGGCAGCCGGTTGCATCAGATCGGCTTCCTCTGGTGGAGTGCGCATGCGCGGCTGGATGGGCTCGGCCCCTCTGACGGGACTCTCCCACACTCTCCCCGCCTCTCTGACGATGAGCCGGCCTATTCCGCTCCGCCTAGGGATGACGCAGTTATGGAAGGTTTCCCCGCCGTGGTCGCAGTTACTTTCTCCACAACACCCGACACCGCCGGACAGCCTCCGAGTCCTGCCGCTTCTGTCACTGCACTCCGACACTCAGGTGAGAAGCCTCATCTTATCGTAATGAAGTCTGTCGTCCTCTCACTGCTGTGCCCAACGCTACCATCAACAGCTGGGTCTCCTCGTTAACCCCTTCCGCGCGCTCTCTCTCGAATATTCCCTCCTCTCCCTCTATATTAGCTCAGGTTCAACTGTCTCCACCGCAATATCCACGCGCACTCCAACTTTATTTAACCTTAGGCATACAAAGATCAGCTACAGTCTCCCCATTTGCAGGGATATTGGTACATTCCTCCACACTCGGTATTGCGGCATATTACTGAGAACAGTCTATGTTGCCCTTATTAAGTGAGATTCCCTTCAACATTTAACAACTTTAGTTTATAATACATAAGTCGGGGTATATATACATCAATATGTGAAAGGGTATTACATATATATATATATATATATATATATATATATACACTGTGTATATATGTGTGTATATATATATATATATATATATACACACTGTGTGTGTGTATATATATCTATATATATATAGATATATATACACACACATCACCTTACCGCTGTGCCTCTCTGTGTTACTAAAGGACCTGTTATTGTGAAGACATGTTCTAGCTGGGGGTCTGGAGGTGGGGCAATGGGGCCTCCCCTTTCATCATGCCATGGCTCCTCTTTTCTGTCTAGCCACCCCACAGCCCATTAAAGCCAGACTAATCTGCACACAGTCCCAGAAGTATGTAAATGTATAAAGGTCTCTGGATGTAGCCAATTCATGGCAGATACCCTTATCCCTGGCACCAGTCTCCCATCACCCATTATTTCCCTGTCACCTCTGCATCCTCAGTCACCCACTATCCTTATCCCTGTCTCACCCCTGTCACTAATTATCCTTATCACTTACACCGGTCTCCCATCACCCATTATATCTCTGTTATCCCTGCCTCCTCAGTCACCCACTATTTCCCTATAACCCCTGACTTACTTTTCACCCACTGTGACCCATTGACCACTATCTGTTGTTCACCCTCTCAATCACCCTCTATGCTCCCTACGGCAGAAATGCAGTAAAATACCCATTTTCAGGGATTATACCCTATTTTAAAATTTACTAAAGCCCTACCACCAGTAGCCTAATGCAGCGGTAATACCAGCTATACATGGCATTACCCTGTAGAGGCACATTGGCTTCTTTACGCAACACTGGGAGCATTCATAGAGGGACTCCCGGATCACAGACCCGGAAGTCCAGGCACCAGAGTGCATCACAAAGGGCATCTCTTTTTGGGAGAGCTGTCCTTTGCATTACAAATCGCATATGTTAGTGTCTATGCGAAAAGTATTGGCACAATGGATGGCGGGATGTACCGCAAGAGGTTGGTACATCCTGCTCCCTGTCTCCCTCTGCCTTGTGTCACACTTTTACCTGTCCTTAGGTCTCCTCTATTGTATCACCTCACCAGTTTCTTTCTCCAGTGACTCCTGCTGCCTGTATGCTGACAAGTGTGTGTCCAGACTGACGCTTGATGTTATGGGCATGGAGAAGAAGCAGTGAGGTACCTGTAACATTACCACCAGCTGTACAACACTCAGGGACACTGGTCATCACAGGAGCAGGTGAGCAGAACATAGTGACTGGGGAATATGTCCCCCTCTCTTTCCCATATCTCTCCCCCACTCACTGACCCTGGTAAGAAAATGTATGAATGTTTCTGGATGCACCCACCTCATAGCGGTTATCCACTGCCTCCTTTGTCATCCTCTGATTTCTCTTTCCACCAATATCTCCCTGTCACCTCTGTCTGCCCTGACACCCACTAGTGACCTGGGAACATGCCCCCCTTTCTCTCCCCATGTCTGCCTTGCTCTCTGCCCCTGGTCTCTCCCTCTGTCCCTGGTGTCTCTCTGCCCTTGGTATCTCTTCTCCTCCCATGTCTACCTCTCTCTTTCTCTCTCTGCCCTTGTTCTCTCTCTCTATCTCTCACTATGCCTGATCTCTCTCTCCCACACTCTGCCCCTGGTCTCTTTCTCTAATTTCTCTCTCTCTCTATGCCTCTGGTCTCTCTTTATGCCCCTGGTCTCTCTCTCTCTCTGCCACTGGTCTCGACTCTCTCTCCATTTCTCTCTCTGTGTCCCTGGTCTCTCTCTCTTTTTCTTTGCCTCTCTGGTCTCTCTTTCTGCCCCTGGTCTCTCTTTCTCTGCCTCTCTTCCCCTGGTCTCTCTCTCTTTCTCTGCCTCTCTGCCCTGGTCTCTCTCTCTTTCTCTGCCTCTGGTCTCTTTCTTTCTGCCCTGGTCTCTCTTACCTACATAAATGCACAACAGGGTATGGCACTGGACTGGATAGGTGCTTTCCATGTTCTGCTGCTCTGCTGCTGTCCACTGTTGCGACCCGTCAACAGTGAACTGAATTACAGGCAGCCAGGCTGGCAGTATAAAGCACGTTACCAGCAGCAGGCCCAGAAGTGTCCCAGGTTTGGAGGGCAATCCCCGGGAGGACCTGTACTAATGCGGTGCAGTCACAAACACCAGTCGCACCAGGAGAGACAGCAACTACAGCCATGCTTCTTTACTGCCCAGTAAGTGTACAAGCCAGACACCCTTCAAAATGCCATCCCAAAATGGCTCAGGTGTGGGGGGGGGGTAGTGAACACCCACTGAGAGGAAAGGGGTTGGGGTGAGGGGTGTTTGCTGCACATGCACTTGAGTCCTGTTGGAGAAAGTGTGCTATATAAATAAAACTTACTTACATGCACTACCAATGTGGACTGTAATGTGGATAAGGGATACTACTAAGTGTTGTAATATGAATCAGGGCCATTATGTGTGGTGCAATATGAATAATATTGTGTGTGGAGTAAATTAAATTTGGGGGTTGTAAGACCACCCTCTTTTATGGTGTGCTAGCCCTTTATTAAATATGGGAGGGAGGGCGCAAATTTATAGTTTGCAGGGAGGCGCCGAACACCCTAGCCCCGGCCCTGGGGAGGAGTTTCCAGCTCTGTGGCTCTGTGTATGATGCGCAGTAGCAGCTTCCAATTGTAGGAATCTACTACATGCTGAACTTCTCCCCACAGGGTTGGGCTGTTGCTGTGTCTGCACTGCTGCTTCATGGAGCCTGGTGAGAGGAGGTTACCAGCAGAGCCGGCCTTAGGCATAGGCAAACTAGGCAATTGCCTAGGACATTTAGAATGCATAGGGGCATCAGCAGCATCTGCTGATTAAAATGATATGCAGCATGCCTATATTCTGTGTGTAAGTGAGGCTGTATCTGCATATGAAATAGTGTATTCATGGAAATCACTGTAACATAGCATTCTGTATGCAGGTACAGGCACACAGAATATATTCATGCCACATATAATTTTAATCATCGGAAGCTCCTTGTGTGTGCTGGTCATAACAATGCAAATAAGATTCATTTTCAGAGAAAAAGGCACCCAACTGGCCAGGAGCTGCATGGTCTACTGAGGCAAGATGTATGAGGACACATCTGTATCCAAGCAGAGGCAGAGGTCACAGTGTTAGCGGCTGTGTGAGTGCTGTCTGCGGGTGGGTTGGTTGTGCAATAGTTTTCGGCATATGTGCAAGGGGCATTATGTGTGTCATGTATAAATGCATTAATAATCTGTGACATATGTGTAACAGGCATTATGTGTGTCATGTGTATAAGGGCATTAATAATGTGCAACATATGTATAATGGGCATTATGTGTGTCATGTGTATAAGGGCATTAATAATGTGCAACATATGTGTAAGGGGCATTATGTGTGTCATTATGTGTATGAAGGGCATTAATAAAGGTTAGCATAATGTGTAAGGAGCATTATGGTTATAAGGACATTAATAATGTGTGTCATGTATAAGGGGCATTACTGTGTGGTATTATCAGGGGTGCCGAGAGAAAGGGGTAGGGGGTACAAATTACCCAGGCCAAAGTCTGATGGAAGGGCAGAGTGGGGGCCCCGGGCCCCCTCCCCTTAAGTGACAGCAGCAGCTGCAGCTCTTCTCCTCTGCCCAGCACACACTGCTTTGTGCTGGGTTGCAGTGTGGCCATGGAGGTGCTTAAAATAAAATATTTTCTCAGGATTTTTTTCTAAGGGTATAATGTGAATAATGTGAGGAGTAATGTATATAAGGTTAAAGTAGTACTACTGTGTGATGTAACGTGAATAAGGGACACAATCGCATGATATAATGTGAATAAATTTGCACTACTGTGTGGCATAATTTGAATTGGGGGTACTATTGTGTGGCCATGCCCCTTCCCAGCAAGAACACACCCCTGTTTGGGCCGCGCACCGAATGTGTGCACTGTTTCTATTTAAATATTGCGGGTAGGAGCACCAAAATGATGACTGCTATGATGAGGGTTGATGGTGCTGGGAAAGGGGAGCAGGGTCAGAGGCGGAACTAGTGGCGGTGCTAGGGGGCACCAGCCAAAATCTTGCCTAGGGCGTCATTTAGGCTAGGGCCAGCTCTGGTTACCTGCGTGCCAGAAACACAGCCAGCAAGCACCAGAGCTCTGGAGGTGGGGGGGAAGGGGGTGCCCGCAGGGGGAAGCACCGGAGCTCTGGTGCTCTCTGTCTGTGTCTCTGGTGTTGGGATTTTGACTGGAGGGGCTGCAGCCCTGCAGCCCTATAGCAGGAGCCTCCTCTGGGAAAGAGTATAAATTATGATGTGTGTAAATCGATCGAATAACATAGGAAGAGATGGGTTTTCTGGGACTGCTTGAAGGGAATGTCCAAATCTTAGAGAGTGGATGTAGCATTTAAGGGGGTAGGTGTAAGAATCAGTGATTCTCTTATCACTGCTGGAATGACAACTGGAATCTGATGACATACTGTATGATAAGTATTTGTGCTGCAATATTCAGGTGTTGCCTATGAAGCTGGTATATATTAAATTTGAAAAAATAAAGTGTTGGATGCTTCTGGGAAGGACAGTGCTACTGTATATTTACTATTTTACTAAACATTGCAATGCAATGTGGTTTGTTAAGAAATGTATGTTTTATGCCATCAAAATGTTGCCTTCAAAAAATAGTCTATGGGTAAAAACCTGGTTAGAGGATACCTAGTAAGAAGACAAATGCAATAGTCAATCCAGGTGATTATAGAGTAAATGTATGGGTTACAGTTTTGGGTGTGGTATGGGGCTCCAACAGTGGAGATCCGGACAGTCAGTATCCTAATGTCAGGATTCCAACTGCCGGTGCTCCAACAGGGTGGCAAGCGCAAAGAAGCCCATTGCGGGCTCACTGCGCTCGCCACGCTGCGGGCCCGGTGGCTCGCCACAGGATCTGTTCTCCCTCTATGGGGGTCTTAGACCCCCACAAGGGAGAATAGCCCTGTGAGTTGGGATACCCTTTGTTGGAGCACCGGCAGTCGGGATTCCGATGTCGGGATTCTGACTTTGGTATCCCCACAGTCGGAGCTTTATCCGGCACCCACAGTTTTTGCAGGGTTATGTGTGAGATACATAGGAATTCTGCTAATGTTTTATAGATACATGCAAAAGAATTTGAAGAGAAATTGTATATGATAAGACAGTTCTGAGCATTGAGCTTCATGGACAGAATAGAAACCCCCGGTTTAATGGTGGTTTAGAAAGTGACCATAAAAATGCTGGAACAAATAATTAGCTGGCCCGCGAAAATTCCGGCATACACCTAATCAATGTAGCCGGGGATCGTTTGTGCTAAATTGTGAAATTCGTGCCCGTTTTTCGACGATCCTCGAGCAATACGAACGTCGGAAATTTGAATAGGTCAAATGTTAATTTTACCTATTATCAGCAAAAAGTGCATTGAATACCCCCACTATATGGAATACACACACGCACATGGCGCTTTAACGTGTGATGTTTTGCATGCGTCCCATCTCTCCACTTCTGTGAGAGGTCTGAGTCGTTGGGGCAGACATGCAACATATCCAACCTTTGACTCTGACATCCGATCCGATGCCCGGTCCTGTCAAACACTTCCGATTTGGCCACTTTTCACCCCATTTGTCCAAAACAGACTAGTATATGAGGGCCTTTAGACTGTGGTAAAATCTGCAGGGCATATGAAGTTAGTCCCCATATAACAGTTAGCAATCACTTCAAATCTTTCTCCTTATACTTCCTACAACTATTTCCTCCAATGAACTCCTATGCCTATAAAGTGTTATAATGTAACCAGATGTCTGTGTCTGTGATGCTGCGATGTACAGGGGAATGTTTTTCTGTAAAAGCACCATTAAATAAAAGTAAATAGAATAGCTTTAATCCACTGTGGTCTGTTTCTATTACAGTATAACAAATGAATAGTGCTTCATATAACAAATAGAGTAGCACACGTAAATGATTAGAATAACAAATAGAGTACAGCAAGTACAGTAACTGAATAGAATAGCTTTTATTCCACAGTGGCCTGTTTCTATTATGTGAACTGAATACTGTTTCTATAAAGCAATGAAATTAATATGAAAAGAATCGTGTCTAATCTGCAGTGTTTCTGTAGCTGTTTATTAGACACTAGCTGACCCGCCCGGAGTTGCCCGGGAAAACCTTGGGGTTTCTTTATTTCCAAAAATGCTGAAAAATGTCATCTTACAGTATTCTGTGACAATGACCTAAGATTGTAATTTGTTATAGATTCCACCATAATGTTAGAATGTGTTTGCATTGATACTCAATGATGGCAATGAAATCAGGTGTGGTGTTGTTGTTTGAAACACAACGCTCCTGAGTTGAAAACTTGTATGTGTTGATAAATTCCACATCCACTCCTGAGGTTTAGGACCTACTGTATGACATATCCTCCAACATCTGAGGGTCAGAAATCGGTACAAAATCAGAAAGGGACATGTCCAAACCTCAATTTCTATACTTTCAATGGTACAGTTTCTAGGGTGTGTAATTACAGGCGCTGAGTGCGTGGGGTCCGGGGTGGGCGTTACTTACCGCGCCATCATTAATTAAAAATTCACTGCTCTCTGCAACTGCCACTCCCCTCACCGAACCTGCCTGCAGCAGTCTCTGAGGTCTGGGGATCTGTAAAGCACATGCACCGAGCATCTCTACCAAATAGTGGGGCAGCCCCTGAGTGTGGGAGCAGGTCCGCGGGCCTGGCCACATGATGTCATGACGCGACGCACACTATCCGCACCACTGTAATGCACCACTGGGAATGGGTGCAATGGGCCAAATTCTTCCCTACACCCGCCGGGCCAATCCACTGATCCAGCCATCACAATCATCAATGGATGCATTGATAAGGTTTGGAGTTTAAGAAGTTGAAGAATAAGACTGAGAAAAAGAATTGCCATGTTACAAAGTGTACAATTTACTCAATAAATCGTGAAAAAAATGTAAGTGTACATATAAGTACAATGCAGCAGGGGGCGCCGGAGCCGAGCCGAGCAGCCAGCAGGGGGCGCCGGAGCCGAGCCGCTCATTACATATTCATATATTCACTGCACCCGATGTTACGATCGGGTATAGTGAATATACGCGGCCCCCTGCTGGCACCCCCGGGGGGCAGCCTGTGCTGCCTGGCACCCGGGGAGCCCACCTGCCCCCCACAAACGTTCAGGGACAGGCAGAGAGACTTCCATCTCTCTGCCTGGCACCCTCCTCAGGCTCCCTGCGGCATTCGCCGAAGGAGCTCATATTCGCCTGTCAGGGGCAGCGAGCCCCTGACACGTTGAATACCGGAGCCCGCTGGCTCCGGAACGTGGCGAATGTGCAGCGAATCCTAAAAAGGATTCGCTGCACCTCGCAGGTATTCTCATTGAATACCGCCCTTGGTGTTTTTTAAATTTCTAAGTGAAATTTCCCAAAAACGGCTTCGAGGTGCACACCACCGGGTCCAGAGGTATCTTGTTGCTGAATTTGGTGTCTCTGAGTGCCACGGTGTGTCCGCAATGTGACGGACACGCACGCACACACGCACACACACGCGCACACAGACTCTTCAACTTATTATATAGAAGATGTGTTCTGTGTGTTTGTGTGTGTTGTACTGTTTTTGTGTGTGTGTTGTAGTGTATGTGGTTGTGTGTGTTGTATTGTATGTATCTGTCCAATGTGTAAGTGTGTGAGGTGTGCTACGTATATTCAGTATGTGTGTGTTGTGTCTTTGTGTATCTGTGCAATGTTTAAGTGTGTGTTTTGTGTGTGTCGTACTGTTTTTTGGGTGTGTGTGTGGTGAATGTGGGTGTGTGTTGTGCTGTTAGAGGTATGTTATGTGTGTGTGTGTTGTGTGTATCTGCCCTATGTGTAAGTGCGTAAGGTGTGCTATGTATAAATCTGTGTGTGTGTAGTGTGCTGTGTGTATCTGTGCAATGTTTAAGTGTGTGTTTTGTGTATTGTACTGTTTTTGGGTGTGTGTTGTAGTGAATGTGGGTGTGTGTTGTACTGTGAGTGTTGTGTTGTGTGTATCTGCCGAATGTGTAAGTTTGTGATGTGTGCTACGTATATATGTGTGTGTAGTGTGCTTTGCGTATCGTGGCAATGTTTAAGTGTGTGTGTTCTGTGTGTTTGTTGTACTGTTTTTGGGTGTGTGTTGTAGTGTGTATGGATTTGTATTGTACTGCATGTGGTGTGTTGTGTATCTGTCCAATGTGTAAGTGTGTGAGGTGCACTACGTATAAATGTGTGTGTTGTGTGCTATGTGTGCGTATGTGGTGTACTGTGTGTGTGTGTGCGTTAGGGTGACCAACTCATCCCTTTAATCCGGGACACATATTAATTACACAGGTTCTGTGGCTGGCTTTCACCTGGTTATAAACTGCCACACCTCAAGACTCCATTTCACCTGGTTTTAAACTGCCACAGAACCTGTGTAATTAATATGTGTCCCGGATTAAAGGGATGAGTTGGTCACCCTAGTGTGCGTGTACAATGTGTATGTGTGTGTGTGTGTGTGTTGTGTGGTCTATGTATATCCTCAATTATTTCCTAATTGTTTAAAGCCTTCACCATAATGTTAGAATGTGTCATTCATACTCAATGACAGCAATGAAATCAGGTGTGGAGTTGTTCCGTTGCAAACGGTTTCCCAGATCATCGATCTTTTCCCCAGAACATCAATGAAGGTAAATTACAACTTGGTGTTTTTAAAATTTCTAAGTGAAATTTCCCAAAAACGGCTTCGAGGTGTATACCACCGGGTCCAGAGGTATCTTGTTGCTGAATTTGGTGTCTCTGAGTGCCACGGTGTGTCCGCAATGCGACGGACACGCACACACACACGCACACACACACGCACACAGACTCTTCAACTTATTATATAGATACAGTCAGGGCCGGCGCCACCACTAGGCAGGCCACTGGAGACTCGGCGGGTGATGTCCGCCACATTCCCTAAACCACCCCCGGGGTCGGTGGTGGCCGCATCACCCCCCCCACGGGACTCGGCGGCGGTGGCCGCATCATCCACCTCCCCCCGGGACTCTGCAGTTGTGGCCGCCGCATTCCCTAACCCCCCCACTCCCCGGGGTCGGCGGAGGCCGCAGCACCGACCAGATTCGGCCTCCGGCGACGGCCGCTTTAAGCTCCCACCCCCCGGTGCTTCACTCCCCCCCCCCCGTGCGCAGGTGAGCAGGGGGGAGGGGGGATGGGCGCCGGCCCTGCATACAGTAGAAACTGTTATTAATTGACAGGTTTCTACATGACACAAAACTCAGTAAATTTAGCCCTTTCTCTTCTCTAACTTTCCAGTTATTCTGGCTAATGATACTGTGCAGTATATACAGTACCTGAGAGGCATCTTACTTAAACAGTGTGCCTGAAGCGAATCAAACTGTTACTGTATGCATGGTGGCTCTCACTCTAAGGGCCAGATGTATCAAGCTTCAAAAGTGATAAGATGGAGAGTGATAAACAAGCAGCCAATCATCTCCTACCTGTTATTTTTTCAAACCAAGCCTGTGACATGTCAGGTAGGAGCTGATTGGCTGGCTGTTTATCACTCTCCATCTTATCACTTTTTGAAGCTTGATACATCTGGCCCTAAAGGTATTCCATTTTATTCACAGATCATTAAACTTCTGATTCCAGCTCCAGCATCCTCTCTCCTATTCTGTTGTGTTCTACAACAATGTTATTTTCACATAAAAGCATTTGGTAATTAACTTACAGGATATTTGCCAAGTAACTAGCTTTTTTAAAATGAATTGTATCAAGCCGAATCTTTGCTACCTTTGATTTGATAAAAACTATAAATTATTCAGTTTCATTATAAACACTAATCAAAGAGCATCGCAAGGAACCTCTTGAATTTTAATTCTAATTCCTGATGGTAAAGGGAAGGTTGCAAGTGTCAGTAGCACACGCAGGGGGGTTCTGAGTACCCAGAAACCCCTCCAGGAGTCTAAGGACCCTAGGTTGAAAGCTGAGGGTCCCCTCTTTCCATTGGTACAAGAAATTTAAAAATCGGCCCTTGGGAACCGGAGCTATCTGACTTCAAACTAGTGGTCCCCATCCAAGCCTGTTAATTGCTTTTCCAAGGCAGATATTTCAGGTTCTGTCTGACTTAGAGTTTTTCTGAGGGTGTATATTCCAAAAGCTGGGACTCTCCCCCTTTGGGAGACACTAGTAACTTGTCTCTACTGTTCCCAGAACCAGAGATATCAGCCTTCCAGCAGCTGGTTACTGCTCCAGCTTCACACACCTGGTATGTAGTTTTATTTACTCATTGGCAGATTGCTCTGCCTCCTGAACTCTGATCCCCTAGTCCCCAATAGCATTTGGTAGGTGGGATTCTCTAGTTTTTAATTCCATTAAAATCTAAGAAATATATTTTTGGGAACTGGAGATATGTGCAGTTAAGCAAGCTGTACTCCCACCAGAAAATAATGAATAATAAGCCCACTCCACTATACTGTATATATTTATTATTATTAATATACATTTGGTCTATCTGACGCGGCATTGCTCCGCCCGTCTGGAAACCCCCTTCTGAAAATCCTGCGTTTGCCACTGAGTGTTAGGATTCACAGGTAAAATGGCAGAGACTGATGAAATTCCTTAAATTTTAGAAAGCTATACTCCGGTCCCTTCCTGGCCCCCCAGAAAGGTTAGTAACCCTCCCGGATACTGCCGGACACCCCCGCCCCGCCCCCCCCCCCCCCCCCCCCACACACACACACATCTCCCCGGCGGCAGTGTTAAATTACCACAATTCATGGATTTTGGGGGGTAAGGGGCGGAGCTAAATATGCATATTGTGCCCTTTTATCCACGCCTATCTCAGGCCCTGTCCCCAAAAGTGCTGCTTACAGTCTCTTTAAAAGTAGGCAAGTATGAGAGAGAGTTAGATTTGGGTGGGGTTTGTACTTCAAATCAAAACTTTCATCAGCTTTGCTTGAGACATCAGGTTACAATCACTATTGGAGTATGCTTTATATTCTGGCTGTCTTTTTTAATTTAAGAGTATATACAGTAGCATAAGTCTTCATAGTCACTATAACTCTGTGATCACTAAACTGGGATGTACATTCTTAGGTCGGTATCCAATTAGCTGCATTATTTTACCTGCAGCAATTTCATTTAGCTAATGGATTTGCCCGGTGCTATCCAATTAGCCTTGATATGTTGCATTTATGGGGGATTATACTTCAGGTGCCTCAGGTTACCCAAAGCATAATCTGTGTTATAAAGCCACCCGGAGCTGTGATAACTCATGGAATCAGGATATTAATCCAGGTCCCATGTGTTATCACATGATTTTTTTTGTCCGAAACAATTAGATACTGTATCATAATTAGATACTGTGATAATGATTAAAATTGTACTATCAAGCTGTTTATATCAGCTGAAAAAGAATTGCACCTAATAGGATACTGGCCTGGCCTTAAGGTGCCCATGCACTTGTCCATTTTGGGCTAATTAGGACAAAAAATTGGGCCAAATTGGATGCGTTTCTTGGTCCTGTGTGCATTGGACCTGATCAACTCGGAGCCCCTCCCGTTGATAGGGAACGGGTCGCATGCGATACATCACATGTGAAAGGACCGTTTGCAATGTATTGCACATGATCCTGCTACCCGAGAAGGCCTCAGGCAGCTCAGGGGGGTCGGGAGCAGGGGTTAAAGTGGGGGGGGGGGGATTAGGTGGAACTGAGTTCCCCCACCTCTGATGGTGAAGTGGAAAAAGTTTAACTTCCACTTTGGCCCTGTACAGTAAAAGCATTACAGTTTGCAGGTGGATGCCAAAAACTTCCAAAATAGGGGGAGGGAAAGGGGAAGAATTTGAGTGATATGAGTTCCACCACCTCTCCAGGACCACTTTAAGCTCTGGTCGGGAGGCATACACTGCTTCAATGCATCGCAGTAGTGTTTTTGTAGACCTCCGGTAATTACAGTATGAAATAGATTGTTGGAATATCCTATGCTTTCTTTGAGTATACAATTCACAAAGAGCAAAATAATCTAATTCTAAACAATTTAATTATATTGGTGGGTACTGCACAGTAGACAAGAGTTTTGTTTTGGCTAACGAATATTACAGTAGATGCAGTAATTTTCTAAACAACTGTAAAAATTAGCAAATAGAGTTTTCCGGCAAATTTAACCATGCCAGTGTTCAGTAACAAGCAATAGAAATGACCAGAAGCTGGTGGTTGCTATGGGAACTCAGTGAAGTTAAAGCTTTTTCTAGCCTGCAATGTTACCTTTGTCCATTTGCTGTAGATGGACAGTACTCATGTAAAGAACAGATGTAAAACAAGAATAACAACAAGACATATGTAACCGTGAAGCATAATCCAACATCTGGGTATTTATGACCAGTTGCTTTACCTGAGGTTTTAGAGAATGGCTAAACAAATATCTTTCAACCCAGTACTGAGGCCCTACCTAGTAACAGTAGTAGTAAGGTAACCCCATTCTTTTGAAGGAAGGCTTCTTCTTAAGGTGCATACACACTGAGCGATTTTTACCAGGGGGCAGATTTATTAAGCTTGGAGAAGAGATAAACTGGAGATAAAGCGGAGAAAAGGTAAAAGTAGATAAAGCACCAGCCAATCAACTCTCAACTGTCTTTTTCAAACACAGCTGATTGGCTGGTGCTTTATCTCTTTTTACCTTTTCTCCGCTTTATCTCCAGTTTATCTCTTCTCCAAGCTTAATAAATCTGCCCCTAAGTGATTTTCCCAGGGGTGGACAGCTTTACATAGCAGATGCTATTGAAAGCCGTCCACAGCATCGCTCATCTGCTGGTAATACCAGCAGATGACTGTTATTGGCCGTTATTGGCCGTTTCTGTCCTCCCTGAGCTCCCCTTAGGACACCTGTTTTCGATTTTCACTGTGCCAGTGTTCACCGCTCAATTCCGGGCCGTACATACTGGGCATATTTTGAGCTGAAAGCAGCTCAAATGGCAAAACTGAGCTGATTTCAGCTCAAAATTGCCCAGTGTGTATGGGCCTTTGGAATCTCATTTTGCAATGTGGTTTTGAGTAATATCAATTTTTCCATACCCACTGAAACATCTCAACCACCATTGAGGGACATGAAATAGTTATGGCGTACAATATAGTACTGGAGATCCTGCTTGTCACTTGCAGGTAAGTGAAACTTTCATTGACTAAACCCTGAAAAAGCAACTCCTTTACCCACAAACGCCAATGCCAGAAGAAAACACCAACTTCAAAAAGCATGTAGACAGTTTCAAGTAATAAGTTGGGTTGTCCTAAAATTCTTGGAAACATATTTATTTTATACA
Source organism: Crinia signifera (assembly GCF_055691185.1). Lineage (NCBI taxonomy): Eukaryota > Metazoa > Chordata > Amphibia > Anura > Myobatrachidae > Crinia > Crinia signifera. The sequence continues at coordinate 88,513,969 of NC_139219.1, read as the reverse complement.
GTACCCTGTGTTTAAAACGGGTGTGGTATGACTGCCCAACAATCGGGATTTCAACAGTCAGTATACTGACATCTTAATTCCGACTGCCGATGCCCCGATGGGGGGGGGGGGCGAGCTCAAAGAAGCCCCTTGTGGGCTCGCTACACTTGCCACAGGTTCTATTCTCCCTCTTTGAGGGTCGTGGCGCCCCAGAAGGGAGAATAGCCCCTGTCAGTCAGAATCCCCCCTGTCGGAGCACCAGCTGTTGGGATTCTGGTGTTGGTTTACTGACTGTTTTGTGAGGCACCTGTTCAAAACACTCCCTTTGTTAATTTACCGCTTGCCCAAATATACAATTAAGGGGTTGAACACACACACACACACAAACACACACACACACACACACAGTTATATATTTTCAGACCTAGATTATAAAGCCAAGACTATTTAATTTACTGTACATCTGAAAAAAAGTACCAATATTTTGTGTTATTATTTTTGGGTATGATACATTATTGTGAAAGTCTGAATGCAGATTAACGATAAAGACCTTCATACAAACTTCACTTCCCTGACCTTCCAGACCAAGAAAAACATCCACTAGGCACTTTCATCTCAGATTTTTTCTTTAGAGGTTTCAGCAGTTTATTCCTGATTTAAATGAATGTACTAGTTGCTGTTCTCTGCATGCTTTTACCATGGTAACAGTGTGATGTACAAAGTGTACACGAAGATTCTCACAGCACAGTACTTAATACTGAAAGAGCTTCTCTTACATTAATGCAAGATCCAATTATACAGATCACTGTTACAGGACAAAGCTAAAGTGTAGTTATCAATATTAACAATATATGAGGAAAGTAAATATTTACTATCCTTGATTATCCCAGAGATAAAAAAAAATTGTTATTGCTAAAATATTCTGGTTCGCTAAAGTCACAGCACTCTAAAGGTCTGACTTATCAAAGCTCGTAGAGAAATAAAGTACCAACCATTCATGTGGTAGGGAATATGGATTGCAAATTCCACTGGGGCAGGTCTGATGTGAATGTTCAAATATTTTTGCTGTGGAATATGTGTGCACTATATAAATTACTGTTAATAAATAAACCTTCATATTCTGTTATATTATAAACCAGCCTGTAAATTGAAATTTAGGAGCTGATTGGTTGGATCATCTCTCTCTCACTCTCATGCACTAAGCTTCAAATGTAATAAAATGGAGAGTGATAAACCACCAGCCGATCAGCTCCTACCTGCCATGTCACAGACTGTTTAAAAAATGTCAGACAGGAGCTGATTGGCTGGTGGTTTATCACTCTCCATTTTATCACTTTTGAAGCTTAGTGCATCTGGCACACTCTCTGTTATCACTTTCCTCAGTGATATAAGTTTTTCCCAGTTGTCCCGAGGCAAGATAAATATTGGTCCCCCCCCCCACACACACACACACACACATACACATACACACCACCTTATAGTTCAGAAGTAGAAGAGTTCAGGCAGATATCTTGCATTACTGCATGGTATAATGGGCACATTACTGTGTGGCATAATGTGTTATATGGGGTACTAATTCAAAGGGACACTACTACTGGGCTCTGTGTGTCATAATGTGAATGGGATCAGCTGTGTGATGTGAATTAATGGGAATAAAGGGCACTACAGTGTGACATAACATGAATAAGGGACACTCCTGTGCAGTATAAATCTGACGTCATTTGAATTTAGGGTACAGTTGTGTGGTCACTACCCTTCCCAACAAGACCACACTTTTTTTTTACATACACTCTCTCTGCTTCAATTAGAAAGGGGGCACCAATTTGCTCTGTATGTACAAAGGACACCAATTTGTATAGTTACAGCTTTGCTTTATTGTACCCCTGCCCTAAAAAAAATCTTACAGTAAACATTGTTTAATCCTCTACAGCTGCTAAGCTAGGGCTTAAGCCCCATACACACAAATCAATATTGTTAACAATTTCGCTCAGAATCGGCTTCTGAGCAATATTATTCAAAATATCATCTAATGTGGACACTCAATATCGTTATTGACGCATGCTCCCTGTGTTGTTAATGATGAGTCATATCTACTGAACATGCAGGTCAATATGGCAATATAGCCAAATGACCTGCATGTTCAGCTGGGCCCGGTGACATCACTGAACGGTATTGGTGGGTGTGTATGGAGCTTTAGTCAATATAATAGCATAGGCTAACCAGTAGAGAATATTTTTGCTGGATTTGGCTCCTTTTTTATCTTCCGGTTTTGAATTTGCTAAACCACCATAAAATCACAGAAATTGGGCTTTTATTTTGTTCAAAATTTTTTTACTTATGCCCAGTGAATTTTGACCACCACACATCTTACAAAATTGTATTCAACTTTTCACCTATATTGGCCTAAGGCTGCAGTGTGTTGGCTGGTGAAACTAATGCCATGTTCACACTGCCAGTGTGAACAACACGGCTTTTACCTGGCATTTTAATGCCCGGGACTGCAGCGGCGGACCCCATTCTCACTGCTAAGGCAAATTCTCGGGTGAAGCAGTTCTACCAGGTAATTTGCCTTTGAACAAAGTTTTTTTTGCAGTGTGAATGGGTCAACCCATGTCTGCATGCCCAGGTGTCTAACCCAGGTAAAAAGCAGGGTTTGGAGACCTGGGAATTTCATCACAATACACCGAAACTATTCTGCTATTCTAGCCCACCCACAATGTTTGGGTTCAAAATGTACTTTTCTCAATGAGATGCAAATGTTGGCCAAAATACTAGCCATCTCTCTACTTGTAAGACTAGACCTATACATATATATATATATATATATATATATATATATATATATATATATATATATATATATATATATATATATATATATATATATATATATATATACACACACACATATATATTATTATGGGGGATAATCCTGACTTGTTACCATTTAATAAGATAAGTAGTATTTTCAACTCTACTAATGACCAGATGGTTTTAATTAAAATAATTAATTTGAAGTAGCTTTTTCTGTATATTACTAAATGTCAAATCAGTCAGGTTCTTAGAAAATGTACTGTATCATTGCATTTCTATGAGTGAATCTTTATTTAAATATGTTTTTAAATATGTTTAATGTGTTATCCACATATACTATGATGTCAGATCCTTTAGCCTTATTTCTGACATACAGATGGAGCCGGCCTAGTCTTTGCAGGGGCTGGCGAAAGTATCGCCAGGGGCGCGCGCGCACAAGCTGCTTGTGCTCCCAGCAGCCTCCCCCGCCGTTGCCGCCGGTCCCCCTCGTTGCCTGACCCCCACCCGAACCCTGGCCGTCTCCCTGAAGCGGATATGAGCAGGGAGACGCTGCCCAGCTGCTGTGATACTGGGACGCGCGTGAGATGGACGCGCGTCCCAGTCCCTATCGCCGGCACTCGCCAGAGGAGAGGATCTGGCGGGCGTCGGCATTGAATGAGGCCGGCTCCATCTGTAGAATAATAGAAGTGTAACAAGTGTCACTCAAGAAAACCGCTGAGGCCAAATAGTGGGGCATACTGTATGTAACAGGGTCCAAGTTTGCTGGCGTTGCAGTATGCGTGACGTCCTCAGACGTTTTTTAAAGCAGGACTCATTTACAAGGCAAAACCAGGTTGTCAATTACAGTATGCTGCAGCTTGGGGAACCAGCATGCAGATAGATGGTAGGCTGCACATGCACAGTCCTCCAGTGGCGGAACTCCCGGAGGCAATGGAGACATTGGCCTCCGGGCGCCAGCTATAAAAGGGGCACATGCCAGTGGCGGAACTCCCGGAGGCAATGGAGACATTGGCCTCCGGGCGCCAGCTATAAAAGGGGCACATGCCAGTGGCGGAACTCCCGGAGGCAATGGAGACATTGGCCTCCGGGCGCCAGCTATAAAAGGGGCACATGCTGTAGGGCTGACTCAAGGACCATTCATTACTTATAACTCGCCGCACGAACCCTGGACAATCAAGTCTGGCATTGCTAGCGTCTAACCACAGCGCCAGCTGCTCCATCAGTTCTGCAGTAGTTTGAGACAGAGCAGCGCTGGCTTTGTAAACTTAGCTCCGATGCGGCCTGGCTGTGACCTCAGGCGACGTGGCGGCACAGCATCCTGCGCAGACAGTGCCCCCAATACAGCACTGAAGCTGCGGGTACTGTAGGACTGCCGGGTAAGGAGGGACTGGGAGCTCTACTTCTTCTTCAGATCCCGCATGGTTAGGTAAATATTTTGTGTTGGGCTGGACAATTATGTGTGTAGTGTGTGCCGTATCCTTTTCTGTTTCACATTATTCATTGTGGGACAATGTATATTTTTTGGGGGTGAATAAGGTGTATTTGGATTTAAAAAAAAAAATTGGGGGGTGTATTTTTTGATAAATGTGTTTTGTGTTTGGAACAGTGCATTTTTGGGGGGTGGATGTGTTTTTATTTTGTGGGAATAATGTGATTGTTTTGTATGGGAATAATCTGTGTTTTTTGTGTGGAATAATGTTTTTTTGTGTGGAATGTTTTTTTTTGTGGGATACTGTAATGTGGGGTTTTGTGTGGGAACAATTTTTTTGTGTTGGAATAATGTGTTTTTTTTTGTGTGGAATAGTGGGGTTTTTCTATGGAATAATGTGTTTTTATTTTGTATGGAATAATGTTGTATTTTTTTCTGTGGTGGATAATGTTTTTCTTTGGTGGGCGTTAATGTGAATTTTTTTCAGTAGGGGATAATGTGTTTTTTTTTATTCTCTGTGGGCCATTTATTTGTGGCCCATGCCCACAGTTTGTCATATATTTGAGCTATTCAATTGCTTCTGCAATCAGATGCCCATTAGCGGCTTACATCATATTTTTTCTTGCAGCCTCCGGAGGTGCAAGAAAAATGTGAAAGTCTGTAGTTTAGGTGCACCCAAATCATAACTATAGACATCCAGTCAAGATCTTTAGATGGGTGTGTATGGCTATCTGATCTGAGACAATTATTGATACATCAGGTCTCTTGTATATGAGACTTTTTTAGAAGATATATATTAAAGGTTAATTTTTATAATAGTTATTATTTGGTCCTCAGTGCACCCACAGGAATACTTTCTTTTTCTTGTGGGTGTTTATGTTTATATCTAAGTAGTGGGTAGCACCCCTCAGACCTTGTTTGGGTAAAATACTGGTTTCCATCCCATTGAGGAAATTTTCTGAGGGTAGAGGACTTTCTACCAACAGACTGGTGCGGGAATTTTTCTTTTTGTGTGTAATTATTGATACACATCTATTTGTATAGATGCCCAGCAGTTGGCGTGCACCACAATACAATTGGATATGGGTGAAATAACTAAGAAAATTTACTTTTAGGGCTCTTTATCAGAGCTTAACGACAATCACTAAGCTCATAAGAAGTTATGTGACTGATCACATTGCAATTACATCACTTCCTCCAATGGAGATTGGGTGTAGGGGGCACCACCATCTTTTTTGCCTCCGGGCACCTGGTAGGAACTTACGCCACTGCAGTCCTCCCACCATCGGTGATAACCATCCCTGACTGTTGTTGCAGAGTGTAGTTCATTTTATTCAGTGATTATTAATATTCAATGATACATTTCATTGTCACAGGCTGGGTTTGAAAAATTACTGCCGCTGATTGGTTGGTGGTTTATCTGAATTTTAGCATTTTTAAAGGCTTAGTACGTCTCACCCTATAGGTGACATTTAATAGAATGAGATATTTTGAGAATTGAGCTTTTTAGTAAAAAAACATCAGAATTTGAACGTGAATATTGCACATTTAATGGGATGCGAATTGTGGAAAAAAATCCCACTTTTTGCTGCGAAAATCACACATTTTGACCTGTTGATTTTTCATCTCACTCTATTCGCATCCAGATGTTTTCCCATTATAAAGTATACAACTCAGGACCAGGTTCTTTGAGCCCAGGGCTGGTTATGCTCAGGAGGGGGGACCTCATGCTGTTATTTTTTTTTTACAAAAAACGCACATTAACATGTCTAAAAAGTGGCACATGTACATTAATTTGCACGTTTTCGTGACTAAAATTCACACATTTTTTTATGCCACAATTTGCATTTGCATTAAATTGATGATTTCTTCAAAAAATTGTGACTTTACTAAAAATCGCAATCTATTAAATGTCTCTTTACTATCATAACTGGTGTATAACTGGCGATGTGAGAAGACTACACCAACCTTGTACATTGTTTGTTATTCCAAAACATTTCCTACTAGTATTTCAAACTATTGGAGATTCCTCATAGCAAGAATTGGACCCCAGTCGGCTGCTACCAATGCTACCCCACCCGACCGTCCCTACCCACACACACTGACTGTGAAGGTGGATGTTGTCAACCTGCCATGCAGCACTGGCAGACACCTCTTCTCCTATAACCAACCCACAGACACCCCCATCCCTCCACACTGATTAGGGAGATCCATCCCTTCAAACTATAAGTGTCGCCGCCCCCTCCATAACGGCATCAGTGCATTGTGAGGTTAGGTACACCCCCCCCCCCCTTCTCTCCTGTAAGCATTGTGCCATCACTTAAGGCCCCCAATACATTAAGCTGAATTTTCTACATGTGATAAATCATATGCGGGCAGGGGGGAGGGAATGGGAGCGAGCCAGGCTGCAGGACTATTTGACTAGCAGTAAATCCACTTCTGCTAACCTATAGTGAACTAAGTCGCCTTAATACACAAATAATTAAATAAATAATGTTTTTAGTTCATGGATTGATCAATGCACTTAAGCTTGCAGCCCATCGCCAAGGGACCCCATTTCACTAGAAGTCCTACTGTAACAACCAGACTACTTTTTAGGATCTATTATTCAGGTAGGATCATGGTACAGTACCTTAAGATGGGGGCATAGACAAGGAGATTCCATTTGTGCAATTTACCCGTGTTAGTTCTTCTGCAGAATAGTGCACAAGATGTTGTACTGTATATCAAATTATCCATTGCCGTTATAGGAAGCATTCTGTTACTATGGTGGAGGGGAGCACGGGTTAGAGGTCACACAGCAGCACAATGACATCCTTTTTTTTCAAAACAGTTTTGAAATGAACTGAAACATTGTTAGTCATGTTATCCGAGTGCTGCACCACAGCTCTTGTATATTCCAATACCTAGTAAGGGCACCGGGCAACAAGCATCAGGACCGTTTGGAGTGCCGGACCCATGTTGTATGTGTATATACAGTGTACTGTGTATATATATATATATATATATATATATATATATTGTCCAGCACTCCCAAAATTGAATCAACTTACTCTGGTGCCCTTCCTGGTAGGATATAAATGGGCATTCAGTTGGATGGCACTCAAGACATCAGAGACCAATGGGCTAAACTGTTGGCATAGGACTGCGTTTGTTTTATCCTTTGAGTGCCGTCCATCTGGTACGGTGCATCTAAGGGGCTCTAGCTGGCGCAATGTGTATAAGTGGCACTACTGTGTATTGTAATGTGAATTGGTACTATTATGTTGCCAAGCCCTACATTTTCGATGTGTGCGTCTGGTGCACGCTGTCCCTGTTTTTAAGTGTCAATAAATACTCCAACCACAATATAGCTCCACCCACAATATTCACACAAGGGGCGCTAAAATCTATGTTTGCTTACCAAACAAATTAGGCTTAAGCCGGCCCTGGCCACACCTCTTGGTGAGACCACACCACTTTTTGGGGAGGGGAAAATGTTTACAGCATCGGGTGTCCCTGGTGTCACCTCTGCATTATATTATGCAGAATATTATTACTTTATTTAGTTAAATGACACAGGGGGAGATTCTCTAAGGATCTCCGCCCCCCTTCGCCTCTCTTCGCAATTTTAATTATCGCATATGTTCTAACATATGCGATAATTCTAGCAAAGGACAGCTCTTGCGTTAAGTGCATCCCAAAATGCGGTAAAAACCCAGATAACGGGGTTTTTACCGCATTTGTAGCTTAGAGAATCTCCCCCACATACAGTAACCACACATGTAAATGATAAAATAAAGTGAAAAAATAAATTGACCAAAAACAGAGTATACAAACTAGTATTTAGAGAAATATTTTTGGTTTGCTTTATTCGTGACATTTTACTTTTTACTGATCTAATATGGAGTTATATTGTAGTGTCATTAGTCTTTTTTCTGAGGTATCTTTATTCCAGAGAGCCTGTTATGCGTTAAAAACATTCATCTGCAGTAAAGTCTGAAAAATGCCCTAGATATGTCAGAGTGCTTTGAAAGAGAATTACAGTACCTGCGCATCAGTGGATGAAACAGCCTAAGTTGGCAGGTTTGTGGTTTTTTTTAATCATATGTACATACTGAAGTAACTCAGAGCTATAGTGTGCAAACCTACCTACCTACAAACCTTTCCCTGTAGCATAGCTAGTGCAATCATTATTTTAAAACAAATACTGTATACTGGTCTTCTAAAACATAAATATATGCTTTATGTTTGCAAATGATAAATCTCCTCTGAGATTTTGGACAAAAAGAAAATATCTCAATCATAAGAATATGGGCGCTTATATAAAAGGAAAATTTGTACTCCCCCGTATATGTCACTGTCCCTTGGTGTCCTCCGTCTTCTCTCTCGATGGCAATGTTATGAAAAGACAAGAGGGAAGATAGAGAGCACGTCTCCTCGTGTGATATAGTTACAGTAGGTGTGTATATTCAAAATAAATTATTTCGTTTACACGATTCTGGAGTATTTGCGTGATATTTTATATGTATAGCGGGGTATGCCCCCTTTTCCATACACTCACAATATTAATCAATCAAACAGGCTTATCACCCCACTCTGAAGTATTGTGGAATCCTCGAATGAATAAGATATGATGGGGTGGACCACCCCTAAACCAATTACTCACGTGGAGCTATACGATCAAAGGCATGTCAGGCAAATCTTTATCCTCCCGTCCTGTCTCCAATTCCAAACGCTCCTAATTATGGATACGCAAAAAGGCAGGCGGATACTGTGCTTAATAAAAACAGATATCCTTTATTGATACAAAAGATGAAGTAAAAAAAGAACAATTTGCTGGGACCTCATTCATGGAATGTGTCAGTTCAGAATGCTGAGATGGTTTCCTGAGACTCTATTTGGGGCCCCTTCTAGAGTCAAAGTTATAGTGCAGCCTCTGCTGGCATTCCAGTCCTGTGGTCTCCCAGTCAAATTTGAAGAGAGAGCTCCCACCAACGCGTTTCGATCTCTTTGGATCTTTTTCAAGGTGTAATTTTCTCTCTCAACTGACCAGATTATATAGGGTGTCCTAATGATCCTATCCTTAACAGGTGTGATGCGTTAATTCCCGCATATACCTGTATGTTGTATAAAGCGCTTTCTTCTGGTGTGTTTCTATGTAAGGTTATTCACAATTCATGTTCCCAGCCGCCGGGAGTGTTGGCTGCCGGCTCGTGACATCATTTCCGGTTGGTTCTTATGTCTAAAGATGTCCCCTCAAAACTGAGCCTCTCAGCTCCGTTCCGGATTGCGGCCGCGACGTCACTTCCGGTCGTACGTCTCTGCCGCGACTTCCGGATTTGTCCTGTTCTTTCTGATTGAATTCTTTCTGCCGGATGTTGTGATGTGCACCTGTCTGCTTGTCGGAAGGTGAATGGTACATGGTGTTCGTATAAATGTCTTCCCCGCAATCCTTAATGAAAAGATCCTGGAAAAAGATTTTTTCTTTTTTATAGCAGCGCATATTTCAGCAGCAAATTCATTAAAGGAATATGGATGGGGAATGTGGGACATAACGTTGTTTACTTAAAAATAGATTATATAAGAACAATATATGGAAATAATATCTAAAGACTTAAAATGGAAGCATAGGTTTCAGGACAAGAAGGGAAGGGAACATAATTTATGGTGAAGTTCATTAAAAGATGTGAGCATTATTTTAAAATTATGGGCATAAATATAAAAGACACAACCATTATTACGATGAAGTGTAAACAAAGGGGGGGTATATAAAAAGAGGGGGGAGGATAATATTTTTATAAAAACCATTTATTTATAAAAACCATTTCAGCTCAAAGTCTTGATTAATGCCCATTGGGGCTAATGTTTTATAATCATAGATGAATTTCATTTCCGCCTGAGCTAAAAGTTTTTTTATGTTTTTATTTCTCTCCGTGGTTTTAATTAATTTTATTCCCCAAAATCCTTTTATATCCTTCACTTGGCACTGATGGTATTTTTTAAAATGTGCAGATAGAGAATGCGTTTCTACTCCTTTTCTGATGTTTCTCAAGTGCTCGCCAATTCGAGTCTTGAGAGGCCTCGATGTCCGTCCAACATAAAATTTTTTACAAGAGCATTCTATGGCATATATGATATTGGCAGTATTGCATGTAATAAATTCCTTGATTTTTACATTTTTATCGTTTATGGAAATGGATTCGATTTTTGTAAGTTGGGGATTTTTTTTTTTTTTTTTTATGTTTCTACATCCCAGGCATAGGCCACACCGGTAGAAACCGGTGGACCTATTGTAGCTCTGTCGAGATGTTTCTGCCGGACACAGGCTTTTTACTAATCTACTTTTAACATTGTCGGATCTTCTGTAGATATGGACTGGTTTTTCTGGTAATAGTTTACCCAGCACTGGGTCCTGTTTTAAAATGGGCCAGTTCTTTTTGAACGCCTTCTCTATTTCCTGATGTTGTGCATTGAACTTCGTTATGAATGCCCATTTAACTCTATCGTTATTGGTATTGTTAGTTTTTTTATGAGGTTCCAATAGAGCCTTTCTTTCTGTAGTTCTTGCTTTTTCTAAACCGGCCTCTATATTTTTCTGTTTGTATCCACACGATTCGAATGCTTTCTTCATTTTCTCTGACTGTTCTTCGAACGTATTCTCTTCCGTACAGTTTCTTCGGATTCTTTTAAACTGACCCCCTGGGATTCCATTCAGCCAGTTGCTGTGATGGCAGCTGTCAGCTTGTAGATATGCCATTGAGTCAGTAGGTTTCTGAAAAGTTTTCGTGCAGATATTTCCATCTTTAATGTAGATGGTTAGATCTAAAAAATTAATGGTGGTCCGGTCTATATTAAAAGTTAATTTAATATTAAAAGGATTCTGATTTAAAAACTCACAAAATGATTTAAGACTCTCCATATCTCCACTCCAAATAAAAAGAATATCATCTATATAACGGAACCAGGACACCAGGTTTGCCCCATATGGGTTATTGGTCCAGACGTATTGATCCTCCCAATAACCCATGAATAGATTTGCATAACTTGGGGCAAACCTGGTGCCCATAGCGGTTCCTCTGAGCTGAAGATAAAAATTTCCTTTGAAGATAAAATAATTATGTTCTAAAATATATGGTATTGCTTCTAAAATGAGCTCCTGTACAGCTGGGCTCAAAGTGGAGGTCTTCAAAGATTCCTTTACAGCCATAACTCCATGCATATGTTCAATTATTGTATATAATGAACTGACGTCTGCACTTACTAGAATGTAGTCTGTATTCCATGTAATATTTTCTAGTTTATTTAAAACGTCTCGGGTGTCCTTAAGGTGCGATTTGTTGTTGAGGACCAGGGGCTGGAGGTGAAAATCTATATATTCCGAAAGATTCGCTGTGAGGGAGTCCACTCCCGAAACGATAGGACGACCTGGGGGGTGGATCGGGTCCTTGTGTACCTTTGGGAGTATATAGAGGGCTGGAATTTGGGGATTTTCAATGATGAGAAATTTGGATTCCTGCGAATTTATAACCTTTGCATTTTCATATCTTTTTATTAAGTTTTCTAGGCTTTTCATAAATTCTGGTGTGGGGTCTTTTTTGAGTTTCTTGTACGTATTTTGATCACCCAGTTGTTTGTATACTTCTTCTTCATAACTGCTTGTGTTCATTAAGACCACCCCCCCCCCTTTGTCCGCTGGCTTGATCGTTATCTGGTCATTTTTCTTCAAGGTGTCCATTGCCAACATTTCCTTGTGTGTGAGGTTGAATTTAATTTTCTTTTTCCTGACGTCCTTTAATTCCTCTAGAACTTGGGCTGCAAATACATCAATAAAACTTCCTTTGATGTGTGCAGGGAAGAAGGTTGATCTGGGTTTGAATCTGGTGTATTCAATTATCTCATTGTCTGTACTTTCTTCCTCTATTCTTTCTGTTTCTTTTATGGCGAAGAACTTTTTGACAGTTAATTTCCTGACGTATTTTTGAATATCAACGTACAATTCAAATTCATTAATTTTTGTAGCCGGTGCGTATTTTAGGCCTTTCTCAAGAACAGACCTTTCTTGTTCATTAAGGAGGTGCGAACTAATATTAAAAATCTTCACTTTCCCATCAAGTTGGTCAGTAGTTGTTTTTTTCGGTGCGTTTAATCTCCTTCTGCTTTTATTTTTCTTTTTCCGCATTTTCGATTGATTCTTCCCCCCACCTCTCTTTCCTCGTTTATGGTGATGTGTTATTTTCTGGTTTCGGTGTCTCTCCCCTGTCCTAAAAAAACCCGTTCTGGGGTTTTGAATTGACGGTCCATTAGAGGTTCATATCTGTTATAGGTTTGAATGTCTTCTCTTGGTTCTTCTCTCCACCTATTTTCATGTCTCTGATACTTCGTTTGTTCTCTTCCTCTCCTCCAGTCTGGAGATATGTTCCGTTGGTATAATCCGTCAGTCGATCTTCTTCTTTGGTTCTGATGTTCTACTTGTCTATATCTCCAGTTTCTTCGGTGGTTTATCCTCTCGATTGATCTTCTCCTGTAATTTTGATGTTCTTCTGGTCTTCGTCTAGAGTGGTTTCTAGATGATCTGTCATCTCTATAGTCATCCCGTTGATCTTGATTTCGTGGTATGAAGTCTTTATGATTTCTAAATTTCTTTTTCCTAGTGATCCTTTGTGTTGGAGGAATTAGTACTTCTTCCATGTCATCACATTCTGTTGCTTTTTTATCCCTTATGTATTTTCTAATTTTCCTTTCTTTTATGGCCTTCTCAATTTTTGCTATATTGGTTTCTATTTCCTCCTCCATTTCCTTAAATTCGGGTAGATGTTTAAGAGGTGTGATGTCATTTTTTGTTTTTTCTATTTTTCCTTCTAATTCCTTTAATTCTCTTTTTCTTTCCTTGATAATGAGTTCCATTAAAGTAAATGAACATTGTTGGGTGACCTTTTCCCAGTCTTTCTTGAAATCTTCTGATGAGTGAGTGAATGATGCTTTTTTATCTATGATTAAACCTTTTGGAATTAATTTACTTGACAAATATTTCTCCAGCGTGGCTATTTCCCACCACAGCCGGCACTCTTTGGTGAGATCTTTTTCTAAATTCTCCATGATATTTTCCAAATTCTCATCTAAAGAGTCATAATTGTCCTCTATAAGTGTAAAGAGATTCTCTAGTTTAGATTTTCTTGTTTCTCTGAAACCGAACATGATGCAGCAGACTGAAAATTCCCTTGGTGGTTAGGCGAGAATATCAGATAAAAGTGTGGGTATTGACTGTCTGCGCAAATGAAGCAGCCTGTATTCAAATTGAGATGAGGGTACCACCTAGTATCCCTATGTGGTCATGGACAAAAAGAAAATATCTCAATCATAAGAATATGGGCGCTTATATAAAAGGAAAATTTGTACTCCCCCGTATATGTCACTGTCCCTTGGTGTCCTCCGTCTTCTCTCTCGATGGCAATGTTATGAAAAGACAAGAGGGAAGATAGAGAGCACGTCTCCTCGTGTGATATAGTTACAGTAGGTGTGTATATTCAAAATAAATTATTTCGTTTACACGATTCTGGAGTATTTGCGTGATATTTTATATGTATAGCGGGGTATGCCCCCTTTTCCATACACTCACAATATTAATCAATCAAACAGGCTTATCACCCCACTCTGAAGTATTGTGGAATCCTCGAATGAATAAGATATGATGGGGTGGACCACCCCTAAACCAATTACTCACGTGGAGCTATACGATCAAAGGCATGTCAGGCAAATCTTTATCCTCCCGTCCTGTCTCCAATTCCAAACGCTCCTAATTATGGATACGCAAAAAGGCAGGCGGATACTGTGCTTAATAAAAACAGATATCCTTTATTGATACAAAAGATGAAGTAAAAAAAGAACAATTTGCTGGGACCTCATTCATGGAATGTGTCAGTTCAGAATGCTGAGATGGTTTCCTGAGACTCTATTTGGGGCCCCTTCTAGAGTCAAAGTTATAGTGCAGCCTCTGCTGGCATTCCAGTCCTGTGGTCTCCCAGTCAAATTTGAAGAGAGAGCTCCCACCAACGCGTTTCGATCTCTTTGGATCTTTTTCAAGGTGTAATTTTCTCTCTTAACTGACCAGATTATATAGGGTGTCCTAATGATCCTATCCTTAACAGGTGTGATGCGTTAATTCCCGCATATACCTGTATGTTGTATAAAGCGCTTTCTTCTGGTGTGTTTCTATGTAAGGTTATTCACAATTCATGTTCCCAGCCGCCGGGAGTGTTGGCTGCCGGCTCGTGACATCATTTCCGGTTGGTTCTTATGTCTAAAGATGTCCCCTCAAAACTGAGCCTCTCAGCTCCGTTCCGGATTGCGGCCGCGACGTCACTTCCGGTCGTACGTCATTCCCCATCCATATTCCTTTAATGAATTTGCTGCTGAAATATGCGCTGCTATAAAAAAGAAAAAATCTTTTTCCAGGATCTTTTCATTAAGGATTGCGGGGAAGACATTTATACGAACACCATGTACCATTCACCTTCCGACAAGCAGACAGGTGCACATCACAACATCCGGCAGAAAGAATTCAATCAGAAAGAACAGGACAAATCCGGAAGTCGCGGCAGAGACGTACGACCGGAAGTGACGTCGCGGCCGCAATCCGGAACGGAGCTGAGAGGCTCAGTTTTGAGGGGACATCTTTAGACATAAGAACCAACCGGAAATGATGTCACGAGCCGGCAGCCAACACTCCCGGCGGCTGGGAACATGAATTGTGAATAACCTTACATAGAAACACACCAGAAGAAAGCGCTTTATACAACATACAGGTATATGCGGGAATTAACGCATCACACCTGTTAAGGATAGGATCATTAGGACACCCTATATAATCTGGTCAGTTGAGAGAGAAAATTACACCTTGAAAAAGATCCAAAGAGATCGAAACGCGTTGGTGGGAGCTCTCTCTTCAAATTTGACTGGGAGACCACAGGACTGGAATGCCAGCAGAGGCTGCACTATAACTTTGACTCTAGAAGGGGCCCCAAATAGAGTCTCAGGAAACCATCTCAGCATTCTGAACTGACACATTCCATGAATGAGGTCCCAGCAAATTGTTCTTTTTTTACTTCATCTTTTGTATCAATAAAGGATATCTGTTTTTATTAAGCACAGTATCCGCCTGCCTTTTTGCGTATCCATAATTAGGAGCGTTTGGAATTGGAGACAGGACGGGAGGATAAAGATTTGCCTGACATGCCTTTGATCGTATAGCTCCACGTGAGTAATTGGTTTAGGGGTGGTCCACCCCATCATATCTTATTCATTCGAGGATTCCACAATACTTCAGAGTGGGGTGATAAGCCTGTTTGATTGATTAATATTGTGAGTGTATGGAAAAGGGGGCATACCCCGCTATACATATAAAATATCACGCAAATACTCCAGAATCGTGTAAACGAAATAATTTATTTTGAATATACACACCTACTGTAACTATATCACACGAGGAGACGTGCTCTCTATCTTCCCTCTTGTCTTTTCATAACATTGCCATCGAGAGAGAAGACGGAGGACACCAAGGGACAGTGACATATACGGGGGAGTACAAATTTTCCTTTTATATAAGCGCCCATATTCTTATGATTGAGATATTTTCTTTTTGTCCATGACCACATAGGGATACTAGGTGGTACCCTCATCTCAATTTGAATACAGGCTGCTTCATTTGCGCAGACAGTCAATACCCACACTTTTATCTGATCTCCTCTGAGATTTCCCTATAATACATATAAAACTTTATTTTTACCAGTTTTATTTTTACATATTCTTTTAGAATAAGCAAACATACTGTATTGAGTTTTTACACAAAATATTGTGATAAAACCTGATCTAAAAAGGGAATAGTTTGCGATTCTTGTGATCTACAAATATCTGTCGGAAATTCAACAACTTTATGCCAGTACTTGAGCTGTTCTATGGTTTCTATTATACCCCTTTTACACCAAAAATCCCGGATCCGACCCGGCATTTGGAAGAATGATCCAAGCCGAGTCAGATCCAGGATTTACACTGTTTACACTGCTGTACCCACCTGCAGTGTAGAGGGAGGCGGCGCTTGGAGATGACATCATCTCCAAGCACCGGGACTGGGGGTAGCCCAGCACCAAGGTAAGCACCCGTGCACCCCCCCATCTCCCAGCCCCCGTGCACCCCCCCATCTGTCGTCCGGGAGGTGAATGGATGCCGCACACAGGCATCCATTCACCTCCTCCGCTGCCACCGCTGCTGTCTGAAGAGTATAGCAGACAGCAGCTCAGGCTGTCTGTGCCCCCCTGTCCAACCTGCGGACGCTGTGGTCCACAGGTTGCACGTCCCTCATTGATGTAAATGGGAGCCGGGTCGGATAACCCAGCGTACCCATTTACACCGCCCTCTACCCAGGTCCTTGCTGTGTTCTACCCAGGTCAGGACCTGGGTATAAGTCCTGTGTAAAGGGACATGGCGTGTCCCATTTACACCACCGCTGACCCGGGTCTGACCCAGGGTTTTGCGGCGGTGTAAAAGGGGTATTAGTAAAAACTGTTTTCCATCAAAACAGGTTGTTAGACTGTAAACACTTCTACTATCTCAATTTTATTGACCTTCGACCTTGATCTTATTGACTCAATTTAAAAAATATTGGGGGCATGGGGCCATGAGCTACATTCCAGGACACCTTCTGTGCAGAGTTTATATGTGCACCCCACATTTTTTTATTAGGATTGCTTCAGGCAACTTGGCTTCCTCTCACAATCCAAAAAGATAATGTTAGGCTCATCTTAGTTTGTGAATGTTTTTTTTGGCAGAATTAGACTTTAACTGAGGTAGGGGATTAGAGCCAATTGTTTAACACATGCTATGAATAACACAGCATAAAATGTTGGGACTACGGTATAATAAAGGTTAAGAAACAAACTCAAAGGTGATGTTTCATTTGAGAAAGTATTTGGTAACTAGGCAAGTGATTCATTATAATGAGCAGTCTCTATAGCTGTTAACGTGTGATCCAACATTTTAATGTGGCAGATCCTTCTTCTAATACAACTATATGTAAATAAGCTGAAAATTTTATATTTTAAGACATTTGCATTTATGTTTCACTAAACATTTGGAAAGCAATAAAAATGAAATAAATTCTGCTTACAAATGGGAAACAGTATATACTGTAGTCCCTATAAGAAACATGGCTAGAAAATAAAAAAAAATGTAGATGGAATTTACAAATTATGTAAGGAATACTGCCTTGGCTGGTATGTGAACAGCTGTGCTGGGACCCGTTAAACGAGGGGGCATTGCCAAGCTCCTGAAAATAAAAAAAAATACTTTAAAGGGGGCAGCGGTGGGATCACTCAGCTACAGCTGCCTTTCTCCCACATCTTAGCACACAGTACTGAGCAGTGTGTGCTAAGCTGGAGAGAGAGGCTGGGTTGCTGCTGAGGGGATAGCGGGATCTGGGCCCCTCCATCAGAACCGGGCCTGGGTCAAAGCTCAGAATTTGTACGCATGGGGGACCGAAATAATTGGAATAGCCCCCATTGTGCGGATATATGCTATTCTTGCTGCCACTTGGTAATGTATTGAAATGCACACTGGCAATCTTACAAATCTCAGTGGCATCTATACAGATAATTTGGTTATCAGATCACAGTCAAAAGACTAAAACATACATAAAAGATGGCAATGACATGCCTGTGTTTGAGATGCCACATTCTTGTTGCTTCCTATAAACAGTCGGTACTGGTCAAACAATTTGAAAATAAATCCTACAGTAACGGTATGCATTTTTGTAACATCACCACAACACAGTGCCATTTACTGTAGATCTAGAATGTCCTTGGCTACTTTCTGCTAAGACTCACTGATTAAAGGCATAGATAATAATGAGTTTTGTTGGGGGCTCTACCAAGTTTGACAAAAGCTCTGTAATAAATGGGTTTTCTTATACCCTAGGTGCCTAGCTACTGGGATGTTATGAGCCAGTGCTATAACTGGGTAATGTACCATTGGGGTACCAGTAACTGCTTATGAGCCTCACCTACCACTGACTCATTGACTAGCCACTACCAGAACTCTTTCTCCCACGAAAAATGTGCTTGTTGCCCTTCACTAAGGGGTTAGAAGTTCAGCTAAAGAAGGGTATGGCCATTGGGCACATTTTAATTCTAACCAGTCCACCTCCCCAAGTCCCCTTCCATCAAAGTCCCCTACCAACATGAACCATTCCAGGGGGGACAAAATACTATCTACCTGGACATCCCTCTTGGTTTCTTTTTGCCATTACCTTTTTGAAATACCCTTCTTATCAATTAAATAGTTCAACACAGGTGATGCCAATCATGTATTAAGAGGGAAGTCCAAGAAGAGAGCATTTTGTCCTGCCTGAAAACGTGATGTTGGTAAGTATACACAATTTAGTTTGCACCCCTCTTCCTCAAAGCCCCCCAGCCTAAACTGTCCAAGGCTGCCCAAGGCATAATCCAGGCATGGGCAGGGAAGTAGCTGCCTTAGCAACATATGCAAACAACTTCTCACAACATGCCACCATTGCGGCCATAGGCTTAGGACCAAGAGCCGGGCTACAACTGCTAGGATAGACCCACTAATGTGACCCAAGCAACAAAAGAGATAACATTTCCTTGGTAGCTGTAATTTGACTGGATAGGACCGGACTGCTCCCCTCAGCATATGCGGTTGGGACAGTTGGGGTTGATTCTGCAATCTGTGGGTTTTATTTTTCCTTGGCCAAAAAAATGTTTCGGGAGGTGAATGGATGCCGCACACATGTAAACGGGAGCCAGGTCGGATGACCCGGCGTACCCATTTACACCGCCCTCAACCCAGGTCCTAGCCCTGTTCTACCCAGGTCAGGACCTGTGTAGAAGTCCTGTGTAAAGGGACACGGCGTGACCCATTTACACCGCCGCTGACCTAGGTCTGACCCGCCGATGACCCGGGTTTTTGCAGCGGTGTAAAAGGGTTATAAATGGGGTATGATGCAGGGTCCAACCCTGGAAATACCCGTGTTCAAATGCCAGGGTCCGACCAGGGTTTTTGGGGTAAAAGATGAAAAAGTCACCCACAAATATAGAAACTACCTTCATAAAATGGAGTACGTCTGCCCTGGTTCTGCTCTGTGGAACATAAGGATACATGTGATCGTAGTAATAGTCTGTGGCAGGGATAGATTTTGACATGAGACATGACAACACAATGGCCCTTGACACTTATTCTAGTTGATTCGGGCAGATGCGTATTTCGGACAGGATGCGTATTTCGGACAGGTGTTCTTTGCCCCGCCTAATGTATAGATCGTTCACACCGTCCGAACGCTGTAAGACGCCGATCGAATGGACCGCGAGTGGATGTTTCATGTGAACACCTCCTCCATCTGTGGGAACCTACCCCATCCTCCGATGGTCGCCGACCATCGAATGATGGACTGAGCGGTCAGGCAGCACCGAGTGCTCCAGACCACTCGGACATGTATCCGTATGAAAGCAGGGATATGGGCGGCCAGCTGACATGTCAGCTGTCTGCCCCCCACAAATGCGTCATGGCCGCATTACCATACGTACGCCCAGCATTTTCATGGGAACGCCGATGAAAC
The DNA here is from genome assembly GCF_055691185.1 of Crinia signifera. Taxonomy (NCBI): domain Eukaryota; kingdom Metazoa; phylum Chordata; class Amphibia; order Anura; family Myobatrachidae; genus Crinia; species Crinia signifera. The sequence goes on along the minus strand of NC_139219.1, from coordinate 88,494,143 downwards.
GCGGGGTGTATGCATATGGTAATGAGCCCAAACAACCCTTCATGCCCCTCTCCACCCCCTGCTCGGACGGTTCCAACCGATCATTTTCTGCACGGAACTCACCACGTGTTCGGATGTGCGAGCCGTTCGTACATGCGCAGAAACGCCTCTGCACATGCGCAAACACCAAACATCGGCCATCTGACCGCACATGCAGCGGTCTGAATCAATCAGAATAACGCCCTTATTCAGATCTGATCGCAGTGCAAATTTGTTCAGAAAATGGGCAAAACCATGTGCACTGCAGGGGGGGGGGGGGGCAGATGCAACATGTGCAGAGAGAGTTAGATTTGGGTGGGGTGTGTTGAAACTGAAATCTAAATTGCAGTTTAAAAATAATGCAGCCAGTATTTATCCTGCACAGAAACAAAATAACTCACACAAATCTAACTCTCTCTGCACATGTTACATCTGCCCCACCTGCAGTGCACATGGTTTTGCCCATTTTGAGAAAAAATTTGTACTGCGATCAGATCTGAATAAGGGCCAATGACCATGTCAACATGTAGGGGTAAATTTACAAAGAAGGGAGTTCTATTGAAGATGAGATATGACATATCGTAACCAGATTATATTTATTATCTGGTTGCAACATCCCATCTTCAATAGAACTCCCATCTTAGTAAATTTACCCTGTAGTCTGTCGATATGCAGTGACTGTCAACATTATTTATTCAGCATTATAAATGACAATATAACATGTATCTCCAAATGATAGCTTTATTTTTACACTGCAGTTTAAAATTCATCTAGGACATGCCCCTTAAATGTACCACACCTCTAGTTCTACATAGTTTTGACAATATGCAATTATACTATTTTAGGGGTTGCTCCTTATCGTGCATGCTAACCTTCAGATCAAGCTGTAAAATTAGAGGTCAGAATTATTGTTAGAAATGTATATATTTAAATTTGTTAGATCATCTTTGACAGCAATGACTGTTTGAGCCGACAGTACACATACAGATGGGCATAAAGTCATTTACATTTCAAATTTGTCTCATTCTGGCCAATGTTCAAGCTTCTTCTGTCAATATTCCAGTGGATAATAATCTGGTGCAAGTCCAAGAGGCTAACTCATGCATGCAACCATCCTTTTCTGTCCATAAATGATCATGTTATGTTGGGCCTCTTTTTTCAAAGAATGAATGCACCACTAAGATCAAAATATATAATCAAAATATATATGTCTTCCATGGAAGGTAGCATGTACATTTTCTGGTATTTCATAGCACCACTTTTTATCCCATATATTTTTCTACAAATCCAATGAATAACACTTATAATAAGCTTTTCTTGACAATATGGAAACAATAATCAAGTTAAGTAATGTCAGTGTGTTGTGAACAAATCATCTATTTTTTTGATGTTTTGAGTATGCCAGAGTCAGACACCGTGGCAAGCATAGGCAAACTGTCATAGGCAAACGCAAGGGGGGTTTCTGGTTGCCCAGATTTTGAGCACACATGCCCACCTCTTTGTGACCTCCATTTATGATACTGTGGCACACTGATTATGACACACGCACCATAATGCCCATTACATATACGGGTACTTATATGTTAGCTGGGCGCCCACTATAGTTAGTACGCTCATACACCCACTATCCATGTCCGCGTGGAGTTGATTTTATATAGTGTGACGAGCGTAGCGAGCCACCGAGCCCGAAGCATGGCAAGCCCCACGAGGGGACGCGTAAAACTAAGCAAATAGCTTAGTCGGTGCCCAACTAACATATAAGTACCCATATAAGGCTAAACACCGTAATCCCCATGACACATTATGCATAAAAAAAAGAAGAGGACACCACGGGCTGCTCTCCTCCATAAATAAAGAATAGGACACTACAGGCTGCCCCCCTGCATAAATAAGGAACAGGACACCACATGTTGCTCACTTGCGTAAAGAACAGGACACCAAAGGCTGCTCACTTGCATAAAGAACAGGACACCACAGGCTGCTCACTTGCATATAGAACAGGACACAACAGGCTGCTCCCCCTGCACATTAACAGGAGGACACTACAGAAAACAGCAGAACTATTTTTTTCTTTTGTGAGTTAGATCCTCACCTGCTTGATGTTTCTCCCTCCGTGTCCTGCTGAGGCTCCCTGCATCTCTGCCCTGCTTGCTGCTTCCTTGTGCCACTGCCACAGTCCCTGTCCTCCACCTGCTGTCCTACATCCTCCACAGACGCATGGGCGGGCGGCGTCATCGTCATGACGTCCCACTCCCCACGCAGCGCCTGTCACTGCCAGGCATTAGGAGGAACAGGCGGCCGGGCCCTCCTCCACATAGCCCTGGAGGCCGGCAGCCATGTTCCAAAGCCGCAGCCATGTTTTGAAAGCCGGCGCCGCAGGCTACAGGAACATGGCGGCCGGTGGTGGAGGAGGAGGCAGTGGCAGAACTCTGGGAGGCAATGGAGTCATCTGCCGCCGGGCTCCTGCTCCCAAGGGGGCACCTCTCATACCCTGCTAAATCAGTTAATTGAAAACCGTCAATATGGCTTTTGTAGCTGAGTTCTGAAATATATGTGTTCTCTCTCTCTCTAAATATATATAGCTACACATATATAGAAAATATGTATTTCATATATTATTTAAGGTTGGGTTTGTGTGTTTGTGTGTGTGTGTGTGTGTGTGTGGGAAGGGGGGGGGGCACCAATATATATCTTGCCTCCGGGCAACCGGGACAAACTTACGCCGCTGGGAGGAGGTATGGAAATTCGGCCCATCTGCCCATTGGCCCTTCTGAAATTTGCCAGACGTGCCAGATGGCCAGTCCGGCCCTGGCTTAGAACCTTAGTTTGTACCTTGGTAAGTTTTCCTACTTTGTTTTTGAATCACGGTGACAGAACGCCTCATTCAGCTTGAGTTGTAGTATTGCATATAATTACACAATGACAACTCCTGGTGGCAGCATGCAGGGGGCTGCATCGCATTGTGATTACAATCACTATTATGTAAGCACTTCTCTATACCATAAAGTGCTTACATGCTTAAGGTACTCTGGCTGCACAAACTAGTTGCAAAGCCAGTCCCCGGGCCTCTATGTTTTGAGTGGCAGCAGCTGCGTGTGATGTAATGCAGCCAACGCTGCACTCCCCGGCCTTTAAATGGTCCGGACACGCCTGTGTTGCCCAGACTGCACCCCCACAATGCTGCATCACTGCCCTAAATTATTGCCCCATCACCTTGCATGCTGGGTCCTCCCTGCGATTGCAAACTTTGCAATTGCTCTGCTAATAAATGAAAACTTCGCTGAACAGTGAAGCACTCGCATCTTTAGGCAGTCGCTGAGATGCCATTTTTCCCATTGTCTGATGTCACAAAGACGGCATGAACTGCCACATGAACGGTTTGGAAAAGGCATGGTTTTGCCTTGAAAAAGATTGCCTTTTTAAAAAATCTCAGAGTTCAGCCAGCATCTAACACAGTCTGTAGGACATTTCCCATTTTTTTTCAACTTTTTTTTTTTTCAACTTTTTTTTTTTTCAACTTTTATCCTGTGTAGTTCAGTTTTGGGGGAAAGACTGGGTATGTGACATATTATACCAATAATTTTTTTTATAAGGGCCCACATTGGACTTGAAAATGTCACTTTATGTTGCACAAATACACAATTTCATAATAGGTTTTTCTTATAATACAGTACAATTAATTTTTTTCCATGTTTTCCATTTATGAAATCTCTAAGGGCCCATTTTGGCATAGGCCACCTGACAGTAAAATTTATGGCCTTGACAAACTTAGAAAAATTGTACAGCAAGTTATTCATACAAACACAATTACATAACTTGTGGCACAAATGCTTAATAATAAGAAGACACTGTTAATCTGGGATGCAGTTGAAATCCCGACGCCGGAATCCCGAACGCTGAAATCCCGGCACTTTGTCCCTCTGTGGGTGTCCACGAGAGGGAGAATAAATTAGTGTGCCGAGCGTAGCGAGGCACCGGGCTCGCTGCGTGGTGAGTGCAGTGAGCCCACAAGGGGGGGGGGGGGGGGGGCGATCCACGTCCCCCCCCTGATGGGATTCTGGCAGTCGGGATTCCGGCGTCGGGATTTTGACCGCCGGGATTCCGACCACCGGGATTTCAAACCAATCCTGTTAATTTTTTAGGACAGTGATGGCTAACCTTGACACTCCAGCTGTTGTTGAACTACAAATCCCAGCATGCCCTGCATCAGTTTTAGCATGGTCAAATAGTAAAACTGATGCAGGGCATGCTGGGATCTGTAGTTAAACAACAGCTGGAGTTTCAAGGTTCCTCATCACTGGTTTAGGACATTAAAATGCCTGTTTTTGCATTCAATACATAAATACATCAAAACTTTTCCATTACAATTGTTATCAATCCAGTCCTCAAAAATATTTAGTATTTTTAAAACAGTTAAATTTTTCATTATAACCAAATAAATAATGTACCCTGTGGCTAATTCTTGATGTTTTTTTTTCATAGGTACATCTAGCACTTGTTATTCAACGAATGCCCTTGATCAATAATCCCAGCAAGACAAATCATGTTGCATTGGCACTTCATTATTACTTATATCCCTTTCACATAGCACAAATAACCCGGGTCTGACCCAAGTTGTTGCTGGGTCGACTCGGGTCTCTGTGCAGTAGGAAAGGGCCTTTTCAAATTACCTATGTCCAGCAACCCAACCCAGGTTGAAGGGTTTCACCTGGGTCAAACCTAGGTTGTTGCGCAGTGTGAACGAATAACACCGGTTGAGGGGCCCAAGCCTCGTTTACACTATAGGGAGGATCTATACACTGCCTCCTTCCCAGCCCCTCGGATGAGGCTCCACTGCACCGCAATGCACTGCACTCCTTTCTGACATAAGCAACCCAGCTTATTGCCGGGTCTCTGAGGAGGACAATCAACGCAGGATGAGTGTTTTGCTGTAATGTAACAGCTTGAAAAAGCTGTTACACTACAGAGAAATGCGATAGATAGAAAGGCGTTACTGCACCCACACAGCTGAAAGCAACTCACTCTATTAGGCGTGTTACACGATAACTTGTAATCATATGTCCTGTGTCCAAATCCTGGAAGCCCTAGGCATAGGAAAACTAGGCAAATGCCTAGGGCATTTGCTATGCCTAGGGGTGGCTCTGGTCTATAGTGTGCACTGGCTGGGGCATATTGACTTCTTCCATACTTCCCTCCCCGATGCACAGAGCATCAGAAGCATGAGATTCTGTTCCTATGGTCAGGACACCATGCCCCTGCTCTCTGCTGGCTCGCAGTGCCTGCTCAAGTCCTGGCATCCTATCTATTGAAGGCAAGCATGAGATAGATTGGTGTGTGTTGTCATGTCTTAAGGAGTCGTGACCACGGGCCTGTGATTAGCACTTGTATGGCCATTTCTGCTGGCCAACTAATGACATTGATGAGCTAAAGATGGTGGAAGCTGCGGGGGTCAAATATCCTGCCCCAGATCTGGAAGAGAAGCAGTCAGGCTCTCTCAATATAAGTTAATAGGTCGGTGACTTGTACATAACACCAACTGGTTTTTTTTTAAGGCGTGGGAGCTGGATTCTTAGGGCTGTCTCTTATTAGCTGCAGTAAATTACTGACCTAATGGATCCACAGAGGGCTATCCAATTAGTTCTGTAAGATGGCATTTATTGGGGATTCTGCAGCACGTGAAGAAGAATCCCTGGTAAGCAGCTCCAGAAGACCCATGTTTCAGAAGATAATGTATAGGTCAGGGAACTTATACTGGATCCCATGGATAATGGATATTTACTGCACTGTAAAAAAACAGGCTATAATTGGATAGTACTACTGGGCTAAAATCCCAGTTTCTACCGTGCGGTAAATTACTGCATGTAATAGGATACCGGTCTTATCTGCCTAAGATGTGGGTGATGTGCGGCACAGAGATACTTAATGTTGTTGATATTAATGTATGTAATGATACTTTGTTTATTTATGTGAGAGAGAAAGTTTCACTTTTACCTTCTTGGTCTGCTCACCATAAATCATTAGGTTAACTGCTGAGTGTTTATTGGGGAATCTTTTTGATTTTCACTGTAGATTTCCTTTTTTTATTATTTTGATTTAATTTTTAGCTCTTGTCACTTTAATTTTTATAGTTATTTGTATTTAATGTTTTTTTTATAGCTATATGTGTTATACTCATCAACAAAGTTTATTAATAAGGCAACAAACATTTTACATCCCTGTACAAACTAATACAGATACCAACGCCGGCATCCCAAAGAAGGAAATGCTGACAGTAGTCTAATAAGTATACTTACATCCCCTGCCCCTCCCTAACCCTATTACACCTCGGCAGCTTAACCCTAACCTACCTACCCCCATGCACAATTGAGCAATTCAGCTGGTGGTCACAGTGATGACTTAAATGCAGAGTGATTAATAAACAGTGGCGTAATGTAAATAAAAGACACTACCATGTGATGTAATGTGAATATGGGGCACAATCATAGATGCTTCTTACAGGTATACACCACAAGATTGGAACTAGTAAGGGTGAGCGTTTCCGGGTTCACTTATCACCTTTGGTTCCTTTCTATTTATTCCATCTAGTTGTGGTACCTGTTTTTACAATTATTTTAAATTGACATTTTACATTTTATTAACTAATAAATTGACTTTGAAATCATTAACTACTTTGGAGAATTATTTGGACCAAGAATAAGAGCTCCTATGAAAGAAACCGAGATATGAGGATACACAACTGGATCGTGTAAGCAGACGTGTGAGCAATATATTTGGATTGCCTGAGTGGTGTGTAGTTCAGGGTAAAAGATACCTTTATATGTCTGGTATAACACGTATGAATGTAAGCTTCGTGTAAGAGAAATATTTTCTCCTCATCACTGTGGTGCCCTAATAAAGAAAGAACTTTCCACTACCCATAGCGGAGGAAGGGTGGACCCCATTGGGATATAATAGACATCTTCTGTGAAATTGGTCACATAATGGTCTTTTCCTTTTGTTTTCTCTACATGTAATAAACTTTTTGGGAAGGAAAAGAAAGAAAAAAAAACTGGAAATGGACTGTACCCTGACCACTAATTAGTCCTGGTGGTAAGAGCGCAACTTAGTGACTATCTACATTTGTGTGTTATATTCATTGATCAAGTGGTTTGGCGACCTCTTTTTGATAGTTATCTGGGTAGCTGCTCGTAGCGCGACAGTAGTCTGTCATTTTCTTGTTTATATGATGTAATGTGAATAAGGTTGTACTATTGTGTGCCATAATCTGAAGTGGAAGTACTATTGTGACACCACGCCCCTTCCCATCAAGAGTTTTTTTCAGTGCACAGCATGTACTGTCCTTACTTATAGTATGGGGAATGTGGGCATTAATGCTCTTGCTGGCACAGGTCACCAAAATAAGGATTGCTTTGGGTGAGTGATGGCGGGTGTTGCTGGCTGCTGCTGTTATCTGTTCTGCTGGGCAATGGGTGCTGTGCTTGGAGAAGGGTGCTGGATCAGAGGCAGTGGCAGTTTTAGAGGGCACCAGCCAAAATTTTGCCTAGGGCATCAAACTAGCTAGGGTCAGCTCTGCTGGGAGCGACCCGGCATTCGCCATGTGAAAGGGGTATTAGTGACATATAAATATATACTGTATGTTTATTACATATATTTACTATGTTCTGGAATGGCAACACATATTTCATGCATATTAAGCAGTCTCGCCTACCACCGCCATATATTTGTTCTTGGCTCAAATGATTGGTGAATTTTGATTTTGAATCCTGCCCTACATTGACAGTAATTAGCTTTTTAGCCCTCCTAATCAATAAGTATTAATTTATGTGGTTTGATGCCTAAACCCAATGTGATTTCAGTAGCTGCTCTCGGCGATGCCCCCCCCCCCCCCTCAGGTGCCGCTGCCACCGCCAACGCTGCATTCCTGGTCCCCTTCAGGGACTAGGCCGCAAGTTTTGGTCCCTTCATGTGGCCGGCGCAAGTGCAGTAGCTTCTTCGGAACTGCGCATTCGCTGGCACCAAGCCTTTATAAGGCTGCTTTTGCAGCAGACCCCGGTGGCATTTTTTTTACGGTCCAGGGTCCGGCGCATGCGCGGGACCCAGTTTGATGGGCAGCCCATGTATAGAAGTCTCAGAGGGAGGGAACACCTCTAAATGGGACTGCCTTGTGTGACTGGCAGGTCAGACTTCCAATAGGAAGTCACTGCCAGTCACAGTGAAGCCAGTGCAGTCTCACAGACTGCATCTGGCTTCACTTAGTCAGAGACAGAGGTGGATTTTACCTGAGGTGGCTACAGCCCTGCAGCCCATAGGTAAAAACCACCACTGGTGATTTTTAACAAGCTTGAACTGCCACTCCATTACAAAATAACCAAATCATCTTGTGAAGTAAAAAAAAACTACAGGGGTTAAGGTTGGCGGAATCAGGAGCTGAATTCCCGGTGAGCAGTAGCTGGATGTATTTTTGTAATTGAGGAAGTTGCTAGGATATTATTATTATAGGTTATTTACATAGCACATGCTTTATAGAGAATATCAGTCCCTGCACCAGTGGAGCTTACAATCTATATTCCCTACCACATGTACTGTACATATATACATGTCAGAAGCCAATTAAACTACCAGTTTAATTTGGATTGTGGGAGAAACTGGAGTACCCAGGGTAAACCCCATGCAAGCCCAGGGAGAATATAAAAACTCTGCACAGTTAGGTCCAAGTGCTAATCGAACCCATGACCTCAGTGCTGTGAGGTAGTAATGATAACTATCACACTATTTCACTGTAAATGCTGCCCATTGGAGACAGACGGATGTTTGGGGGAATACTGTATTTTGAATGGACTTCTGAAACACAGATATACAGTATTTAAGCACAAATATAACATCTTTACTAAAATGATAACATTTTTCGTATTATGCTTGTTCATTGATTTGTTTGATGCAGAACATGAAATAATTCCACAATGTGAATCAATTGGTTTCTTTTCTGACCTCTATACAATATGAACAATTGTATAATTCTTGGATTCAAGTCAAATAACATTAATGGTTTTCACATGCCAATAGCCAAGGCTTATTTTAATTTTAACAGATTTATAGAGTAACTAACTTCCATGAAAATGTTCCAAGATCCGTATTGTGTTCTCTCATGAATTCACAGAAATAAATACATTTTCTGGTGTATCTTTCTGTATAGATAAATAGGGATATTATACCTGCGCACTGAGTGTCTGACTTAGACTACAGGTAGCTGCAAATAAGGAGACGCTTTGACCGAAACCGTTATGGATACTTAGCTTTCAATATTGGGTTTGTGTTGTGCTCTGTCCTTATGTGTCTGGCTTGTAGGCCCAAACCTGTATATCTAATACACTGTATAGGTGATAAAGTTGGTGTAGAACCCTTCCAATGAAGTGGGTAATCTTCAGGAGTGCATGTTCTATGATGGAAGTAACATAATGTGGTTTTATCAGATTTTTACTTAAAAAAACATTCCTGCAAATACTTAATGCTTCAAAATACAAGTAGAACAGAAGAGTCTTTGGGGGGGCGTGGCTTGGCCAGGCATGTGAGCAGACGCTGACTCAGTGAGCTCCCCGATAATCCTGCCAAATATCCTATTTCCTGCACCCCATATTCGCCTGGGTTACCCTTAAAGCGAACATAAAGCCACACCGCTACCTGCTGACAGCACCTTCTCCAGCCTGAAGCCCTCAGAAACCGTCTGCTCCTGTTTTTACGGCAGCCCAGGGCATCCTCCTCGAGGTAGGATCCGCCATCTTGAGGTCGGAAACGCTGTGTGCCTGTGCCTGTTACGGGACCCTCTCCCCCTTCTGCCGTCTACAAACATCAGAGGCAGGGTGAGCCCAACTCCCTCTCCCCGCCTGCTATATTTCCGAGGATCCCGGCGCGCGAGTGTGACGCGCGCCCGCAGCTCCGTCCCCCCGCTCGGCTGACACTGCCTGGAGCGGCCGGCTGGACGTGGGAGCTAGCTGCCTTCCACCTTACCACCCAGCGGGAGGCGGCGGCCCCCCCGAGGGGATCAACAGAGGGGCGGGCAGGCGAGGGTGCCTGAGACACCGGGCGGGAGCACAGCGCTGCAGGAGACAGCGGGGTAAGATAGGGAGACAGCATCCTCCCCTTCCCCTTTACAACAGATCCCTTCCTCTGGCTGGGACTTGCCTGGTGCCCTACCCTAACATCTGACATTAGCACCTCTCCTGAGCTCTGCCCTGGACACTTCCCCCTCACTAGAAGCCCTTTACACCCTCCAAGACCTAAACTCTGTTCACCTGAGACTCTGTCTGCCTCTTGAGTGTATTATTCATTAAGAGGAGCCATTTTGGAAGCACGGTGTGCTGGACATTGAATATACAGATTGCTCCCTCTGCTGGCTCTTCAAGAAATTACATCCTACCTTGCTGACATCCCAGCAGCAATGGGGAAATCTAGTGCTGCAGCAGCTGCGGCTAAACTAGAAAAATATGCCCGTCCTTCCCAAACCTCATCCTCAGCACAGCCCTCCCAGGCCCCTAACCCTCCTCCACCTCCGCAGGCGGAAGATGAACCACTGCCTCCTGAAAGCCCTGCTCAATCCACGCAACAGATTTTACTGGCCATATCTGCGTCTGAACAGAGAGTCACGGATAAGATCGGCCAGGTGCAGTCAGACATCTCCCTCATTCGTCATGATATGCAAAAAAGAAAGGGTGGGAGAGGCGGAGCACCGTATATCCGACTTGGAAGATACAACTAATCCCATTAAGGCTGCGGTCGCTGACTTGACCTCACAGATGTCAGCCGTCAAATCCAAACTCTCAGATATGGAGGGGCGGCTGCGTCGCAACAATGTCCGCTTTGTGGGCCTCCCTGAGAGAGCGGAGGGCTCAGCCCCTGAGAAGTTCCTTGAGAGGTGGCTACGGGACCTGTTTCCGGACGGAGACTTCAGTCAACACTTCGCGGTTGAAAGGGCCCACCGTCTCCCCGCCAGAGCCCCACCCCCGGGTGCACCCCCACGTACATTTATCGCCCGCTTCCTGCACTACAGAGACAGGGATGCCGTTCTCCGCCTTGCCCGTGTGCAGGGTCCCCTAAAGTTTGACAACCAAGTCGTGGCAGCATATCCAGATTTCGCTGCAGACATCCAGAAAACAAGAGCTCAGTTTCTTCAGGTCAAGAGAAAACTCAGAGACCGCCAAATCCAATACTCTATGCTCTTCCCGGCACGTCTGCGGGTCATACTGGACGGAGACTCTCACTTCTTTAACACTCCACAGGAGGCTGAACACTGGCTTGATCGTAGGCCATAACAATTTGCCTGACCTTCCATATGTGAGCATAAATGTTCAGTTTTTTGTTTTTTTTCTCTAAGGTGTGGACTTTCCTCTTACTAGAGCCCTTTTCTAGTCTACAAATGTTTAACTGTGCTTTATGAAAGTAACCCAGGTTATCTCATTACTCTTCTTTCATAATCCAATCCTTATACAGGAAATGTGTTCCCAAATGGAGCTTAATGCTAGGAAATAGTTAACATATAGGTGACCGCTGGTCTCTATACCCCTGAGGTTTTTTTCTTTTTTTTTTTTTTCTTCTACCTTTAATTATTTGTTAGCTAGGTTATCTGTTTAGGTTATTAGGGATCCAAAGTATATCTAATGTTCAATAGGTATACCGGGTGGGTTGGGATGATGTTGGGTTTTTTTTTCCTCTCTGTACTCTTTTCCTTTTCTCCTTTTTTTTTCTTATTATTCACTTCAAAGTGTAAAATGGTAATTAATATAATACTATCTAGATGTGCTTACAAAAATGTCCATGTGTACAGGTATAGTCGATGGGTGTTGATAACCCCCACAAGGGAAATGTTAACATCATTTTACTTTAATGTAAAGGGGCCTAGATTATGTGTCCATTCCTCCCCCTATATCTCTTCGCCCCTCAAAAACTCACCTTCTTTTCCTGCTAATATCTGTGCTCTTCTTCATCCTCGTACTCCATCTAATCTACACTACAAATGTCTCAGTCTCAACCTATAGCGGGGCTCCGCATACTTGGCTGGAACGTCCGAGGGCTTAATGACCGCATCAAACGTTCCCTGGTCCTCTCAGAGATTAAAAGACACGGGGCAGACATAGTGTGCCTATCGGAGACTCACCTGGTAGGAACTTAATCCATGTCTCTTAAAAAACCTTGGGTGGGCCACATGTTCCACTCTACCTTCTCGCCCAACGCTAGGGGCGTATCTATTTTGGTTAAGAAAACCATTAATTTCCATCTCACTCACCACCAAATAGACCAATACGGTAGATACATTTTCTTGAGGGCACACATCAACCATACCCTTATGAATATTCTAGCTATATATATTCCCCCCCCCCTACAGTAATGAGGTTCTCAGGAAGGCGGTAACGTTTCTGGCCTCTTTCCCAACAGCTCCAATTGTTTGCATAGGGGACTTTAATAATATTTTAGATAAACACCTGGATAAATTGTCAGGTTCAGAGCGTCCTACACGCCCCTCTGCTCCTTCCCCTACCCCATTTGCAAAACTCCTTAATGAACTTAATCTGGTTGATGCTTGGAGATACAGGCACCCAAAACAAATACAGTTCTCGTGTTATTCCACGGGACATCAGGCATTCTCCAGAATAGACCTGGCACTAGTCTCTCCAGACCTAACGCACAAAACAATGGCAGTTGAATACCTACAGAGGGGGATATCAGACCACTCCCCTATAGTGATCACCCTTGATCTCATGCCACCCAGGGGAGCTGCCACTTGGAGACTGAACCCCTTCTGGCTTACCCTTATGGCCGATGATGGGAGGGTGGCTGAGGAGTGGAGGGACTTCCAGGAAAATAACGCCTCCTGCACAAACTCTGGCCTGCGACACGATACGTTTAAGGCCTTTATGCGAGGATCTCTTATAAAAAATATAGCAGCCATCAAAAAAGCTAGTAGAATGGAGGAGTTGAAACTAGAGAAAACTTGCTCCCAGAGAGAGACCATGTACTTGGAGTCGGGGCTACCTGGGGATAGAGAGAGGTGGGACGAGGCACGCAAGGCCTGGACTGACTATTTACTAGACAAATCCAAACGCGGGCTTCTATTCTCCTCACATGCTAAATACTCGCAGTCAGATGTAAGTGGCACCTACTTGGCGTATCTCGCCCGAGACGACAGGGCAATGAATTCCGTTCAAAAAATCTGTGACCCTAGGGGCGTGGAATACTTCACTACCCCTGAAATCGCTCAGACCTTTTTGTCATTCTACTCTTCCTTGTACTCGTCTCGAGCGACATACACTCCGATTCAACTGACTCAATACCTCTCACGGATCCCAATCCCTACCCTCACCCAGAATTCCGTTGAGCTCTTAGAGGCCGATATCACAGCCTCGGAGATTGAGGCAGCTATTGCCTCTTTTCCAAACAAGAAATCCCCTGGTAGTGATGGCATTCCGATAGAGGTGTACAAGAAACATAAGGAATACTTTGTCCCCTATCTCCTTCAGCTATATAACGATCTCATACGGGATGGCGGTCTTCCCCCTTCCATGTCAGAGGCAATAATAGTGGTGATCCCAAAACCTGGAAAAGACCCTACCCTCCCAGATTCCTACCGTCCTATCTCACTCCTCCAGACAGACGTGAAGATATTAGCAAAAATTTTAGCAATTAGGCTAAATGCGGTGATCACCACGGTGATACACGAAGACCAATCGGGCTTTATGCCAGGGCGGTCTACAACCCGAAACCTTAGACGGCTATTCTGTCATCTACAGGGCGGTACGAATTGTGGGTCGGGGGCGGTGGTGGTGTCACTTGATGCTGCCAAAGCCTTCGACTCCGTTGAGTGGGGTTACCTGTGGGAGGTGCTGCGCTGTTTTGCATTTGGTCCTGTATTTATTAACTGGGTTCGCCTCCTCTATTCCTCCCCGAGAGCCCGTATGTTGGTCAATGGGTTCGTGACATCTGCATTTGCGCTTCACAGGGGGACCAGACAGGGATGCCCTCTGTCCCCCACCCTCTTTGCTCTAGCTATAGAGCCCCTGGCTATCCTGCTACGTACATCCCCACTGATTAGAGGTATCCCTCTGGGAGGACAAACTGATGTAGTCGCCTTATATGCAGACGATACTCTCCTCTTTCTTAATGATGCTGAGACTTCCCTCCAGACTATGCTGGAAATTGTTGAGACATTTGGGACGTTCTCGGGCCTCCTGGTAAACTGGGGGAAGTCTAGCATCCTCCCCATCTCAGGTATAATCCCAAATGAACTCATCTCCTCCTCACCTCTCCAATGGGTCCTAAAATTCAAATATCTGGGAGTCTGGATCACCCCCAAGGTGACTGAGTTCAGATCGCTTAATATTGACCCGGTTACTACTGAGCTAAAGAGGCGTATTCACCAATGGAAGAAGCTCCCCCTCATAGTGACGGGCCGAGTCAATCTTATCAAAATGACAATACTCCCCAAATATTTATACTTGCTACAACATTCCCCAGTCTATATACCCAAGCACACCTTTATGAGTATAAATAGCTTAATCTCGTCCTTTATTTGGGGGAATAGGCCACCAAGAATCGCATTCAGAACACTAACTAAATCAAGAGTGGATGGGGGCCTGGGTCTCCCAAATATTCAAGCCTACTACATAGCAGCCCAACTAGCGCATATCTCGGACTGGATTCTGGGACGATGTGGGTCCACCTTTGAGAGCGCCTATGCCGAGTGTGTGGGGCCCCGTCTCTCTCCAATTCAATTTCTTCTCTCCTTCCCCTTCACTTCTACTAGCTCTCCTCTCTTTCGACAGGCGGTAATGGTATGGCGCCAGGCACATAAGATGTGTGGCTGGGGTGGCGTTGAGGAAGAGACCCCTCTATGGTATAATAGAACTTACCCTGAATTTAGACGACTCTCATCTGATGGCTTTTGGATGGGGGTGGGCCTAAAATCCGTTTCCCAGCTATTCCTGGAAGGATCTATTAAAACATTTCAACAGTTGTCTGAAGAATTCCAGCTGTCAAACAGGCTCTTCTTCCGATACCTACAACTGCGACATGCCGCTCGGGCTCAGTTTAATGACCCCCCCCCCCCTACCTCCACATCCCCAATTTAAACCCTCCTCAATAACTTATCTACAAAGGGCCAGGTGTCTACTATATATAGCTACCTCATTAGTCAAATAGATTCTGGCAGTTTGGATTCCCTGAAAGCTAAGTGGGAACCTAATATAGGGACCTTAGATGATGAACAATGGCTGCAGATCCTCAGCTCAGTCAAATACACTACCCCATGTATGAGATATCAACAAATCTCATTTTATGTTCTGCATAGAGCCTACCACTCCCCCGCGTCCATGTTTAGGGCGGGGCTTAGACCAGATGACGTGTGCCCTAGATGTGCCTCACCAGCTGCGGATTTCTGGCACATGCTTTGGTCTTGCCCACAGATTTATGCATTTTGGGAAGCGGTTTGGGCGGATATAGTTATTACTGAGCCCTCTATCCCTCCCATCGATCCCAAATATTGTATGTTTGCCCTTGATTTTGAAGAAAATCTTTCGCCCGCGATATATAAATATGTCCTTTGCCTAACAACTCTGGCTAAGGTCCTTATTGCCAGGAAGTGGTTTGATGTTACGTACCCAAATATCTATAACTGGAGAGCCCTGGTGAATGAGGTGTCTGGACATGAGAGATACACTTATAGATCCAGAGGTTCGCTCACCCCATATATGAACAAGTGGAGTAGATGGACCTCCTCTAGATTCGCCACAGCCATTGACATCCAACACAATCTCAATAACGGTTGAAGTAACTGACAAAGAAGGTAACTAACGCAATACGTAAAATGGCGACTTAACCTACCCATATTTCCTCGTTAGTGCACATTTCTTAATCATCGCAGTACACAATTACCAAATACATGTCATTTACCTTTGATTATCCCTTAATCTTTCTCCTTTTTTGTTTTTTTTTTGTCTCCCCCTCTTCTTCTTTTCTCCTCCTTAAGGGAGGTAGTAAGCTCTTAAAGCAGTTTAGTTATATAGATGTAAAAGTTGAAAAATAAGTAACACTTGTTCTCATATGAAAAGCACTAGGTGTACAAATGTACTGTATTGTGTTGAATTAACTATGCAAGAAATACGCGAACACTGTTTATGGAAAATGAGTTGTTTATTATTAAGGATCTGAACAGATGTCAATGTATTACTGTCAAAAGTGTATGCTTGTGCTTTATGTACATTTTGATACGCAATAAAAATTACACAATTTAAAAAAAGAACAGAAGACTCTTTTTTGGGGGCAATAGTAGATTAAGTCCTAGGATATGTTTGACTTGCACTTATATGAATACTCCAGAATAAAGTAAAATATAACTTTTGTTAATTTTTCATAAAATATATATATATATATATATATATATATCAATTAGAAGAAAGAGCGGCACTCTTTAGGACTTTATATAGAAGAAAAACACTTAATCCAGTGTGAATTCTATGTTTCGGTTTATTAGACTAAACCGTCATCAGGATTCCTGATGACGGTTTAGTCTAATAAACCGAAACATAGAATTCACACTGGATTAAGTGTTTTTCTTCTATATAAAGTCCTAAAGAGTGCCGCTCTTTCTTCTAATTGATATCTACATCAGCATTGAAGGCACCGGACGAATGAACATAACACAAGAAGGCAAGAGTGCCAGTCCTCTGGAGGTGATATATATATATATATATATATATATATATATATATAAATTTGCGGGAGGTCCGGCACTCCCTCCTCCAGTACTTGCTGCACCCGGTGCCTCCACGAATATCGAGATAAATAGAGGACACGGTGTGCGGCACTCGGTGCAAATAAATCACGTTCAGTCAAGTGGCTTGATATAGCAACGTTTCATTCAATGTAGAATTTCGTCAGGATATAACGTTATATCCTGACGAAATTCTACATTGAATGAAACGTTGCTTTATCAAGCCACTTGACTGAACGTGATTTATTTGCACCGTGTGCCGCACACCGTGTCCTCTACATATATATATATATATATACTGTATATGTAAGTTATTCTTTTTTTTTTTTAAACAATACTTTTACTGATCATTATGAAAGTATTAGGAAAAACAATGGGCCAAATGTAGAAGGGTGTGAGAATCAAAAAGTGAGAGATTTTAGGATAGTTTTCCCATTTTGTTTTAAAGCGGCAATCAATAACACTGAAAAAAAAACAGGTTGATTGCCGTTTTTTTTAAAAAATGGGAAAACTCTCCCAAAATCTCTAACTTTCTAATTCTCACACCCTATTACTTTTGGCCTATTATATTTCTCTGCCCTAATTAAAATCAGTGTGATTACCTTATTATGCTTCTACAACTCTCCATTTTTTAACTTACAAAGTAACATAAAAAATGCAAGGTCCCCATGTGTACAATAGACCTGTATTATTAAACAGTGGTTCCAGTCCTTTAAGCCGTAAATTCCTAAATGAATCCTTATCTGTTCCCTCATTCCTGGCTTGATCCCACATTGTTCAATGGGATTTGCAAACATCAACAAAACACCTGCTCCAAGGAGTGCCAGCCGTGCAATGAATAAAAATTAGGCAGTGAGATTATGTAATATCTGGACAGCTAGTCTAGGGCTTTGTTTTATTTATAAGATAAGACACAGCCAAACAGCTCCTAATTGGCTATGTTTTATCTTAAAAAAAAGATAAAGCCCACAATTGGCTGCATGGTTATTAACTCAAGGATCTTACAGGATCAACTAAAATAATACAGTTCCTGGAAAATTCACTTTGAGCAGTGATGTAAGTGTAGAACATAGTTCCAGGACTATTCCAATCTCAAACTATATTATTGCGCTGAAAGGGTATTGAGGGGGGAAAAAAATCAATAGTCATGTGAAACAGTGAAACTGGATTTACATACATCCAGGGCCAGACTAATAATGAGCATTTATGTATGTAATGGTATTGCCACATTATTACATATGCCAGCAAATTGAACAAAAAAAAAATTGATTCAAACTTAATCAACAAATTGAAACAACAAATTGAGTAGCATCATGTAGTTGTCAATATGCAAAGAATAAACTTATCCCAAATATGGACTTCTCTTAAGTTGGGTCATCCTTGCCTACATGACCCTCTCCATGATGGAGAAAAGGATTGTCGTCACCTGTGGTGAGCTAGCCAATTGATAAGAAAGGCGTTTCACAACAGGTGGTGGCAATCATACGTTACCAGGGAAGTCCAGGAGCAGAGCATTTTCTCCCTCATGGAGAGGGTCAGGTAGGCAAGTATGAGATGGGTACACACCTACAGATATGTCTGTCCAATGTGTGTGGTAGGAACATACATCTGGTAATTTATAGGCAATAAATTAACAATTAACAATTAACTATTCTCTCTCAAGTGCTAGAAAATGGGCTAAAAAGGTTTGCTCAGATAAATTTGTTAAATGAAATGGCTTTAACTAATTTGTCTTAACGATCATTAAGTTTAGAAATACAATGTCACAATCTAATCAAAGTTTAGTTTTTTTTCTGTGTGTGTTATTATTGTTCCTCTCAGCAGAGGAGGTTATTTATCTATTTGCACATGCGCTGAAATACTAATATCTCTTCCTGATTTTGACGCCACAAAAATGTCAATGGCTTACAGAGTCATAAACAAATAATTCTCTCTAAATCTCTGTCTGCATACATAATATCTAGAAAGCCTGTTCATCGAGTGAGCCAAAAATTGCAGAAACAGCATCTTTACTGATTGAACCAGAATGACACATATTTAGTGATTTGGAAAGGGCAGTAATAGTCAGAATGACATACTGTAGAAATAAAATACTGTCATCAAGTTTTCCGAACTCTTGGCTCTCTGCATGGATTCATCACATGATTATTATATTTTAGCAGCTCATCATTTCTTAAGTGCTATTTGTCTTTTCAGTATAATATTACGAGCAACAAACTTTTCTGTATGTACAGTTATTATCACTCTATGAATTCCTGCATGGGCAACAAAAAAAAAATCTTTTACTGGGCTAGACAGCTAGGCTGAGAGACAGAGCCAAAGTAGTAGCATTTACATTAAAGGGGGGCGATTCAGTCTGGGATTACGACTGTCGGAACTTCATGACAGTCGGAATTCCAAGCTGTTTTCGTTTCTCTCGATTGCAACTTGACAGTGGGAATTCAATGTTTCGAGTGTCAGAAAGTCAGAGGATTGGTGAAAACATTGGCAGATTCATGAAAAATGGGCATGAATTCGACAATCCGCGGCCGTTTCCGACAAAACAGATCTGACTTGTTTTAAAGTTAAGTCTGTTTTGTAGGAAACTGCCTTTAATCCTTCAGAAACGGCAGCATTGAATAGGTGAGGGCTGCTATTTCTGGAAATATTGAATACCCCCCTGATACTGCTATGGCATTCACTTGCTGTAGTCTGTTACACTACTATAAAAAAAAAAAAAAAAAAACTAATCCAGTTCTGATGTGAAAATTCTTGATTTAGATATATCAGGCCATATCTAGTGGTGGCGCTCTTTTGCAGCAATATTGCGGCCCCACGGCTCTTGCTTCTGGCTGGCAGGGATGACTGGTAACCTGTAGACGGGTGTGGGTTATTAGGTCAACAGTGTCTAGGTTGACAGTCAAAAGGTCGACCACTATTGGTCGACAGTCAAAAGGTTGGCACGTGAAAAATGTTGACATGCATTAGGTCGACATGTTCAAAATGTCGACACAAGCAAAAAAAGTCTACTTGAAGAAGGTCGACATGGTCAACAGCTTCGACATGTGTTTTTCATGTTTTTGGTGTCAATGCCGACATAGGCCAACATGGACACCATATAAGTGTACCATGTCCCCTCACATGGGTTGCTGCACTCGCCATGCTCTGGACACAGTGCCTCACTGCACTCGGCACACTATTATAGTCTCCCTCTGTGCCCACTAGGATGGTAAAGTATGAACAAGTCGGTTTAAAAAGAAATCACGACAAACTAATGTCGACCTTTTTCATGTGTCGACCTTTTGACTGTTGACTTTAGCAGAGCTTCTCTGATGTTTGCAGGGCTGTTCGTTCCAGCATCATGCAAAGAAAAACTTTGCATACACTGCTCAAAAAAATAAATTGAACAATAACATAACACATCCTAGAGCCGAATGAATTAAATATTCTTATTATATACTTTGTTCTTTACATAGCTGAATGTGCTGACAACAAAATCACACAAAAATTATCAATGGAAATCAAATTTATTAACCCATGGAGGTCTGGATTTGGAGTCCCACTCAAAATTAAAGTGGAAAAACACACTACAGGCTGATCCAACTTTGATGTAATGTCCTTAAATCAAGTCAAAATGAGGCTCAGTAGTGTGTGTGTCCTCAACGTGCCCCCAAGCATGCCTGGGTATGCGTCTGATGAGGTGGTGGATGGTCTCCTGAGGGATCTCCTCCCAGACCTGGACTAAAGCATCCGCCAACTCCTGGACAGTCTGTGGTGCAATGTGGCGTTGGTGGATGGAGGGAGACATGATGTTCCAGATGTGCTCAATTGGATTCACGTCTGGAGAACGGGCGGGCCAGTCCATAGCATCAATGCCTTCATCTTGCAAGAACTGCTGAAACACTCCAGCCACATGAGGTCTAGCACTGTCTTGCATTTGGAGGAACCCAGGGCCAACCGCACCAGCATATGGTCTCACAAGGGGTCTGAGGATCTCAGCTCGGTACCTAATCGCAATCAGGCTACCTCTGGCGAGCACATGGAGGGCTGTGCGG
The DNA here is from genome assembly GCF_055691185.1 of Crinia signifera. NCBI lineage: Eukaryota > Metazoa > Chordata > Amphibia > Anura > Myobatrachidae > Crinia > Crinia signifera. The sequence goes on along the minus strand of NC_139219.1, from coordinate 88,473,335 downwards.
CCCCCCAAACAAATGCCACCCCACACCATTACTGACCCACTGCCAAACTGGTCATGCTGGAGGATGTTGCAGGCAGCAGAACATTCTCCTTGGCATCTCCAGACTGTCATGTGCTCAGTGTGAACCTGCTTTCATCTGTGAAGAGCACATGACACCAGTGCCGAATTTGCCAATCTTAATGTTCTCCTGCAAATGTCAAACGTCCTGTAAGGTGTTGGGCTGTAAGCACAACCCCCACCTGTGGATGTCGGGCCCTCATACCACCCTCATGGAGTCTGTTTCTGACCGTTTGAGTAGACACATGCACATTTGTGGTCTGCTGGAGGTCATTTTGCAAGGCTCTGGCAATGCTCCTCCTGTTCCTCCTTGCACAAAGGCAGAGGTAGCGGTCCTGCTTCTGGGTTGTTGCCCTCTTACGGCCTCCTCCACATCTCCTGATGTACTGGCCTGTCTCCTGGTAATGCCTCCATGCTCTGGCCACTACGCTGACAGACACAGCGTAGTGGGTTGTAGACTCCGCCTCCTGCTACCACTAGAGTGAAAGCACCGCCAGCTTTCAAAAGTGACCAATACATCAGCCAGAAAGCATAGGAGCTGAGAAGTGGTCTGTGGTCACCACCTGCAAAACAACTCCTTTATTGGGGGTGTCTTGCTAATTGCCTATAATTTCCACCTGTTTTCTATTCCATTTGCACAACAGCATGTGAAATTGATTGTCAATCAGTGTTTCTTCCTAAGTGGACAGTTTGATTTCACAGAAGTGTGATTGACTTGGAGTTACATTGTGTTGTTTAAGTGTTCACTTTATTTTTTTGAGCAGTGTACAATACACAAATCAGCACTTCCCTGCTAAATATTATGTCAACTGTGCCCAATGCCCTCCTTTACCTTGGTAGCTTGCAAGGGGTGTGGTATGCGGTTCCGACAGTCGAGATCCCGACAGTCATTAGCCCGACGTCGGGATCCCGACTGGCCGGACTCAGACAGCGTGGCCAGCGCAACAAAGCCCCTTGTGGGCACGGTGGCTCGCTGCGCTCACCACCTCTTCTATTCTCCCTCTATGGGGGTCATGGACCCCCATGAGGGAAAATAGCCGACGGCCGTCGGGAACCTGGTCGTTGGTGTTTTAACAGTCAGGATACTGAAGCCAGGTTAATGACTGTCGGGATCCCGACTGTCGGGACCCCGTCCGGCACCCGCTTGCAAGGAAATACAAACACATGCTGGCGGCACTTGCAGGCGACTTGTCAAAGAAGACATGGAATCCGCTAACTGGTTTCAACATTTCAAAGCTGTATTGACTTTTTATCACTTTTACCTACATTGGGGCAGATTTATTAAGCCTGGTGAAGAGCTAAAGCTAAGAAAAAGTGGAAATAAAGTAGAAGGAAATAACGCATAAGCCAATCAACTGTGTTTGAAAATTTACATTTAGGTGATTGGCTGGTGCATTATCTCCTTCCATTTTATCTACACATTTTCTCCAATTTATCTTCACCTGGCCTACATCTTCCCCAATGTACTGTAGGTATTTTCTCAGGATAATAAATCTTTACTTTTAGTTCTATTCATTCTGGGGACACATAATTGTCATTTTTGAAATCTACAGAAGCACCACAGACTGAAATACATACATTGATTATAAATGGATTGCAACCTATTTGAATCTACTTATGATGCAAAGTCACCTCCTGCGGAAGCATTTAACAACAAAATTCATCACCCATGTAATTAGTTATAATTAATATATTTCTCGAAATGCTCTCTCAATGCATACTGTCTCCATAACTATTATGTACTATTACTAATTATAACATAATTGAACTCACTGTTCATAGCATATTTGTTTCTATTTGGAGTCAAGTCTCGTAGAAAAAAAGATACCGCATGTAAATACTATTAATATAAACAAGCACACAAAACCAGACCAGCAATGTCAATAAGTCAATTTATAACCCTTTAATGATTAATTGACAAAAATTATTACTTTTTATTTTATTGTAAATTGACATTGCATAGATATGCATTCTCACATAAAAAATAAATATAATTAAAAAGGCAAGATGCTATACTGGATAAAAACTATATTGGTTCAACCTGTAATATCTCTTGTCAGTAGCTCACAGGAAGAATGTCTAAACATTGTTCATGCATTAAATGGGCTCTGCAGGGACAAATCTCATTTTTAGAAATTCACATTTTTTAGAATCCAGTAATGTCAAGTGAATGCTCATTGAATTTATACCGTCCCTATAGTACAGGTCTTGAATGTACTGTATTTACTTGAATCAATACTCTACTAAGGTTGGATTTCAGGGTTGCTACACCAGGTTTTATAATGAGATATTATGATTGAGATATATATATATATATATATATATATATATATATATATATATATATACATACACACACACACAAATACCCTCCAACATGAAAACGGGTCAGACCAGGTGAATGTACAGTAAGTCACCTGGTCTGAGCCGTTTTGATTTCAAGTGCCATCCGTACTGTCTGCTATTATTGGACTACATGCAAGAAGATACCTAGGAGGGGCACCGAGGCAGCTGATCATTGAAAGGAGTGCTATCCTATCTACAACTAATATATATATATATATATATATATATATACGAAAGGATGAACCCGTCACTCAGGGCTTAGGTGAGCTGCGGTGCAGAGTAGCTTGCTCTGTTGCCGTGAGTCGATGGTCTGTGTCAACACACAGTCATTCATGCACAAGTATGAAAGGGACAAAGGCACTCAGAGGCTTGAAGATGGTGAAAAAACTGGAGGAATTTTATTCCATAGCCAGGCTATGGAATAAAATTCCTCCAGTTTTTTCACCATCTTCAAGCCTCTGAGTGCCTTTGTCCCTTTCATACTTGTATATATATATATATATATATATATATATATATATATATATATATATATATAGCTTAGCGTTTCACATGGCACTCGAAGACTTAAGTACAAAATAATAATCCACACAAAAGGTTATCAATGTTTAATTTCTGTACGAAATGTCATCAGGATACAACCAATAGATAGCAAAGACACTCACCTTATACCCCCACCTTACACGGGCATAATACTGAAGTGGATTTCCACAAATGAGAATCACCTAGGGAAGGGATCTTGCATTCCACTTATATATATCAAGAAACACAATATATTTCATGACGATAGCAGGGAACTAAAACAAAAGCACATTTCTTTTGAATTAATATAGGTGATGTGGAGATCGGCAAGCCAAGCTAATTATTTATAGCAAGCACAAGAGATTTTACAAAACCAAATTCCTATGTTTTCTGCAGAGACATTTTAATTGGTTTCCACATGTTTCCATCTTATCTTCTGATTGCAAAGAGATACACAGTGTGCTTAATCACCTAATAAATTAGCACAACCATGAAGTTAGAGATGAGCTTTCAAATCAAGTTTGATACCACCTTCAATGTGACTGCATGCAATTATCGCCTGATGAGCTCATTGTATCCATCTTACACAAAATCTTTGTGTGTCAGTGCGTGGGAAGAATACAGACTCCTAGGTCATTACTTGCACTGGTGTCCTTCATATTAACAGAACATATCATGTTAAATCTTCTATTCAGACCAAGGGGGAGAGAACAAGTGAAGAGAGATAAAGTACTAACTAATTATCAACTAATTGTCAGGTTACTTTATCTTAATCCACATAATCTCTCTGAAAGCTTTAATAATCTCTCCCCAATTTAATGATGCTTTTACGATTTGCATTTCCATAATATAATTTTTACCATAATTACCTACTTTGTAAGTCACTGCAGGGCACTTCAGTAGGTGGTTTGTCATTAGGCCGTGCCCTTAAAACAGGGAAACACTCATGATTTGCCGGTTCGAGGTGAGAGGGCAGAGCTAATTTATGCGATCCAGTCATTTAGCCCTGCCCCCTTCCTGTGGCTCATCATTGTCCATTGAGTAACATTCAATCCTACCGCAAAAATAGCGAGCGTTCCGCAGCTTCCGGTAGTGTGGAAAAGTCTGATTTGTAGACCTCTTGTGTAATTGGCTTTTCCTGCAAGCTCTATGCTTATCTTCCATGCTGTATTACAAAACATTTTAATACTGGAAATAGCTTTTTTAGACACCCTCTTATTAAGATACAATATATTCTTCCTAAATGTGATTTTTTTTTTGGAAGCCAGTTTCAATTGCTAATTGACTTAGTTTGCTAATACGCATTTTAATCAGTAAAGCAGTACAAATAGAGCAATAATTGTCATTATAACAAGCAGTTATGAAATGAAAATACATATAAAGAGCTTAGCTTTTCAGTAATTTGATAGCATGGCTATTATAAAACACTGTATGTTAAAAACTCAATGATGGAATATGTGTATCTGGCACTGTGGGGGCATATGGTTAATGGACATCACATTGTGCGGTGTAATGGGCATCATTGTATGGGGCGTAATGGGCATTATGATGTGGGGAGCATTGGGTAATTGCCATCACAGTGTGGGGTGTAATGGGTATCAAGGTGTGCGGCATAATGTGTAATTAGCATCACAGAGTGCGGTGTATCGTGTAATTAGCATTGCGGTGTGGGGCGTAATGTGTAACTGGCATCACGTGTGCGGCATTATGTGTAATTGGCAATGTGTAATGGGTATAGTTCGCTAAAATGTGCAATCTGCAGGTACACAATACAATCATGGTACAGACGCCCCCTTCTGATAGACCACACCCCCAATTTTTCGGCGCGCACAAGCATCCACTCTCTGTCTTCCTGAAAGTTGGCGGGGGGGGGGAGGGGTGACACCATGAGTTCCTACACCGGGTGATGCCAACCATAGTGCCGCCACTGGTTCTGCATATTACACAATTTGGGCCAGATGTACTAAGCTTGAGAAGTAATAAAATAGAGAGCGATGTACCAGCCAATCAGCTTCTAAGGGGTGTATTCAATCTGCGGTCACGGCTGTCGAGCTGGCCTGACAGCCGTGACCCTGTCCCGTTCTCGGTCTGCTCGACCGAGAACAAGCAGGTGGGATTCAATGTCCCGCCTGCAGCGGGATGAGAAGGGGGCGTGGCTGTGAGCTGCGGCAGGGAAGAGGCTAGCTGCGGCCGGGAGCTCGTCACTTGCTAGCCGTTCTCGGCAGAATGAGCCTGACTGCTTGTGAAGTCGGGCTCGTTCTGCCGAGATACCCTGTTCAATGCTGAAAAAGTATACAATACATATCTAAAGGTGCTGTCTTTAGCTGCTGCTCAGGAGGGAATTGTGGGAGCCCTCTGTGAATAACAAAAGTAGAAGAAAAAGGGGGATTTGTGCAGCGCTGGGCTTCACTGAAAAAAACACTAATGTCCAAAAAAATCAACAGTTTATAGGGCTGCAAATATTAATAACATATGTAAAAATGTAAATAAAAAAGATTAAAAATATTTTTGAAGACACTGGTCACACATGGATTCTGTTGTGAACCACACAGGTGCCCCTTCAGGATTTGGAGCATGGAGGCAGGCAACAACATTGCCTCTGGGAGTTGCAACCCTGGGCCCATAGATTTAGCTGCTTCAACATAGACAGGCACTTTCCAGGATACATATGTCTAAAATTTTCCATGCCATGCCTGTCCTCCCACAAGAGTAGGCTCTCTTGCATCCTACCCGATTTCTAGTTAAGTAAACAGAATTGTACGTTACTCACGGGCAATCGCAGGAGTCACGGGAAGGTGGTTGTGCCAAATTACTGGATTGTGTAATGTAGCCCCACCTTCTCACCGCAGGCACACATATACAGGGGCTGGCTGGCAACTTTCAGCCTGGGGGGCAACACAAGCAAGTGGCCCACCATCATCACCATCGTTTCACCGCCCTACCCTCTCCCCTCTATCTAGTATGCAGCAATTATTAAACAATCATTCCCCCCCTCCCCCCACAAACACACACATCCGAAATAGGGACAGCGCATGCCGCAGGCGCGCTGTAAAATTTTACACTGTAATGCCTATTCCACATAAAGCCAACACCGTAATGCCCATTACACATATTGCCACACACCGTAATGCCAATTAAACATAATGCCACAACGTAATGCCAATTAAACAATGCCCATTACACATAATGCCAATTACACATATTGCCACACCGTAATGCCAAATAAACAGAATGCCACACACCATAATGCCAAATAAACATAATGCCACACACACCATAATGCCAACACCGTAATGCCCATCACACATATTGCCAGCAACGTAATGCCCATTACACATAATGCCACACACACCGTAATGCCAATTAAACAATGCCCATTACACATAATGCCAATTACACATATTGCCAAATAAACAGAATGCCACACACCGTAATGCCAATTAAACAATGCCCATTAAACATAATGTCACACACCGTAATGCCAAATAAACAATGCCCATTACACATATTGCCACACACCGTAATGCCTATCACACATAATGCCAGCAACGTAATGCCCATTTTACATATTGCCACACACTGTAATGAGAATTAAACAATGCCCATTACACATAATGCAAATTACACATATTGCCACACCGTAATGCCAATTAAACATAATGCCACACACCGTAATGCCAATTAAACAATGCCACACACCGTAATGCCAATTACACATAATGCCAACACCGCAATGCCCATTACACATATTGCCACACACCGTAATGCCCATCACACAATGCCAGCAACGTAATGTAACGTACCTCTAGTGTCTGTCTCCTCCAAGGCGGCGGCCATTTTTGAAGGGGCCGCCGCCATACATGGAGACTGTCACTTGTGTGTGGCAGCGCCGCAGCAGGACCTGGAGACAGCAGCAGCCGGGCAATCCACACGGCCCAGCCCAGCCACTACATACCGGCCCGGGGGGCATGTGGCACCCTGCCCCCCCCCGGCCCAGCCCGCCCCTGCACATATAGCAGGTGTTTTCCTGTTTTGGGTACAGGACCTAGAGGTGAGACCATTCAGCCCTGCCCCCTGAATCAACGTGCATTATCTCCGAGACTTACAAAGTAGGTAAGTATGATGGACAGTATGTGCACACTAGTTAAATCTATTGTTTTCTGTCATATTTCAAGTGTAGCTCACTGTGGTCTTTGGCAACAGATTTACAACACACTTTTGTAATGGATTTTAGTCATATTTTGAAATAGGTCAGCAGGTTTTAGGCCACTGTGGTCAGAATTGCCCACTTATGTGTCATATAGGGAGAGATGCCTGGTGCACATTAGATGCTCCGCCATGCATAATATAGCAAATCCCAAACGTTTATATGTTTTACTGAATTTAGCATTTTAGTCACAGTGTAGCTATATACAAAAGTCATTAATAGATGCAATTATAATTAGATGAAACGATCTAGTTTGTCCGTTAAATTCCCCCCATTCCCCCCATTGTCTGTAGTAGTAGTAGTACGTTTATTTATGAGGCGTCGCAAAGTGTCCGCAGCGCCGTACATAGCAAACAAAAAACAATTTACAAGGTAACGTACAGGGTGTGTTGAAAAATACAGTATAAATAGGGGTATAGCTGGTAGAACTAAAATCAGCATCAGTTCAGAAGTAGGTGTCAAAATTGTCGAGGAGACTGAAGATGAAGTAGAGGAAGGGAAGAACAGGGCAGGAGCACTGGTGAGGTAAAGAGGTAGGGTGAGTACGTGAGGCAGGAGGACCCTACTCATAAGAGTTAACATACTAAAAATAGGTGGGTGGACGAACGAAAAACAACAGGATAAGTAGGAGCGGAGAGGAACGGAGGCAGGATAGGAGGATCAAAAGAGGTCTGTACATGCAGCTCACTGTTTACTATCTAGTCAACGATGGGTACTTGTGTAGTTTCACGGCGCCCACGCTGCGGGCTCGGTGGCTCGCTTCGCTCGCCCACGCTGCGGGCTCGGTGGCTCGCTACGCTCGCCACGCTATTTAAAATCAACTCCATGCCAACATGGATAGTGGAGGTATGAACTATCCATGTTGGCATGGAGTTAAGTTTCTTTTTTCAACATAGTTTGTGGCGAGCGTAGAACCCGGAAGTAGCACAGCGCCATGGTGGCGCCGTGAAACTACACAAGTACCCAACGATGTATATATGAAGTGGGTTTCTGGTGGTGTCAATGACCGATATTGTTAACAATATCGGACAGTGTGTATGTGCATATATCATTTGCCCGCAGCACCACAATTAACAATATCGGCGATCCCAGAAATGGCCCATACTTTGTAAAAAAAAGTGTGAGGCAGAATGTATGGTGCAACTTAGGTGCAAAACAGGATAGATGTATTAATGGCCGTATCTGAAAAAGGTGCAATCATATTTGCAATTGTATGTGCTGCAATGCAGGAGATTTTTTTTTTTTTTATTGGAGTGGTTCGCGTGCTGGTCTGTACAGATAAAAACACCTTCCTGTCTTGCCATAGACTCTATCTTCAGAAACGTGGAATGAATCCACTTAAAAGCAACTGCGCATCAAATGGCTGTCACACTCACACATTCATGCATGTTTCTATGCATTGGTGCTTACACAATAACAAAATAAGATAAAATAAAACTATTTTAGTGGAAAGAAAATTCATTCTTCCTATTTTATTAGCACTCAGTATCCATATTTCGTAGGAAAATAGGATTTCGTTCCATCAGCTTGTTACAAAGGAAAAACATGCAATGTGTGATAAACCTAACTCACTTATTTATATGTGAAGTCCTTCAGTAACTGTCGGCAATGCCCCTTGGGACACTGTGCAGAAACAAGAAGGATAAAATGTGAAATGCTTTTATATATTGTTGGAAGTGACTGTAATGATCACATCCCTGACAAAGCATGCAATAGTAATATAAGGAGGACAAAGGTGCCTTTGGAATAATGGATCTGCCTGACAGAAGGAAATGTTTCTATCACAAAGTGTCATTTTATTATAGTTTTGACCACGATACTGGGACATACATACAGAATAGAGCTGCAAGTACAATAAAATATTTATTGTCTAAAAAGCACAGTGACCCCTCCATGAGGCAGTGGTGCAAATCGGGCGGGGGGGGGGGGGGGGGTTGTGCCTGAGTACCCAGAACCCTCCATGAGCCCACAGCAGCTTCACAGATTGCAGGAATTATGTAGACACTCGTAGCAGGGGTCACAGATACTCTTCTAACTGACCCTCCGAGTAACCCTACGATTGCACAGAGTGGCCGAGGGAACTGAGACGCTGACACCATGTTTTCTGTGTACACTACAGCATCAGAGCTGAAGGCTGAGACACGCCCTATTTTTCTCAGCTGTGTTTTTGAGAGTCTATTTGCATATAACTCTAGATAAACCATTTACTCTATGTGTATATCTAAAGGCAACAGCTCAATATGCAAACATATAATCATACTTTTATGTCAGTTTGCAGATATTATTTGCATTGTAGTGTGCATTAAGCATGGAAACATGTATTTGTAAACCTATATTTTTACTGACAATCAGACCACTTTATAGGCCTAAAAAGGGGTAGAGCTACAAACAGACAGCAAAGGAACTACTATACATGCTCTCTGCTATTGGACCATGCAGTTGACCATCTCTGCTGTGTTTATTTATGGAGGCATCGGGAATAGTTTCACATTACCAATAATCCAACAAAGTTAAGTTCTCAGTGCAGTCCCAATCCCTGCCTCCATCCTCCATTCATGCCTTTGGATAGCTGCCCTTATTCTGTATCAATAGTGCTTTGCCTTATTACCCCAGCTCCCTCTAATCCCTGCACACGAGTTTACCTGATTACAGTTTCTGGGCCAGATGCACTAAGCTTCAAAAGTGATAAAATGGAGGGTGATAAATCTCCAGCCAATCAGCTCGTAACTGCCATGTCACAAGCTGGGTTTGAAAAATGTCAGGCAGGAGATGATTGGTTGTTTTTTTATCACTTTCCATTTTATCACTTTTTGAAGCTTAGTGCATCATGCCCTCTATCTCATGTTCAATTGCCTCTGATAGGCACTAGCATACATCACAATGGCAATTAACTATAGCTAATAACCTAATTTGCATCGTAGTCGGTTTGATGAGATTCTGCCTTACAAATTACATTGTTTTTTGGGCCCCCCTCCTCCACCTTAACTTAAGTTCACAATATGCAACATTGCAGTGGGTGACAGGGAGGCAAAGGGTGACACGGAGAGGCAGGGGGAGGCAGAGTGTGAGATGGAAAAACAGTGGTTAACAGGAAGAGGGTGACAGGGGCAGCAGTGGGCCCCTTATTTATCGCCCCTTAGTTATCAGGGGCCCCGGTACATGGCACCTGTTGCACCAATGCAGTGACGTGCGGTGAGAACATTGCCTGGGGAGGCACTCACCTCACCGCGGGCACCGGCAGCAGGGGGTACTTGCGTCAGCCTTCCCCCCCCCCCCTGCACTGCCGCGGTCGGGCACAGGCAGCAGGGGGTACATGCAGGGAGCCTACTCCCCCCCCCTCCTGCACTGCCGCGGTTGGGGACAGGCAGCAGGGGGTACATGCGGGAGCCCACTCCCCCCCGTACTGCAGCGGTCGGGCATGGCACAGCACAGGCCTCTTCCCCCCCCACCCTCTCCCCTCCCCTCCCTGGCGGACTCACCTGTCCTCTCGGCTGTGGCTTTCTCCCAGCAGCGCCGGACTCAGTCCCCGCTGCCCGCGCTGCTGCATCCTCTGCCCTGCATGTGTGTGATAGGACAGCGGATCCAGCACTGGATCCGCTGGCCCAATCACATCTGGGGGCATGCATTCATACTGGTGCCCCTGTCACTGCGGCACCAGTATGAATGCCGCTTCACCATTCATTTTCAATGGGCTTTTACAGCCCATTGCTGCACCCTGCCCCCTGCCCTCCCCTACCCGCCCCCCGCTGCCCGTAGTTTTAATGTTAACAGCGGGAGGCACCTCTCCCGCTGCCTCCCACCCTCACATGCAGCAGTGTAAGAGGGTGGGAGGCAGCCGGAAAAGGATAAATGATGAAAATAATAAAAGAAGATATTTAAATATATCTTCTTTTTATTATTTTCATCATTATGACAGGGGAGGCTCTGCCTCCCCTGACTGCACGTCCCTGCACCAATGGTAGTTCCACTACTGTCCTGCACTGATACCCAAGTGTTTAGTGGATTTTTGTTTCCTTGGTTAGATTTGAAATAAAATCTAAATCTGCCAAATCATTTTGCTCAGCTTTTGGTGCATGGACACTGCATGATTCATTTACTACACTGATTATGGTTTTCTTCAACTAAAGTAAATAATAAATATTAATCAAATAACTGGACATGATGATACAATATATTATTTCTAACCCAAACTCATGTTTTCTTGTTTATATGTATTTATAGTGTGACATAATTTATAAAGCCCCAAGCAAGGCAGCTGCTAATTTAGCAATTCAGGAAGAAACTCTATTTTTGACCTCATATACTGTATTGGAAGTAGTCTCATTTTCTGGACTTGATCCATAATAAGAGGATAAAGAGGGGTGTCTATTCCCTCAATATATATTCATTCAATGCCAAAGATCACTTTTATGTTATTTTTAACATTCTTTAATATGTGGTAGTAATATATGTTAGTTGGGTACTTGTGAGTTATCCGGGCGTCCGATTTTGTATTTACGATTTGCATGCGATTTGCATGCGATATCGCATACGATATCGCATACGATATCGGATCCGATTTGCGATTTACATGCGATTTACATGCGATTTAGCATGCGATTTGCATCAGATTTGCTATTCATTTCATTACCCCACTATCCCCAAAGTGTGTCTATCAACGTGAACCCGAAGCGTGGCGAGCGCAGCGAGCCCGCGAGGGGCGGCGGTACGCGTCCTCCGACCTTTTCATGCCCTACTATCCACTAGGGCGTGGAGTGAGAATAGAATAGTGTGGCGAGCGCAGCGAGCCACCGAGCCCGAAGCGTGGCGAGCGCAGCGAGCCCCGCGAGGGGACGCGGACACCTGTGAAGCCCGCAAGGGCACGCGGATACCTGTGAAGGTGTCCGCGTCCCCTCGCGGGGCTCGCTGCGCTCGCCACGCTTCGGGCTCGGTGGCTCGCTGCGCTCGCCACACTATTCTATTCTCACTCCACGCCCTAGTGGATAGTAGGGCATGAAAAGGTCGGAGGACGCGTACCGCCGCCCCTCGCGGGCTCGCTGCGCTCGCCACGCTTCGGGTTCACGTTGATAGACACACTTTGGGGATAGTGGGGTAATGAAATGAATAGCAAATCGGTACTTGTGAGGCTCCCGATTTTGTATTTACGATTTGCATGCGATTTGCATGCGATATCGCATACGATATCGCATACGATATCGGATCCAAAATCGGACGCCCAGATAACTCACAAGTACCGTTAGTTGTTGTCATTAAATGTTTATATTTTAATTACACGTTGTGTGACATTTTATCTATCCTCAAAAGCACAGTTTTCCTTATTTCTTTTTTCTATAATCATAAGAGACTGACTATCCCTATAACCAAAACTGCTGCTGTTTGAAAAGAAGCCCGAAACAGCGCCTGGGGATTTATCCCTAGAGTTAAATCATCCTTTTTCTTATCATTTTCTGGACTTGTCATTGCAATGGGGTGATTTATTAGTTTGAAAGAGTGAAAAAAGAACATTCAGTCTAGCAAGAAAACCTTCCAACACCACCCAATTTGATGGGGAATCCCAAAACCAGGTTATTGACAAAAAAAATAATGGTACTTATATGTTAGTTGGGCACCCACTAAGCAATTTGCTTAGTGGGCTATTCTGCGTAGGGAAATCGCATTGCATCGCATCGCATGGGCCATGCAATGTGCAATGCGAGGCGATGCGATATTCTATGTAATTTATTCACTGCTCTCTCAGCCCCAGGGCATCGCATCGCATCTGCCGCAAAACCGCATGCGATCGCATGCGATTTTATAGGGTGTGTGATACCATGACATTAGGTATACAATAATATGATTGTATGTCCCATAACTAGGTTTAACGCACCCCCCCCCACACACACACACTATGCATGCCACCCCGAAGCGTGGCGAGCACAGCAATACCCGCGAGGAGCGGCGGAAAGCGTCCTCCAAATTTTTCACTGCGCTCGCCACACTTCGGGGGGGTGCGTAAAAGCTAATTTAAAGGACATACAATCATATTATTGTATACCTCATGTAATAGCATCGCACACCCAATAAAATCGCATGCAAATGCATGCGATCGCATGCGATTTTGCGGGAGGTGCGATGCTATGCGATATTGTGGTGTAAAAAAAAAATTACATTAAAAAATTGTATCGCACCGCATGAGATGCGATTCAATTTTCCTACTTTACCATCCGTATGCTAATTAGGCGCCCAACTAACATATAAGTACCAAAATAATTTCTACAGTACATTATGTCGGTGGCATGAACCACTTTTCCCCAGTATAGTGGTTGTGTCCTTGTCAGTTGCTTCTGCTCAAACTATTGACCACTAGTATCCCAAATGATTCAACATATACATTTCATCATATTTTATATAATGAGTAAAGCCACTATCCTGACATGAGAAATTTGAAAAAGGCACACAAAGGAACTTTATTGCCGTAATATGTGAGGACAAGAAATTATCATTTACAGGACCCCACTGTTACCAATAATGAGTAAGCCCTAACACCATTATGTCTCCTCTTTTGGTCCATTACTTACCAATATACATAAGTAAATCTATACTGAGCATAGTTTAGCGGTACAGGTGGTGTTTAGCATTATTACCTCACAGCAAATAGGTCATTAGTTTGGTTCCCACCACAGCCCTAACTGTGCAGAGTTTGTATATTCTCCCTGTACTTGTGTTTGTTAGCTCTGGGTATTCCAGTTTCCTCACACAATCTAAAAATATACTGGTAGGTTAATTGGCTCCCTTAAAAAAATAACCCTAGAGTAAATGTGTGGTAAGGATTGTAGGTCCACTGAGGGGTTTGTAGCTCCACTGGGGGCAGAGACTGATGTGATTGGACAAATACACTCTAAAGCTCTGAAGTACATGTGAGCGCTATATAAATAACAGGTTATATTTAATTGCTAAAGCAGAAAAAAATCATACTTTAAATTGGCTAAATTATTGATCCTATTTCATTTAAAGAGAAAAGAAGAAGCAGCTCACATCTCCGCCGACAGTACCTCCGACTGCACCTAAGCGCCCCGGGTCTTTTAGAGGTAGGGAAAGATTGACAGGCAAGAGACTATTCAATCACTCTAGTAAAAGTGTAAACATTATTTTTACCACCTTTATACCATTTGTTTTTTCCGTTTATTTGTTTGTTTGTTTATTTAATTATTATTTGTAGGTGCTCACCATCCTCCCCTTTCCTTTTCTTTACTTCTGGCATATTTTAAACCTTTATATTTAGCGCTCAATTTCTCTTATCCTATTTCATTTGAAATTGAATTATTCAAGATAGTCCCAAAAAAATCAGTGACTTAAGAAAATTCTGGAAAACAAATTGGGCCAAAATCTTTCACCCAAGGGTTATCAATAGTTCCAGAAAACATCTACCTATAACCATTTTGCCAAAGAAAGAAGTAATAAATCCATTGGATCCTATTTACCAAACTTAAATGTTTAAAGTAATAATGACGGCATTCATTAATACAAATTTAGATAAGTTAGTTACTGAATACCAGGTGGTAAAATCACATATACGTAGACTTCAGATTGCTAAACAGAATGTAGTTTAAGAAGCTAACTCTGTCATGCAAAAAGATAGTTCACTACAGATTGCCTTTGCCATTTGTTATGCATGAGTGCCAAATGCATTCAAAGGAAGCCAAGAGATTTCTGGAAAAGGACAAGGATGCAGTTCTGTATATTACATCATAAAATCAATGTCAATGCATGTTTAATGAAACACCACCCTAAAGCACCCTAAAGGAACGGTTCTCAACAAACTTATGTATTAATATGTTACAGTATGTTAACATTTGTCTTCACATTTATTTCCATGGCCATCTGCTTAAATGTAGTTTTTGTTACAGTATACCATGAAAGGGAAAGGTGATTTTTATTACAATATGTGCAATATTTTGTAATGACATCGAATTCTGAAAAACTGATGTCATCACTTTGGAATGTAATGACAGTAAGCCTGAAATCTGATACTTGTGAGCGCCGGGACTAAGACAGGGCAGTCGGCTGGCGTCCAGTGACAGACTTGGCAGGCCTCGTCCTGCATGCGTATCCATGGGAACACTCAGCATTTTCATGGGGAATGCTGGGCGTTCACATGGGCAATCCCCTTCGTCCACCACGCAACCATCCTGCCCCAATGTATGCAAATGGCTCCACGACTACGCAAGTCCCCGAAGCCATTCACAAAAGAGGCCTGCTCATGCGCATAATAGGCCATGCGCATGTACAGTCCCAATAACATCAGGACGGGGCCAAACTCGCAGTACTGCAAGTCAATCAGCATCACCCCCAAAATGCTGAGGTAGTGAAGAGAGAAAGAAGGGGGGGAGAGGATAGAAAGGGCCAGATGTATCAAGCTTTAAAAAGTGATAAAGTGGAGAGTGATAAACAAGCATCGAATCAACTCTTACCTGTCACTTACTTTTCAACCCCATTCTGTAACATGGCAGTTAGGAGCTGATTGGCTGGCTGTTTATCACTCTCCGTTTTATCACATTTTGAATTATGATACATCTGGCCCAAAGTGAGAAAGGGACAAAGCATTGAGGAGAGAGAGAGACCGGAGGAGATATATAAAAGCTTGGAAAGAGATAAAGTGGAGAGATAAACTACTAACCAATTAGCTTTTAACTCTTTTTACAGGCAGTGTTTGGAATTTTTTCCAGCAAAACACTTGAATTCACCCCATAGAGGTGAGGCGCAGCATTGGCTTTATATTATATTCTATATTTACTGATATAACCAAAACCAAACTATTAAAGCCAAAAGAAAAATATGGTTCAGCCAATGGATCAGATGTGTAATAATCAAATATGACAAGCTTTAATTTCAATAATCTCATCTGTTGCCAAGGTCCATTGGCAAATCAATCCTTTAGCGCAGCAGTCTGAGATGTGTTCAGTAATTTATTTATAGAAGAAAAGGAGATTTTATTATATTAACTGGTAATTAATGGTGTATTAGATTATTGAACAATGTTGTAGGTTATAATGCAGATTTGCCATCAGAAAATGGAGGCAGTTGTAGTCAATGTGCAATTAGTGAAGCTGTGATAACTGTTTTCTCTATCAATTAACAGGTTTATCAAGAAGAGTACATGTGTAGGGATCCATGAGTAATATGGAAATAGAGCAAGTGCCTTAGTTCAAACAAATAAAAAATGGTTGTGGTATGTGAAAATAATATATTCAGGTATTCTAACCTAGAAACATTAATTATATAAGTATGCTGCGTATATATATATATATATATATATATATATATATATATATATAAATATATATATATAGTGGTGTAACTGTAACTATAATACATGCCCCCCACCCCAGCGGTGACACTGCGGAGGGAGGTTAGAGAAAACAGAATACAGAAATGCGGTAAAAACCCCGATAACGGGGTTTTTACCGCATTTCTGTAATAGCGAATCTCGCCCTGTGTCTGTCGTGGGGCCTTTCACACCCGGAGCAATGTCATGTGCTTGTGAAGAGGGGTGGCACAGAGTGTGGTGGTTAAGAAACTAATCAGTACGCATATAACTATATAATGTGCATCGGGCAGTAGTTTGAATCGGTCAAATGTTCTGCAGCATTGTATGCATAGAATAAAATAAGGATATTTTCCCATATGCAGAGTTGAAGGTATATATTGAAGTTTGCCAATTCCCCTATCTGTACATTTGGTCTGCTACTGCTAATTAGTACTGTCAGTGAGTTATAGCTGTTTGTTAGTATATTCACTGAAATACAGAGGTTAACTGATGCACATTTATCAAGTTATACACCTTTCAGACCACACTTTCAACCCGAGTTATTGCCGGGTCATTACGTCACCAGCCCGGGTCGAGGTGCAGTCTGAAAGGTTCACCCCAGGTCGAGCAACCAGGATTGATCACGGCTCTGACCCGAGTCAGGTACAGTGTGAACAGGTAACCCGGGACGCTCTGTTCACAATATGGAGGAGGCATCGCTGTGAGCTCCAAGGGCTGCCTCCGCCACTGTGACAGCCACCGCTCCACCCCACCTCAATGGGACATCAACGACCCGGCAATAAGCAGGGTCGAACGCAGAGCTTTCAGACCACAAATGCTGGGTTGTTCCTGGGATGGACCCGTGTCCTAATAAAGGGTGCAACCCAGGATATGTTATCTGAAAGCAGTATTATTAAGCAGCACATGATATTATGTGGTCACATGCCATAAGTAGATAGTGACAGATGATTGTTTAATACAAACTTCTCCAAGAAGCAGCAGCTTCTATCACTCTCCTGGGTGGTGGTGCCAATTGCGGTATGTCTCTATATCCTGAGAGTCCACTCATACCCAATATATGTACATTAGTAGTTTAAACTATTCATATATATCTTATTGTCTCTCAGCCACTAAAAATTATGATTGAGACGCAAGACCTGAAAAAAATCTGCAAAGTATGTTATAGGTGCAAATGTGTGAGGTCAGATGTGTTTCTGGTTTCATTTTTTTAATCCACATACAGATTAAACTTTTTTCAACTAGCTTTCTCTGGAGAACCATGGTAGTAGTAGTAGTAGTAGTACGTTTATTTATAAGGCGCCACAAAGTGTCCGCAGCGCCGTACATAGCAAACAAAAAAAAAATCACAAGGTAACGTACAGGGTGTGTTGATAAAATACAACATAAATAGGGGTATAGCTGGTAGAACTAAAATCAGCATCAGTTCAGAAGTAGGTGTCGAAATTGTTGAGGAGACTGAAGATGA
Source organism: Crinia signifera (assembly GCF_055691185.1). NCBI lineage: Eukaryota > Metazoa > Chordata > Amphibia > Anura > Myobatrachidae > Crinia > Crinia signifera. Next base: position 88,455,432 of record NC_139219.1, on the reverse strand, counting down.
ATTAGAGGAAGGGAAAAACAGGGCAGGAGCACAGGTGAGGTAAAGAGGTAGGGTGAGTACGTGAGGAAGGAGGGCCCTGCTCATAAGAGTTAACATACTAAAAGGAGGTGGGTGGACGAATGAAAAACAATAGGATAAGTAGGAACGGATAGGAATGGAGGCAGGATAGGAGGATCAAAAGAGGTTAGGAGGAGGGATAGGCTAGTCGAAAAAAGTGGGTTTTGAGGAAGCGCTTGAAGAAGGTAAGGGAATCAGAAAGCCTGATGGGTGGCGGGAGGTTGTTCCAGTGCAGGGGGGCAGCGCGAGAGAAGTCTTGGACACGGGAGTGGGAGGAGGTGATTAGGTGAGAGGTCAGTCAGCGGTCAGCAATGGAGCGAAGAGGACGGGAGGGAGTGTGGATAGAGATCAGTGAAGAGAGGTAAGGAGCGGTGGAAGAGGAGAAAGCCTTGTAGGTGGTGGTGAGGAGTTTAAAGAGAACTCGGAAAGAAATGGGGAGCCAGTGAAGAGATAGACAGAGGGGGGAGGAGGAGGTAGAGCGGCGGGAGAGGAAGATGAGCCTAGCAGCAGCGTTAAGAATGGATTGGAGAGGTGCGAGGCGGGTGAGAGGTAGCCCAGAGAGAAGGATGCTGCAGTAGTCAAGGCGGGAGATGACGAGAGTGAATGAGAATTTTGGTCGCGTCAGTGGAGAGGAATGGTCTGATGCGTGAGATGTTGCGTAGGTAAAAGCGGCAAGACTGTGAGAGAGCACGAATGTGGGGGGTGAAAGAGAGGGAGGAGTCAATGATGACACCGAGGCAGCGCGTTTGGTCGGTGGAGGTGATCTCGGTTTCACCAATGCTGATGGAGATAGAAGGAGAAGAGGGGATGTTCGGGCTCACCAAGGTCTATTGTTCTCAGCTGCAATACAATACATAGAACAATACAGTAGGGGATTAGCAGAGGATTAAATCCGACAGCTCTGGATCACTTAATCCTATTAAAGGGCTAGATGGGGATGGCTCTATCTGTACGTATCTTTAATTACACACATCATTTAGTGTTAGCATCTCATTCCTTCCTTTTGTGACACAATTTGGCATTGTAGCATCATATATGAAAGAACATACGCAGATAAATATTCTTATAAAATCAGAATCATTTTTATTAGAATATTTTTTTCTCATCTAGAAAATAAAAATCATCTCGTTCGTGACCTTGGTTGATGTTAGTGAGGATAATTAACCAGGATTTTCTCATTTCAGTTAAGAGTAGCTCTCTAAAACGAAACATTTAAAGTGACATATTGCATAGGAAAGTTAACAAATAAAGCCACAATATAAAAAAAGAGAACACATTGTATAAAAAATGGCAAAGATTAAGTTATTGTAGCAGAAGGTTTAGACTAATTGGATCTGTACTAGTGATATGCTTGGGTGACTCTCAAATAACTGTAAGCTAAACATGTGTTATACTGGCTTCAGATTCAGAAAATGTGATTATCATTTGAATCTTTTTCACCCATTTGGAAGGTCACTCAATAAACACTCATTTCATCCAATACATTATTTTGGTTTATTTCAAATGCATCATACATTTTTTAGCATCAATGTTCTAATGTTCAGTAAATTAAAATAAAATCTTTACTATTGCCTATACTATTTTCTTGGAATTGTGTCTATTATACAAATGTCATATTATATACACATGTACGTACGTACACACACACACACACACAAACACACAGAGACAAGCTTAAAATACTCATGCAAGAATATGTGTAGATATGATGGTATTCTTAAAATAAATTTCTGGCAAATAACCCATAGGGCGGGATGTATCAATACTCGCATTTCTGCAGTGAAGTGGAGTCCTTTTTTTCGTGGTCTTTTCGCAGGCTTTTTGCAGAGTTTTCCGCATTATGTATAATTTTTTCCCTCTGTTCCTAGGTCTGCGGTAATGCAGACCTCCGTCGGAATCTTTTCGTTGTTTTTTTTTTTTTTGCGCATGCGCAATGAAGTGTATTTTTCCTCTCATGCGCAGATCTGTTTAATTTTTTTTTTTCTATGCACTGGACATGGGGCAGCAGACATTATAGGAACTTTCCAAACACACAGCCAGCATAGCACTATTTAGCATGATGATAACATGATTACCTGAATGCTATACATAGCGCTATATAGCGCTATGCTGGCTGTGTATATGGGTGATGTGTTTGTGAAGTTCCTCTAATGCCCGCTGGCCAAAAGTCCCTGCTGCTGATGCGTTTTTTATATGTTTATCGCCTGCAAAACTAGGCGAATATTTCCGAGGCATAGCTGAGCGCTGCGAATGTTAATACATTACACAGCGCGTCAGCTTACATACAAATGAATGACAGTAACTACCGCGCCGGAAACGCCGCGATAGTACAAGCCGGCGGAGTTTTTTTACTAACAGCAATGCGAAACTTTATTGATACATCATGAGAAGACACTGCGGATGCGTAAAGGGGATGTCAGCGCTGCGGTAAGCGTTAGTACATCCCGCCCATAGTAACATAATAGTTTAGGTTGAAAGCAGACTTACGTCCATCAAGTTCAACCTTTTACATGACCCGTTAGAAAGTGTTGTTTAGATGTTAAATCCCCGTTTAAATTTTTTACTTTGATTCCACTTTGGGCTAAATTATGTTTGTGAGTTGTACCGCTGGATGTTTTTATCCAATAAATGCTTGTCCAACCTTAATTTAAATGTATTTATCGTAAATGCGTGTTTCGACCAGTACTCCGGTCTTTTTCAAGGATGTAGGTGAGACAGTTCCATAATAGGGTTTAATAGGGCTATTGCCCTATCCGGTGTAGATGTCCATTGGCGCCAAAACAAGCCGGGGTCCCGTCCGCGTGGTATGCCGCATACTGTTTCTGCCGGAAGTTTGGCAATAGCCCTATAAACCCCTATTATGGAACTGTCTTACCTCCATCCTTGAAAAATAGTACAGGTTGAAATGCGTCAGGCCTTTTACCTGCTGGACGCCACTGGGGGAGCCATTTTACCGAGATATCTGCAGCCTTCTTGTAGCCTTCTTCTTTGCCCACATAGCTCGGATGCCCTTCTCTGGACATGTTCCAGTTCTTTAATGTCCTTTTTGTAGCTATCAGCCCAGAATTGTGCTTCAAATTCTAGATGAGGTCTAACTCATAGCATTACAGTGATTAATACAAAATGTACCACCACATTTAATTAGTTGTAAATGATCTTGTAGTTTACTACAGAACTATACGTGACCATGAAATATTTATTTCAATAAGAAGACTCTTTATTTTTATGGGTAGAAAATGTTGAATAATATAATAATAATAATATATCTTCTATTTTGCCCACAGTTCAGCTTCACGGTGAACTCACAGCATGTGTTCATTTTAATAGTCAGATCTGAAAGTATTAGTCTAAATCGCTTATCTGTTTGTCCCAAATGGCCAAATGTTAAAGCTGCCCAATCTGATATTCTAAATGTTCACTGCAGCCCTATGTATTTTAGGAATTATTTGTGTTAATTTTGTTGGAGCCAATGACCTGTCCACTCATGTAATTATGATAGCATGGGCAGGACTGTGTTATATTATATACAGTATTATATGCTGTGCATTGTGCTCTGCCCCATATGGTAAATAGGGACAATGTGCACCAAAGGTTTTTACACAAAAATGGACATGGTCCCATGGGGAAGGGGGCCATACAATAGTGTCACATTACCCATAATGTTACATCACACATTAGTGCCCCTTATTCATGTTACATCACACAGCAGTGTCCCTTATTCAAATTACACCACACAGTAGTGATTTCTTATACACTTTGTTTTTGGTTTTGGCAGAAAATCCCTTCAAAAGAAGGAAAAAAAAAAGAGGATGGATTATGATTACTGCACCTGGGCCCTTATTCTGATTGATGCGGACTTTACCGCGTTCTTACGGATTGCGTCTTTACGGCGTCTGCGCATGCGTGTAGAACGCTACGCGCATGTGCCACGCCTTGACTCGGTACCAGTTCGGACAAAGACCGTCCAAAACTGGTCACCGCAATCAGTCGGGAAATAGGGGCGTATTATGGGCGTCATGCGGAATGACACATGGGCGTAGTTTCAAAGTGGGCAAAACGGGGCGGAAACATGGGCGGACACGGGGGAGTACACTTATGTTGGGGGGCGTACATTCGGAAACCACTCCGAATGCACGCGAGCAAAAAGGGCTGAAATGTGCGGTGTCCACAAGTGTACTATTGCTTTGCGGACACCACTCGTTCATGCGGTAGGCGAACGTACGCCTAATGACTACAACCATTAACACCTGAACCCAATACAATCTACTCCTTTACTCATTACTCACTAATAGGACGCTTGTCAGTGCTTTAATTGAAACCATTGCTGCTTCAAGGAAACCTTACTAGTCCCCCACATATGCTGTACTTGTCAGACACTTTCAAACTGCTAACAATGGACATGACAGAATATTAATACTAGCAATACACATGTGTATTTGACATGTACTCATGAAACCACACATTTTGGGTAAAGTAAACACATTTATTTATATTCATGTCACAGTCAATGCCAGTGTGATGCATTGCAGAATTGACATAATAGTGGGTTGTTTGGCGTAAATACTCCGCTTACGTGCGGTAGCACCGCTTGGCTCCCGTTCGGATGCGGTATTCCCGAGCAAACTCTGTAATACTCTGTGATACCGTGCCGAATCGGAGTGTTTCTCCCGCACACGCATGCTTTGTATGTCGTCCGTAAACACGCCCTGTTCTTAACGAGTGAGTCCGTCCGAATGCGGAGTACACGTGGGCGTTTCTACGGACGATGGCCGCATGCGGCAAAACACCGTGGCGTGCGGACCGCTCCGTAAGAATGCGGGAATATCCGCACCGATCTGAATAAGGGCCATGGGGAGGTAAATTAATAAATAAATATCTATATATAAAGATATATTCCAATAAGAGGGAATTGCTTGCTCTCAAAAAATGAAACAGTATGCGATCCTTCAAAATATAATTTATTTAAACATTATCAAGATAATAATATAATTTTATATTAAATATAGGTGTACACATAAATAAACCAGTTTACAATTAAAATAAAATGAAAAAAATGATACAAAGCACGAATCTTTGAACTCGGTCCGTCAGAGTTTTAAATTGTAACCAGATACACAGCTTCTTTTTAAAAGGTAGTTACATAACTGCTTCAAAAAGTATAATTGAAAGGTTGCATGTCAGTCCTTTTAAGTTGTTTCAAATACAAGGCCTGGTTCACAACAGAACGATCCTGATTGTTAGTAGATCGTTAGCAGATTGTGTGATGGTCGCACGATCTGTTGGAGCATACAATCTGCTAACAATCTGCTAACGATCTGCATCCAATCTGATCCCAATCCGATCTGAGTCTGTATCCAGTTGAATGGATCTTTTACACATCCTACCTGCAGCAGGTAGGATCTGTAAAACGACCAAACGATAGCGGGGACGTGCATCAGATTGGAATCGGTTCGGAATTGGATCTAAACATGCAAAAACATGCCCAATCTAAATACAATCTGCATCCAATCGGTCAGAATTGTATCCAGATGGATGGAATTGAGCCCTAATCGTTCTGGTGTGTACCCACCCTAAGACTCAATTTTCCATTTATAGGCTAATACCAACTCTTTTACTTAGGGGATTATTCTGGTTCACTTGGAAAGGCACAATCACTCTATAATGGACAAAACCATATGCACTGCAGGTGGGGCTGATGTCACATGTGCAGAGAGCGTTAGATTTGGGTGTTTTATTGTTTCTGTGCAGGGTAAATACTGGCTGCTTTATTTTTACAGTGTAATATAGATATCAGTGTGAAGTACACTCTCCACCCAAATCTAACTCTCTCTGCACATGTTACATCTGCCCCACCTGCAGCGCATATTGTTTTGTCCATTAGAGAGTGATTGTGCCTTTTCGAGTGAATCAGAATAACCCCCTTAATGTATGGGGCCGGCATCCCGGCTAAAAGCTAGGGATAGGCCTGTAGTATCTTGAAAAAAGTCCTCCGTATAGAGAACAAATGCATTAAAGCCATCACCTCCTCACCGATATCACTAACCAACACTTTGAACACTGGAAGCCTCCCACATGGTCATTGGCGCACTAATGATCCCAGCTGCACTTTTCCCTGTGAGATGTTATATAACCTGCGGTATTTCACATCCTGCCCGCAGAAAAATCTGACAGGACTCAAAAAGGAATCCTTGGAAAGATTGCACTGATACAGGTATGATGTTCAAAAATTCACTGGAAAGATGGTGGCTCAAGCAGAATGTATATGGTAATGGACCTGCTTCACCTCTGTGTCTCTCTAGTTTTGGCCTAATGCTCTTTTGAAATACACTGCATATGGTCATGCTTTGCTGATACTTCATGCTTCCTGCAAGTTTCAACATTTCATCGCACTGGATTTGACAGGAGAATCTTGAAGAGAGCAAAGGATTAAGAGCTATATAAGGCGGTATTGGGTTGTCGTCAGTTTTTGAACTGACCACAGTTAAAATTCAAAGCGGTTATTTCTAAAGCAACCAGGGCTTCCAACTGGGTTTAAGGTTAAATGCAAAAACTATAGCTAGTAAACGCATGTTCGGTATAGGCATGATCAGAAGAGCCAGGTTTTACAACTCAAAGCCTCTTAGCTTTACTTAGTTCCTCTTGTTAGCACTAACAGTCTGTAATAAATACCCTATGGATTGTTTCATACTTTGTGTAAGCGAAACAAGCCTGCAAGAATAACATATTTGAAAAATAAAATCCACCTGCAGAAAAAGGTATAATTACGGAGAAGCATAGTGCTCCTTCATTGAAGTCAATCTCTCAAGGGAATACAAAAAATCCTCCTTTCTTGCTGCACAAGCGAGCAGAAGTGATTTTGGAAGGCTCTGAACAGTAGATTATTGCTGAGGAATGGAAATAACTTAATTTTGACTGATTTGCTACTTTGCATTGCAAATAGAAAGGGCACCTTGAAAAGTTATCCAAATTTGAGCGGCTGTCATAAATTAAATGATATCCATTTCACAGAATGGAAATTCTAAGGTAGAAAACTTACTAATTTAGTTAATTAACATACTGGTAAGTGATGAATGTAACTAAGCTGACAACCATATGGGAGAATATATCAATCTATCATTCTTTTACAGTACCTGCCTTCTAGTACATACTACACCTCCATTTCCCTGTTTCTCCCTTGGAGTCTGTTTGTGATTGATTAAACATTTTTGGTTACTTTCTATGGGGTCTTATCATTTGATAAACTGTCTTCCACTGCTGTGTGGCAATGCTTCGTAAGATGTTCTACTGTGTGTTTGTGCCGTAACTGTATAGCCCCCCCCCCCAGCTTGCTAGCAGCTTTTGGCCAATTTTGGTGAAAACAATATTGTGAGCAGTGAAGTGGACGACAATGACTGAAGATGACTATAGAATAATGTATTGAGGTTAATAATACTGTAAGAACACAACAGGCCCAAATTACAGTACATCGTTTTAGCTGTTTTTAGAATTTTTTTTAAAAAAACACAGTTCCAAAAACTAAAACACGTGAGGGTGATTTTGCAAAACCAGAACCAAAACACACTAATTTATCCAAATCCATAAACAAAGCACAAGAGTCAGTGCACATCTATTATAATATATGTTTATACTGTACAGTATATGTTTTAAAGGAAAGAAGACCTGTTATCTTGCATTAGTGTATATATAAATATATATTCACAAGTGCACCTCATAGACCTTCTGTGAGGAAGGGTCAAGAAATTCAAATACAAATGAAAGTCCAGAGGGTGATATACCTTGGGCCTGATTCTGGTTCACTTGAAAAAGCAAAATCTCTCTCTAATGGCAGTAGCGGCTCTTACCCTTGGGGAGGAGGGGGCTGCTGCGAAGCGGGCCTCCTTTGCTGCTGCCGGTGTGCTCCCCGCTGCTGTCGGTCCGAGACGCAGTTCCCCTGCATGGAGCCAGCGCATTCACAGTAACTTCATACATACTGTGCATGACCTGGCTCAGGCATCCATGGGGAGGCTTAATCAGGTTCCCCAGTCCGGCATGCGCAGAACCCATTTTTGGGGCTGCCCAGCATTTGCGCATAGAGAGGCATCCCGGAGGGAGGGAACACCTCCCAATTGGACTGTCTTGAGTGACTGGCAGGTCGGACTACCAATAGGAAGTCACTGCCATTCACATTGAAGCCAGAGCAGTTTCATAGACTGCATCTGGCTTCATAGGCAGAGAACAGTGGCAGATTTTACCTGGGAGGGCTGCAGCCCTGCAGCCCATAGGTAAAACCGCCAATGTCTAATGGACAAAACCATGTGCACTGCAGGTGGGGAAGATAGAATAGGTGCAGAGAGAGTTAGATTTGAGTGTTATTTTGTTTCTGTGTAGAGTAAACACTGGCTGCTTTATTTTTACACTGCAATATAGATATCAGTTTAAAGTACATACCCTACCCAAATCTAACTCTATCTCATCTGCCCCACCTGCACTGCATATGGTTTTGTCTATTAGAGAGATTATTTGCTTTTGCAAGTGAACCAGAATCAGGCCCCATATGCAATGTCATAAATGCACTTATTGCAGAGGATTCAGAGGATGAATGAAAGTGTCCCTTTGAAACAGTGTCTTATTATAAGTGCTAAAAATAGGTTCATTCGGCTTAAGTCCTCTTTCATGTCCCAATAATGGGGCTTGGTGCATTCCATACACTCTAGACAGGTACCCTTTTTTTCTGAGTACCACAAAAATAAAAGCTAAAGCTTCTTAAATTGTAAAAATCGATTTCAAAATGGTAGCACAAAATTCCTCTAATAATTCATGCATATACTCGTATAGGGGGGATCGAGATAAATTGTTGCTCCAAAGGAAAGCCTGTGGGATACACCAGCTGAATACTGTGTCACCGTTCGGACTGAACGAGAGTTACAATTTGTCCTGTTTCCTAAAAGAAACACTTCTGCACACATTTATGGAGCAGTTATATGTGTGTACAAACTGTACTAATGAATTAATTAACTTTTTAAAGTGCCACCTAATAATTGTATTCTTTGTATTATTGCACGCTGCACTTGTTAAACTACAGTACTGTTTTTTGTTGTGGTTGCCAGGCAACACACCGTCTGTGCATGGCATGCGCTGCGTGTCACCATTGTGTGACATCATCTGGACTGGACAGTGGGCGTATGACCGGGATCGAATCATGGTGAAGATGATGATATATAGGTCAACTTTTTATGTATGTGTGTGTTGTTCAACCTGAAGAAGGTCAATAAAGCCCAAAATGTTGTTGTTGAGTGGACATTATTGGATTAAGTCCCGTGAGTGACGCCAATATACAGTACCTCTCCTCTATACTCGTATCAACAGATCCCAGCTGAATCTGCTGCACTATATCTACAACATTTTTAATGATCACTTAATGTATTTTTTTTACTGAAAAACAAATATTGAAATATTGAATTTGCACTTTTTAAAATGAACATGTCCTTATGACTTAACTAACTGTCCCTGTTTCACACCTGACATTCCATCCTATAAGACTTCCCTGGTGTCACTACCCAGTACCCATCTCTACTAAATCTCATCTTACTCTCTACTAGCAGTTAATTCATTAAGGTCATGAGGTACCGTTCTGATGTCACAAATGGGTAGATTCATGAAGCAGTGAAAGAGAGGAGAAGTGAGCCAGTGACTTCTGTCTAGTCACTTGAGACTAAACACTTTTGTTCATCATTGGAATTTTCACAAGTGCACTTATGATATTTAGGGCCAGATGTATCAAGCTTCAAAAAGTAATACATTGGAGAGTGATAAAAAAAAACCCAGCCAATCAGCTCCTACCTGTCATTTTTCAAATTCAACCTGTAACATGGCAGGTAGGAGCTGATTGGCTGGCTGTTTATCCTTCTGCAGTTTATCACTTTTGAAGATTGATACATATGGCCCTTCAGTTTTACAGTAGTGTGCATACTCTGGACTAGTATTCTGATGCGTGTATTTTCCATTTAAAAACTAGCTCTAAACATTAAAGATGATGGAGAGGCTGTGTCATGCCGTGTAAAGAGTTGACAAGTTGCCCATAGCAACCAGTCCATTCAAGGTTGTAATTATTAGGCACATTCTATAAAATGACTGGTAAAAGCTAATTGGATGCCCTGGACAAATTCTTTACTCTTTTTACCTTTGCGGAGGATGGGGGCTGCTGCAATGCGGGCCTCCCTCCGCTGACGCTGCCTCTGTGCTCATACCCACCACTGCTGCCGCCAATCACAGTCCCTGTCCCAGCCGTCGGTCCCGGTCCCCGCCGACGTATGTGCAGTAGCTTCTTTGGTACTGCACATGCACCGGCTCCCAGCCTCTATGGGCTGCTTTGGAAGCAGCCCCCAGAAGCATATTCCGGGTCCTGGGTCCTGCATATGCGCAGTATCATCCTCGTACTGTGCATGCGCAGATTTCAGTTCTTATGGGCTGCCGATCAACAGCCCATGTAGAGCCAACCTGGACGGAGGGAACACCTCCCAATGGGACTGCCTTGGGTGACTGGCAGGTCAGCCTTCCAATAGGAAGTCACTGCCACTCACAGTGAAGCCAGTGCAGTCTCACAGACTACATCTGGCTTTATTACAGTGGCGGATTTTACCTGCCATAGGTAAAAACCACCACTGCTTTTTACTATTTGATACATCTCCCCCTATATACATATAGAATGCCAGTACCATCGAAAATGCACTGATTATTATCCATGCAAATCCGTCTCCCAAACAAACTTAGCTGTAAACCCTAAAATATATTTACAAAACATACATTGCTGCCAAAATACACCAAGTATGGGAAATGGAAGCCTGCTCCACATGTAGAACAGTATGTAATAGTACATAGATTTCTTTCGTTTTTATCTTATGGAAAATAAACCAATGTTTTATGGTATTGATTTCTATAACAAGCAGCAACTGCTGTGCAGAATTATTCATTCCCATGGTGGACACATTTTTGTGTATAATTTCCACAGCATAAAATACTTAGCAACATGTTGAAAGCGATCAGCACAAACTCTATGTTATATCCAGTAATGCTCTTCCTCAACAGTGTATATCAGTCACGCGTGGTGGCACACTCTTTATGAATTGGATTGGCTTTAGGCAATGCTCTGCAATATCATTGGTTAACAGTTTTTCTTGTAAGAAAAAAATAATAATTTTGTGATTAATTAAATGTTGATGGAATAAATATAAATGAATTCAATTTTCTATACTCACTTTGTTATGCAAACAGCTAATATGTTCAAAGGCTTGATAGTGTACCACAACCGCCTTCAATAAATATTGGAAGTACTGTATCTTGCTCAGTTATGTTCTTTAGATGAAACCAGATATACACGAGGTGACTGCTGCCTCTGTGCTGTGTGACGGCTTAAGCACCATCGCTCAGCACATTGCGCAGCACTAGCGATGCACCCCGCGATGCTGTGTGCTGAACAATCGCACTGAGCAGGGTTTGCCTATTGTTTATAGGCAAAACCCAGCGATCTAGCTGGAAAGACTGTGAAAGCGCTGTATTTCCCTGCATGAGATAGCGATGTGCGCGACCGTGCATGGCCATCACTGCAGGGCGATCAGTGCTTCATTTCTAAGAAATCTTACAAATGGGGCTGAAATTGCCCCATGTGTATACTCCTTTAGAATGGTATTTTTTAAGGGCCAGTATTCAAGTATTTGCCACCATCATTTGGCCCAGGGGAAAAAGAAAAGAAAAAAGCATCATATTCCATTACATAATATTTTTTTATATGTTTGAGTAACAAATGTTAATCACACTTTGCAAATACTTCAAAATAAAGCATTCATATTGTTTAAAAAATCTGATTAAATTTAACAATCTAGATTAGTTTATCGCCAGTAGGCGCAGTGTTAAGGTGGCCATACACAACCCCAGAGCTGCATGCGTTCCTTTCACATGCGATGTATCACATGTGACCACATTCTCTACTGCTGGGAGGGGGGTCCACTCGGAGGCAGCACATCAAACCCAAGGGGGACGTCAAACACATCCGATTTTGGCCGATTTCTCGGGATCAGGTGAAATCGTCCCAAACCGGGCTAGTGTATAGGCACCATATGGCAAAGATGATGGGTAGATACAAGCATATCTGAGCTGTGGTGGAACAGACTGAATATTAGACTGAATATTACAAAAGCAGGAGGCAGATTGTATTCATAGTATATGCAGTCACTCATGCGTCCTCCACCTTGCACAGGATTAATCAAGATGGGAGTGAGTTCATTAAAGAATAGCAGAGCTTGAAAAGTCCTTCTGATTCTCACCACCATATCAGCCAATAAGAGTCTAGTTATCATTTTATACAAAGTATTAGATAAATGGTAGTTAGGTGATTGGTTGCTAAGGACAACACCTCTATACAGTATGTTCTTTTTAGACGGTTTGATGTACAGTATCTCCTTCTATGGATCATTTGAAAGGATCCTAAAGCAAGTATTGATAAAACAATGATCTTACCTTCCAATAAGCAGAAATTCACCGACCACACCTAATCTCCTCATAGCCATCAGGAGCCCTCTCACAGTCATTCCCTCGCAGAAACAAACCACCACCCTCGCTTTTGGCAGTCTCTCGCGAAGTTTCCTGAGAAGCCGATCAAAGCTTTTCTCCCCAGCATTGCTGTAGATTTTGTCTGTGTGGGCAATGCACAGTCCTTCTTGTGCTGCAAGTTCTTTAAAGGCCTCCATTCCACTTTCTCCATAGTTTCCTTTAAAAAATAAATTACATGTTGTTATATTACTAATAATTTCTAGCATATTGTCTTCCAGCATTTAGAATGTATGCCCTTTTAAATGACATGATATGAGCATTTATAGCTTTGAGCTTACATTGGCACAACCTACTGACCTATTCACTGCATCAAGCCATAACATGGATATAAAAATAACCTAAAACCTATCAGATGGGAAATCCTTGCCGGAGGCAAAACATTAAAAATACACAGTAAGGACACTTTGAGCACAAACCCTACTCCTCTTATTTATAACTAAATATAAGTCAACTAAACACGCTTATACAGGCCTGAAATTTGTTTTCAAGGCAATAAATAAAATAAATAAAAAAAAAATGTATTTTATACCATGATTTATGTTAATAAATATTGGCTGGCACATGTACAGCTGTTAGGAAAAGTTTAAATATCTCGTAATAAAACTATATACATAATATAAACAGTAGAAGACAGAAATGAGATTTATAAGCATATAATATATTCTCCCACCTAATCTTAAGATGCCAGTCTCTTCTTGCTGGCAACTGTTCTCAGGTCTGGCACACTCAGATCTGTGCATGCAGCCGACTTTGAGGCTTTTTAATAGCTTTCAAGCTGCAGGCTGTGTGGAAATTATGGCGATTCTGCCTGTAGTTTTAAAGGTTCTTTTTAATAAGGGTTACATCAGCCCCTTAGTAGGAGAGGCCACTGAACATTTATAGCAGCTGGATTGTGTCAAGGGTTGTCACCTCTCCTGGATTTCTGGGATTTTCCAGGATTTGGTGGCTACCCTCCAGGAGGCTTTTCTTGTCACCCGGATTCTGGGATTCTCCTGCTGCAGCGCTACCTGGCCTGCTGCGTCGTGACAGTCAGTGTACATTCACTCACTGGCTGCCACTGCAGAGCTAAAAACGATCTTGCAAGTCATTGTCTGCAGCCAGACCGGGCCAGGGATGGATGGAGGGAGCAGAAAGGCTGATAATGGCTGAGCGCTCTGAATTGGGTGGACGTGCAAGCATCAGAGGAAAGATGCGGGTACAGGGGCCAGCGTGGTCTTCTTGCTGGGAATGGATCTGAATGTACAGGTAAGTCGACAGTCTATGACTGTGGTGCTGCATATATGATATGTATATTCTGGTTCACTCGAACTGAAATTGGCCCCTGCCTCGGTGGTTGGGGTTTGCACATAGGCATTTCTGCACAGACACAAACCCCAACTGTGAACCGTTGCAGCGATTTGCAAAGTCGCTGGGGCGTTCAGACGGAGCCGCGTGGGCCGGAGGCTGCGGACTCCATGGGCGTCCCCATAAAAGCGCTGGGTGTTCCCATGGGATTGAGGGCGGCTGATGTCACATGATGTCAGCCGCCCACCCGGCCTTCGTCCAGCTGCCTGCCGACCATCGAATGATTTCACCTGCTGCGGGCACATGCCTGGTTGCTAGTTTTTTTTTTTTCTGAGACAAGTGTTTTCTTAGACATATATGGTAAACATTTAATTGAAAGTTAAAAAATAAACTACACAATCTTCTTTGAAGAACAGTAGATAAAAAGGAAGATCATTTAATATTTTATTGTTTGCGGCCAGTGAGGGGGTAAAATGTCGGCGATCGCCAAAAACAAGCGATCCTCGCCGTTTAACCCCCAAGCTGGCCGCTCACCCTGTTCAACGTTCCGGGGGAATCCTTGCTGTCAGGGGACGGCAATGATTCCCCCAAACAACGAGGCTCACGGCTAATGCTGGGAGCCCGCTGCATTTAGCCGCAAGTCTCTGTTTTAGCGGCCACATATGCCATTTCCCCCTCGCACCAGGGGGTCATTGAATACTGCCCAATGTTATAAATGTCTTGTTAGGCACATCAGTAAAAACTGGTCTGGTCTGATACCTGCTGTATTACATATTTTAATTTATATTTGACTTACGCGAAGTTGCTATAATCACTAATGTGTCAAAGAAACTGGGAAATATAAAGTAAAAAAATGACCTTGCTAAGAAAAATCCATTATGCAGAGATGCACTCAACATCCAAAAGTATCAAACAAACATACAGTATAGTGCCAATAATAAAACTTATAAAAAAATCTGTTGTTAGCTATTGATAAACCATTCTATTCTAATATTAAAATATGTGTTGGCACCACTATGATGGTGCTTATATTAAAGATTGAATCTCTTGTTAAAGAATACTTCATTCTAATACTGTCTGCTTTTGATTAATACCCCTTTCCCACTGCAGGCTTTACACGTGTAAATGCCGTTTTTTTAGCCTTTTTAAACGGCTAGAGCTGCAGTGGGAAAGCTCCAGGTTGCTTTACACGGGTAACAAATACCGGTTTTTGTTACCCGTGTAAAAAGCAGTGTTTTTACCGTGTTATAGCCGTTTTTTCGGCAGTGGGAAAGGGGTAGCCCTTTACCCGTTAAAAAAAAAACCGGCATGGGGTCCCCCCCCACTGCCGAAACCAGCACCAGGCTGAAGGAGCCGGGGCTGGTAATAAAAAATCAGGAAACCCGACAAATAGGGGTTCCCTGATTTTTTACAACCAGCCCCAGGCTCCAGGTCCGGGGCTGGTTCCCAAAATACGGGGGACAAAATGACTAGGGGTCCCCCGTATTTTAAGAACCAGCCCCAGGCACAACCAGCCAGCAGGGTAATGCCACAGCCGGGGGACACTTATGATATAAGTTCCCGCGGCCAAAGCATTAACCCTACCGACCAGTCAGCCTGGCCAGGGGCCCTGGGGGAGTGGGGACCCCCCCAATAAAGGGGTCCCCCCCCTCCAGGACTTACCTGACCAGGCTGAAGCCTGGTGCTGTCCCCGGTGACCCTGGAGCGGTGGTCACCGGGCTGATGGTATTGTGTAAAAAATAGAATAAAAACCATTGTCTTTTACTGGTGAACTATGAGTCCCAGCAAGCCTCCCCCGCAAGCTGGGACTTGGAGAACCACAAGTCCCAGCCTGCGGGGCATTAAAGGGCCCGCTGGGTCTTGTAGTTCCACAGTAAAAGAAAGAGTTAAATAAACACACTGACACACGTGAAAAATAAAAGTTTAATACATACATAACACATACATACTGATACTTACCTATCTTGAGCCCGTAGGTAGCCCTGGTCCTGATGTCCTGGTCCGTGTCGGCGTCTGTATCCAGTCGGCATCCCTGTCGGCGACGGCGTCGGCGGTCCGGAGTCCGAAGAAATCCATTTGGGAAGCTGTGGAAGGAAATCCTACTCACCTGTCCCAGCGCGACGTAGTCCAGGTAAGGTCTTTGCAAAAAAAACAAACCGACACCCGAACCAGACCGGACTGACGGAGACACACGTGTGTTTGTTTACATCGTGCGGCTCCGCCTCCCGAATGCCGCTATTGGCCGCCTTGCGGCCTAGCGGCTCCTGATTGGCCGCTAGGCCGCAAGGCGGCCAATAGCGGCATTCGGGGGCGGAGCCGCACGATGTAAACACACCGTGTGTCTCCGTCAGTCCGGTCTGGTTCGGGTGTCGGTTTGTTTTTTTTGCAAAGACCCTTACCTGGACTACGTCGCGCTGGGACAGGTGAGTAGGATTTCCTTCCACAGCTTCCCAAATGGATTTCTTCGGACTCCGGACCGCCGACGCCGTCGCCGACAGGGATGCCGACTGGATACAGACGCCGACACGGACCAGGACATCAGGACCAGGGCTACCTACGGGCTCAAGATAGGTAAGTATCAGTATGTATGTGTTATGTATGTATTAAACTTTTATTTTTCACGTGTGTCAGTGTGTTTATTTAACTCTTTCTTTTACTGTGGAACTACAAGACCCAGCGGGCCCTTTAATGCCCCGCAGGCTGGGACTTGTGGTTCTCCAAGTCCCAGCTTGCGGGGGAGGCTTGCTGGGACTCATAGTTCACCAGTAAAAGACAATGGTTTTTATTCTATTTTTTTACACAATACCATCAGCCCGGTGACCACCGCTCCAGGGTCACCGGGGACAGCACCAGGCTTCAGCCTGGTCAGGTAAGTCCTGGAGGGGGGGGACCCCTTTATTGGGGGGGTCCCCACTCCCCCAGGGCCCCTGGCCAGGCTGACTGGTCGGTAGGGTTAATGCTTTGGCCGCGGGAACTTATATCATAAGTGTCCCCCGGCTGTGGCATTACCCTGCTGGCTGGTTGTGCCTGGGGCTGGTTCTTAAAATACGGGGGACCCCTAGTCATTTTGTCCCCCGTATTTTGGGAACCAGCCCCGGACCTGGAGCCTGGGGCTGGTTGTAAAAAATCAGGGAACCCCTATTTGTCGGGTTTCCTGATTTTTTATTACCAGCCCCGGCTCTTTCAGCCTGGTGCTGGTTACGGCAGTGGGGGGGACCCCACGCCGTTTTTTTTTTTTAAATTCTCCCCCCCCCCCCCCTATCTTTACACTGCTTAAACGGGTTTTTAAACGGGTAAGTGTGAATGTGACAAAAACAGCTTTTAAACGGTAATTTACCGTTTAAAAGCTGCAGTGGGAAAGAGTCTTATGGCTCTTACCCGTTTAAAGACCCGTTTAAAAAAAACGGGTCTTTACCCGTGTAGGCAGTGGGAAAGCAGCATAAGTGAGCAAATGTTGAAAGTGACAGGGTCATAGTTTTCTGTCTTTTGTACAGGACTTGGACACAAGGAGAATTATGATGGCTAAATAGAGAGAATATATAGTCTATTGAAGAAAAGAAAAGGATCAACAGAGCAAGGATACCATGTACTTGCTTACAAAATGTAACTTTGTAAGATAATAGCTTGTTCGACCATTTCATTGCACAGAGCTTATAGATTTTCAAAGATAAATAGTTTTCAATACAATAATAAATGGAATATGTTAATTATTCATTCTGGAATTGTAACTTGGAGCAACGCAACAGGAACAACGGTAACACCGTCCTGTCTATCTTTCTTTTTTACTCGCTGCAAAATCTCATCCCGTGAGTTGGGATTGGAGCAATCCCTGATCTGCTAAGTAACATCAGGGTGCCCTCCTTACATTGGAGATAGTAGATACCAGCCTACAATTAGCACGGACGGTGTAATGGTTAGCATTACTGCCTCACAGCGCTGAGGTCATGGGTTTGATCCCCACCATGGCTCTAACCGTGCAGAGTTTGTATATTCTCCCCGTGCTTGCGTGGGTTTACTCTGGGTACTCCAGTTTCCTCCCACAATCCAAAAATATACAGATAGGTTAATTGGCTTCCAACAAAATTAACCCTAGAATGTCTGTGTGTGCGTGTACATGCGGTAGGGAATATAGGCCCTTATTCTGATTGATGCGGACTTTACCGCGTTCTTACGGATTGCGTCTTTACGGCGTCTGCGCATGCGTGGAGAACGCTACGCGCATGTGCCACGCCTTGACTCGGTACCAGTTCGGACAAAGACCGTCCAGAACTGTTCACCGCTATCATTCGGGAAATAGGGGCGTATTATGGGCGTCATGCGGAATGACACATGGGCGTAGTTTCAAAGTGGGCAAAACGGGGCGGAAACATGGGCGGACACGGGGGAGTACACTTATGTTGGGGGGCGTACATTCGGAAACCACTCCGAATGCACGCGATCAAAAAGGGCAGAAATGTGCGGTGTCCACAAGTGTACTATTGCTTTGCGGACACCACTCGTTCATGCGGTAGGCGAACGTACGCCTAATGACTACAACCATTAACACCTGAACCCAATAGAATCTACTCCTTTACTCATTACTCACTAATAGGCCGCTTGTCAGTGCTTTAATAGAAACCATTGCACTTACATTGCTGTAAGGGTTAATGTGTGCTATGCATGTGTTAGGCATGCTTGTAAGGATATATTGGAATCTAATTGATTCCAATTCCAAATAAGCTGTTTTTTATGAGGGTAGGTAATTGAATAAGTGGGTCATGTGATGTATTGCAGAAGATACTTCATAGTGGGTTGTTTGGCGGAAATCCTCCGCTTACGTGCGGTAGCACCGCTTGGCTCCCGTTCGGATGCGGTATTCCCGAGCATACTCTGTAATACTCTGTAATACCGTGCCGAATCGGAGTGTTTCTCCCGCACACGCATGGTTTGTATGTCGTCCGTAAACACGCCCTGTTCTTAAAGAGTGAGTCCGTCCGAATGCGGAGGACACGTGGGCGTTTCTACGGACGATGGCCGCATGCGGAAAAACACCGTGGCGTGCGGACCGCTCCGTAAGAATGCGGGAATTTCCGCACAGATCAGAATAAGGGCCATAGATTGTAAGCTCCACTGGGGCAGGGACTGATGTGAATGTTCACATATTCTCTGTAAAGCGCTGCGTAATATGTGTGCGCTATATAAGAAACTGTTAATAAATAATAAATAAATAATAATTATCCCTAATCTGTTATCTCCTTAAATCAGATTTGCTTGCTCACAATACCTACCAGCCCATACCCACATGATGGAACTGGCAGTGGATGGTTTAGGTCAGTAAATGAAAAGGCGACTTTTCCACGACCCCCTAATGACTTTCAGGTATATAACGTAGAGTAACAGCAGTCTGGGTAGAGTGACATAACCGGGAGACTCTAATTCTATACCTTAAAATCTCATCTCTACTCAGGGGTGACGGTTACCTGAAAATTGACCCTTATATACGAGGGGCTTAATTCTGCATACCTTTATTGATAGTTAATTTATTATATCCATTTGTTCCTTAAATACTACGGATCTATACGAATATCATTAATGTTTATTTAACTTGATATTGGCATTAACCTGATTATTACTCTCGCAGGCCACCTATACCCTAATGCTGCTTTCAGACCGCATAACTGGCTTTGACCCTGTATTTGGAAACGTTTCCAAAAACGGGTCTGCCAGATAAAACCCCTTTCACACCGCAGCACTTAAACGGTATATTACCGTTTAAGTGCCGATTTTTTGACACTGGCAGACCCGTTTTTGGAAACTTTCCAAATACAGGGTCAAAGCCAGTGCAGCCTTCAGCCCTCCCCTCCGTGCAGCTCCCCCCCCCTCGCGCGTGTCGACCGAGAGCATGTCGACGCCCCCCACGCATGTCGACGCCCCCCGCGCGTGTCGGCGCCCCCCACCCCTCCTCGCGTGTCGGCGCCCCCCCCCCCCGTGTCGACTTACCCCGTGCCGGTACCTCCGTTGTGGATCCCGGCACTGCAGCTCAGTATGCTCGGAAAGCACTTATGAAAAAAGTGTCTTCCAGAAAATGGCTGCCCCATAGGAAACCCTGTTTAAAAAAACTGTCTTTCGTATGGGGGCAGCCATTTTCTGAAAGACACTTTTTTCATAAGTGCTTTCCGAGCATACTGAGCTGCAGTGCCGGGAACCACAACGGAGATACCGGCACGGGGTAAGTCGACACGGGGGGGGGCGTCGACACGCGCGGGGGCGTCGACACGCGCGGGGGGCGTCGACACGCGCGGGGGGGCCTCCAGTGCTGTGAATACTTAATGAGCGCTCATTAAGTATTCACTGTGCTGAATTTAGGACCCAGCTCATTGGCTGGGTCCTAAATACCGTTTCAGAACCGATTTTGAGCCTAAAATACCGGTTCTGAAACTGGTAGGACCCTGCATTTTAACCGGTTAGAAAAAACGTTTTTTTCTAACCGGTTAAGTGGTCCTGCACCTTTCAGACCGCACACATTACCGTTTTAAAACGGTAAAAAAACGGCAATATACCGTTTTTAAAGTGCGGTCTGAAAGGGGCATAAGTGATAAAAATTGTGTTTTTACCATTTTGGAGTTTTGATACCTCTATCCGACTTTGACAGGATTTATTTGGATTCAGAATCTTCCTGACATTAAGAAAGATTGTGCAACAGGTTGATCTGCCAAATTACCTGCAATCGGCTCATAGAGGCTGATAACCTTGATTGACAATAACTGTTTAGCATATGTGATATTTATATTACTCTGGCATACAACAAAGTTATAAGTATTTATTGTCTAAACTCTTGTGCTGCCAACTGTGGAGATCAACCTCTAAAAACAATTAATGTGATAATTGAGTAATCACATATATTTAACAAAATAAATTGTCAGGAAAGGTGTTGGTACCATACAAGTCTCCAGTAGACAATCTGGATACAAAGTATCACCAGACACATAACAAAATTGCTATATGTCTTACAGTGTCAGAAATATCTGCTGTAGAAATCAATACACTTTCCTATATGACTCAATTTGACAATTATCCCTGTACACCTTCTCTTAGTTAAGAAAGGGGACAGAGGTTTATACCTGGTGAGGTATTCTCCAATATTGTACATATATTATATGTTTTGTGTGTCTTTATGTGTGTGTGTGTAATGTCTAGACAAACCTATTTTACAATTAATTAATAAAAGTTAAGCTTTATTAAAAAAAAAAATTATTGGGAATTACCCCAATTACACCTCAATAAACATAAAATTATAAGTTACATTTCAGCACTTATACAACCCTTTAATAAACTAAACGCCAATACAGCAAAAAAGTTTATATAAGAGTGCCCCAACAAAAAGAGAGTCTTTCCTTCCTTTTTTCTTGTGTTATCTTACTCTCAAGGGAGCACCTCCACCTTTATTATTTACATATTTCCATCATTTTATTACCAATACTCGAGGATCTAAATATACGCATTACCTACTTTCAGATTCCCTACGCTTGTGCACTTGCTTTCCCAAATACCTTTCCCCTATAAAAAAGACTATATTTTGTGTTAGGCCATAAAACCTAAAAACATGTTGGATGAAAAATGTTCCCAAGTCTTTAACACTGGGAATATTGGACAGTGGAATCAAATTAGCTATTTTACTGATATGGTATGTCACCACCCAGATAGTATTATACTTAGAAGACAAAAGAAGATCCATGATAAAATCCTTGGAAATATGTGACCAAGGCCTTGATGGCACAGTAGAAGTAGGAAAAGTCCCATAGGAGACACTCAAGGAATGTTCTTGAAACACAGGCTTGAACTAACTTCCAGCCACCAGACTGAGGGGACAATATTTCAAGAGTTCTGGAGACACCTGGATGCCCTAAGGCTTTGCAAGTATGGAAATTGGACAATACTGCTCCGCTGAGTTTCTCAGGAACAAACAGAAGTCCTGGAGACAAAGTATGGGAGGCAAGATCTTGAGCAAGAATGTCATGAATATAAGCAACTGAAACAATAGGTATTAAAGGACTGGAGGCATCTTGGACTGGAAGAATAAACTTTGTGATAAGGCATCTCCTTTATGTAGAATTGTTTAGGGGTGATGATATAGCCTGAGTATGATGTATTCACTTTAAAACCACATTTCTTTAACTTGACATAACATGTTTACAAAGATTTTGGAGAACCAGCTTAATGTGATGGCGATGGTAATAAATCAAGAGGACATCAAGGTATACCATTGCACATTTTCCATTCTACTGTACTCATTAAGGACATCTTTAATTAAGTCTTGAAATACCACAGGAGCATTAGATAAACAAAAGGGCATGGCTAGGTACTCATAATGCACTGAGTAGGTATTCATATATTCAAATTAAAATGGTAAAAATTACTGTCTCATGGAGCTGTTCAAACAGAACAGGACTGATGTGTAGTGGACAAGAATACTTAACCATAACTTAATCAATACAAAGCCTTAGGGGCAGATTTATTAAGCTTGGAGAAGAGATAAACTGGAGATAAAGCGGAGAAAAGGTAAAAGGAGATAAAGCACCAGCCAATCAACTCCCAACTGTCTTTTTCAAACACAGCTGATTGGCTGGTGCTTTATCTCCTTTTACCTTTTCTCCGCTTTATCTCCAGTTTATCTCTTCTCCAAGCTTAATAAATCTGCCCCTCAGTGAGACATCATTTGTGACTTAGATGGACAAATGAAGCCTTAACTGAGATTCTCCTGGATATAATACTCTATTGCCTTATTTCCAGTATAGAAAGAACATATATTCTGCCTTTAGAAAGCTTGGCACCTCCCAGAAAGTTAAAAGAACAAGAATATGGATGATGGAGGTGAAGAGAGTCTTCCTGTTTCTTTGAGAATACATCAACATATGCATGATAAGGGGATGGCTGCCCCTTTGGAACCGGTTAAATAAGACATCCGTCTTCCAATTCAAGACTATGGCTTTTAACCAATAGGAGATCAATAACTATAGGGACCAAATGGCAATGAACAAAAAATAAGAACAGTACAGTAAGGTGCCTATTATCAATTCATAAAGACAGACTCATCTATTAAAAACTTCAGTCAAGTCCACGGACACAAATTTTTCCTTGTTATTTCACAGATACTGAGCAAAGATAATGTCATGAAATTTTCAGCATTTCCCGTATCCAAGAAAGGCTCAGCCTCTTTATCACTATAAATAATTTGTGCCACTATTATTGCACTTACAAACATTAATAAATCTTTTCCCTACATCATTGTGTGGCAGTTTCACTCCCACTATTATACAGTTACAATAAACCAGGAAGACGCTATAATTTAAATACTGAATGGTATTTTAACATTGTAAGGTTCTGGCATAATATATGTGCAACATTTTATTATGATCTTGTACAGCTTAAAGGTAACTCTGTGACCTAGTATTGTATAGTGGCCAGATACCAGTGACATCTGGTTGTCACAAAACATAACTCTCTAATGTCTCTGCTAGCGTAATTAGCAATTAAAAGCCTGCCAATCGTGGCTGGACCAGCAATTTTAGAAATTCTCTCTTCAACTTATCCCTGAAACAATCCCTGAAACAGTTAGTTTTACTAATTACTTATACAGTATTTTACGAATGTTATTGAATCCTGATCATTTCCTAATCATACTGTAGATGTTAATATCTACTACAAATTTCAGCAAATGAAAATCTAATACAGTATATATATATATATATATATATATATATATATATATATATATATCCATCTCCAGAAGAGCCGCACACTTCACAGTTAAATTTATGGGTGCTGTGTCCCATAAAAATTATACAGCACTGATCCTATCAACAAGAAGCATCCAGGAATGAGAGACCAGCACACCACCAGTTAAACATCCATTTGTATTGAAAGGGTAGTCAATCCAAAAAACAATGCATTTCAATGCAGTAACAGAAAAAGCAATTCAGAGCTTGTACTCATCATTTTCTGCAAACAAGGGGCAGCCCTATGTTGATAAGCCCCATTTGGCCCGACAGCTGTTTCGGTGTGGGTACACCTTCCTCATGGGCACAAAGATGACAGATATGCACTGGATATATATAGGGATAGGGTTCCCGCCACACTTACCCAAATTGGTTACACCTGCGATCCCCGCCACTTGTACTCTATTGTGTATCAGCTCCGTCTATCTGCAGTTACTTCCGTTATTAGTTACAGGTCCCGGCAGCGGAAGTGCCCGGTGGAACGCACCCGTCACTTCCGGGCAGCGTCCCTATAGTAACCAAGGTCTCCCTGTTTGAATACTGACGGTGCTATGCACCCTGGGCTTCCGCCCACCGCCGGAGCTTCACGCGGAAGTGACCAGTGGAACGCACTCGTCACTTCCGGTTAGCGTCTTCGGCGAATCGGGCACAGCAACTAGAGAGCGTCACCCGCTGGCGTCAGGCTCCCCTGTCACGCCTACCGGGACGCTCGATCATAGTGCAGCCATCAATGTTTACAGGTTGCCCTGGAAACCGGCAAAGATCCTTTTATAACAAAAAACGGGCATCTGTGTGTGTACACACCTTCTATCAACTAATTAGTGGCATCACAGCAATCAGAGTAACCATTTGGATCGAGTAGCGGTCCCCCCATTCCTATCTGTGTATAAGACATATAATACAAATGACAATGAATAACAAGACACCCAGACTGACTATCTGGATGAGCGAGAAACAGCAATCAGTGAACCAGTATCAAAAAGTATTTTTGAATAGTCATTACCTCATAAGATAACCAAGAAGACATATATCAATAACAATTACCAAACAAACAAACCACCTATTGAAAAAATAATATCCAAAAATGGCACACACTATAAGAATATATTCATATTGAGCTCTTCATTTAAACCCTTTGGGGTCATTGATTCAAAGTTATATATTAATTGACTCTCCTTTTGGAGTAACTTGAGATGTCTATCTCCACCCCTCTTCAGGGGTTTAATGCAGTCCACGGGCATAAATTTAAAGTCTCTAATTGTGTGACCGGCCTCAAAAAAGTGTCTTGCGACTGGTGGTGTGCTTTGGTCACGTATGGTAAAAGCTTTTTTAATTGAAGATCGGTGCATTGAAATGCGTTCCTTCAGCATACGGATTGTCTTGCCCACGTAAATCAACTTACAAGGGCATTGCACAATATAAACCACGTACTTGCTGTCGCAATTCAGTCGATGTTTGAGTATGTATTTTTGTCCCGTTATGGGATTGGTAAAGCTTGCACCTGTCATCATAAATTGGCAATTTGCACACCCACTGCAACGATATGTGCCATTATTAAGTGATAGCCATGTTGTTGGTTTAGCTGTCGGGCAAATATCTGATGTAGTAACACAGTCCTTTAAATTACTACTCCTTTTAAAAGCAAACATCGGTTCGCTCTGACAGAATTTCCCCATCGTCGAGTCGGTTGCCAAAATATGCCAGTGTCTGGACATAGCTTGTCTGAGTCTCCCTGAGGTCGTCGAGTATGTCGTGGGAAAAATCAGTCGATCAATAGTTTTGTCTTGTTTCACACCCTTCAACAAACTGTCACGGTCCAAAGTTAAACATCTCTTGATGGACTCATTGATTTCATCCTGGTCGTAACCTCTTTGTACAAAGTCTTTACCCATGTCCTCAAGTGCTTTAGGCAACTTTGATATATCAGAGGTTATGCGTACAGTTCGTAATAGCTGTGAGAACGGTAGTCCCCTCTTGAGGGGTTGGGGGTGAAAACTCTCCGCTAATAATACAGTGTTTTTATCTGTCGTTTTTTTATATATTGATGTTTTAAACCAACCATCTACCGTTTCAACCCTGACGTCCAAAAAGTTGATGGTATTTGAACTACTGTCACATGTAAGTTTAATGGTTCCTGGCAAATTATTCAAGTAATTGATGAAACATGCAAGCCTTTCACTCCCCCCGGTCCACACAAAAAAGATGTCATCAATAAATCTGACATACATGGCTATATCCCCGGCATATGTCCTGTTGTCAAAAATGTGTTTAGACTCGTATTGATGCATAAATAAATTAGCATAGGCCGGGGCCATGTTGGACCCCATGGCCGTGCCCTGGAGCTGCAAGTAGAAGGAGTATTCAAAAAGAAAGTAATTTTTATGAAGAATAAAGTCGATCAATAATAGAAAATATTCACTGGGTGGGCCTGTATATTTGGTGTTATTACTGATGGATTTTTTAATGGCTTCTATTCCCTCCTGATGGTTGATGTTTGTGTATAAACTAGTTATATCACAAGTGACCAGTAGGCTGCCCTCTGGTATTTTACCAAACTCCTTTAATCGATTCAAAAAATCGGTGGTGTCTCTAAGAATAGTTGGAATTTCCATGACAATTTTTTGTAGGAAAAAATCGATATATTGGGAGATGCTTTGACAGAGAGATCCCCGCGAGGAAATAATGGGCCTCCCTGGTGGTCTATGGAGGGTTTTGTGGATCTTAGGTAGAATGTATAGTAATGGAGTGACTGGATGGTCCTGCGTTAAAAATTCCGCTGTGACCTCATCCAGCCATCCATTACTAAGACCCATTCTTAACAAGGTGTCACACTCTTTTTTGTAGGAGGAAGTTGGGTCAAAGCGCAATGCTTTGTAGCAGATTGAATCCGCTAATTGTCTGTGGACCTCATCAACATAATCTTGTCTATTTAAGACCACCACCCCGCCCCCTTTGTCTGCAGCTCTTACCACTATTTTATTATTCTCTTTAAGGTTTTTTATTGCCAATCTTTCTTCTTTATTGGTATTGGAGAATGATATTTTTTGTTTTTTCATGTGGGGTATGATATCCTGTCTGACTAGCCGCATAAATGTGGCAATGGAGGGGTTGGTGCAAGGTGGGTCGAAATCACTTTTTTTCTTAAATTGATGTTGTACGGCAGTATTGGGGGGTTGTCTTGAAAAGAAATCTTTTAATTTCAATGTTCGGTGGAATTTATGTAACTCCACCTCACATTGAAAGGCACTTTGTTGGTGGGTTTGGACGAATGAAAGCCCCTTAGAAAGCACACCCCTTTCAGCCATAGATAACTCATGTTCTGAAAGGTTGAAGACAGTTATTTCCTCCATCGTGTGCTTCTTGGCTCTGTTTCCATTCTTCCTCCCTCCACGTCTACAGGGCCTTTTTTGTTTTTGACCTTGTTTTTCCCACCCTCTTTTAAAAAAGATCTACCTGTACTAGAGGATGCCTGGTCTGAATCAGAAGTTTGGGATTCTATATCTGTGTAAGGTTTAGCAAATCTACGCCTACCCCCTGTTCTGGGTTTCCATCCTCGGGTGTTGCCCTGAAAGAAGATCCATGGATAAACCCTAAGTTCTTTATAATCTTCTCTCACTTTCTTATATTTAATTTTTTTGAAACTGAGTAGTTCCTCTTTAAATGTATTAATGTTGCTTTCCAGTTTAGTTAGCCATTCACTGGTAGTGTCATTCCTCAAGGACTCTAACCCAGCTCTCTCACAGTCCGCTATTTCCTTCTCCAGAATAGAAATGTCTAGGTTGACTTGTTGGACTACAAGCACCATAAGATCAAAGCTACATTGATTAAGTATGTGACACCACTGCCTGCAGAAATCTTTGCTGCTTCTGCCCAATGTGGGTTGGTTTTTAATGCGAAACCCTCGCGGAATTATTTTCTCTCTATGGTACTGCGAAAGCGTCAGTCCATGCAGGTTTAATTCTACCAGTCTCTTTTTCATTTTAAGCAAGTCAGCAAAGATCTC
This sequence comes from Crinia signifera, assembly GCF_055691185.1. Lineage (NCBI taxonomy): Eukaryota > Metazoa > Chordata > Amphibia > Anura > Myobatrachidae > Crinia > Crinia signifera. The sequence goes on along the minus strand of NC_139219.1, from coordinate 88,427,748 downwards.
TGTAGGCGTGTCCAAATCAAATTGTAAGCTATCAGTATTTGCAAATAAGATCTTATTGACATCTTTGTCAAGAAACCTCTTGGTGCCAGCCAGGTCATTGGCATCCAGATCCATATCTTATACACACTTACAACAAACAACAATAAACATATAAAAAAGCATGTATATTTCTTTCCAATTTGATCACTATTGTGATATAAAGATTAGGTGCAGGATCCACATACGTTGTATTTCATATATCCATCTCCAGAAGAGCCGCACACTTCACAGTTAAATTTATGGGTGCTGTGTCCCATAAAAATTATACAGCACTGATCCTATCAACAAGAAGCATCCAGGAATGAGAGACCAGCACACCACCAGTTAAACATCCATTTGTATTGAAAGGGTAGTCAATCCAAAAAACAATGCATTTCAATGCAGTAACAGAAAAAGCAATTCAGAGCTTGTACTTATCATTTTCTGCAAACAAGGGGCAGCCCTATGTTGATAAGCCCCATTTGGCCCGACAGCTGTTTCGGTGTGGGTACACCTTCCTCATGGGCACAAAGATGACAGATATGCACTGGATATATATAGGGATAGGGTTCCCGCCACACTTACCCAAATTGGTTACACCTGCGATCCCCGCCACTTGTACTCTATTGTGTATCAGCTCCGTCTATCTGCAGTTACTTCCGTTATTAGTTACAGGTCCCGGCAGCGGAAGTGCCCGGTGGAACGCACCCGTCACTTCCGGGCAGCGTCCCTATAGTAACCAAGGTCTCCCTGTTTGAATACTGACGGTGCTATGCACCCTGGGCTTCCGCCCACCGCCGGAGCTTCACGCGGAAGTGACCAGTGGAACGCACTCGTCACTTCCGGTTAGCGTCTTCGGCGAATCGGGCACAGCAACTAGAGAGCGTCACCCGCTGGCGTCAGGCTCCCCTGTCACGCCCACCGGGACGCTCGATCATAGTGCAGCCATCAATGTTTACAGGTTGCCCTGGAAACCGGCAAAGATCCTTTTATAACAAAAAACGGGCATCTGTGTGTGTACACACCTTCTAACAACTAATTAGTGGCATCACAGCAATCAGAGTAACCATTTGGATCGAGTAGCGGTCCCCCCATTCCTATCTGTGTATAAGACATATAATACAAATGACAATGAATAACAAGACACCCAGACTGACTATCTGGATGAGCGAGAAACAGCAATCAGTGAACCAGTATCAAAAAGTATTTTTGAATAGTCATTACCTCATAAGATAACCGAGAAGACATATATCAATAACAATTACCAAACAAACAAACCACCTATTGAAAAAATAATATCCAAAAATGGCACACACTATAAGAATATATTCATATTGAGCTCTTCATTTAAACCCTTTGGGGTCATTGATTCAAAGTTATATATTAATTGACTCTCCTTTTGGTGTAACTTGAGATGTCTATCTCCACCCCTCTTCAGGGGTTTAATGCAGTCCACGGGCATAAATTTAAAGTCTCTAATTGTGTGACCGGCCTCAAAAAAGTGTCTTGCGACTGGTGGTGTGCTTTGGTCACGTATGGTAAAAGCTTTTTTAATTGAAGATCGGTGCATTGAAATGCGTTCCTTCAGCATACGGATTGTCTTGCCCACGTAAATCAACTTACAAGGGCATTGCACAATATAAACCACGTACTTGCTGTCGCAATTCAGTCGATGTTTGAGTATGTATTATTGTCCCGTTATGGGATTGGTAAAGCTTGCACCTGTCATCATAAATTGGCAATTTGCACACCCACTGCAACGATATGCGCCATTATTAAGTGATAGCCATGTTGTTGGTTTAGCTGTCGGGCAAATATCTGATGTAGTAACACAGTCCTTTAAATTACTACTCCTTTTAAAAGCAAACATCGGTTCGCTCTGACAGAATTTCCCCATCGTCGAGTCGGTTGCCAAAATATGCCAGTGTCTGGACATAGCTTGTCTGAGTCTCCCTGAGGTCGTCGAGCATGTCGTGGGAAAAATCAGTCGATCAATAGTTTTGTCTTGTTTCACACCCTTCAACAAACTGTCACGGTCCAAAGTTAAACATCTCTTGATGGACTCATTGATTTCATCCTGGTCGTAACCTCTTTGTACAAAGTCTTTACCCATGTCCTCAAGTGCTTTAGGCAACTTTGATATATCAGAGGTTATGCGTACAGTTCGTAATAGCTGTGAGAACGGTAGTCCCCTCTTGAGGGGTTGGGGGTGAAAACTCTCCGCTAATAATACAGTGTTTTTATCTGTCGGTTTTTTATATATTGATGTTTTAAACCAACCATCTACCGTTTCAACCCTGACGTCCAAAAAGTTGATGGTATTTGAACTACTGTCACATGTAAGTTTAATGGTTCCTGGCAAATTATTCAAGTAATTGATGAAACATGCAAGCCTTTCACTCCCCCCGGTCCACACAAAAAAGATGTCATCAATAAATCTGACATACATGGCTATATCCCCGGCATATGTCCTGTTGTCAAAAATGTGTTTAGACTCGTATTGATGCATAAATAAATTAGCATATATATATACATGCAGCTCTTCACAAAACATCCTTGCTAGCTCAGATGTGACATATGAACAGAACGTTGCTTCAGCTTAATATGACTGAATGATCTAGTGGTGAAAATAATTAATGAATCATTGTGACTGTGTATAAAAGGAATCTGTCTCCATGAATTAACATTTCTGAACATCATAGTACATCAGAAAAAGACTTTATCATTGTGCTAGTCATTTAAGAAGTGCTTTGTTCTTTGAACTAATTTGATTCTGTCACCTTTGCCACTGACGTTGTATGTAAACATGACAGATGAGAGACATTAGTTAAGCATTATTATTGTACAGTGCTTTATTTATAAAGTGTTGACACCTTTAAACAGCAATGCAAGACACAAGTATATATTGTTAATGAGAAAGGGACATATTTTGCAATACACGTGTCCTCATACCCTGTTCCTCAGGTTAAAACATACAGATGTTAGGCTTGATGACTTCTATTTTATATATGTACTATGTGTGTGTGTGTATATATATATATATATATATATATATATATATGGCTGTGTGGCAGCGGCACTCGACTTGTAATGTGTAAATGCCCTGAGGTCCTCTCAGGTTTCTTTACGGAGGGCACCGCTTTATTCAGACTGAGACACAGCTAATTTGTTGGAGTGCCGCCCCACCATTCTCCTATATATATATATATATATATATATATATATATATATATATATATATATATACACACACTCCAAAGGTTTAATAACAGCAGCCCTGGTACCCTCCAAAAGGAAGTATGCAGATAGGTACATGGTGCTGGCGGCACTCAAACAGGGACTTCATACATACAATGATGAGCTGAGACCGTGATCAGCTAGTGCTAACCGTTTCGGAACTTTAATTCCTTCGTAGAGATATATCTATATACCGTATATATATATATATATATATATATATATATATATATATATATATATATATCACATAGTTGATTGCCTCTGGCACTAACAGTGTGTAGATAGGTTAATATCCCGATGCCCTCTCCGGAGGGTGTAGATATTAAGATATCTGAGCAGCACTCAAGGGTTTTGAAGAAATAAATACACTTATGCAAGTGCAGAAATCTACGTTTTGGTTTATATTTAACCATAAAAATAAACCGAAACGTAGATTTCAGCACTTGCATAAATGTATTTATTTCTTCAAAACTTAGAGTGCAGCTCAAATCTCTCTCTCTCTCTCTCTCACTCTCTCTCTCTCTCTCTCTCTGTGGGCGGGATGTTCTAACATCCGCAGCACCCCTCCGACGCCCTTCGTCGTACTTCGCTGACATAATTATCACATATGCTTTAACATATGCGATAATTATGGCAAAGGATAGCTCTTCCGTTAAGAGCTGTCCTTTGCGGTCAGTCCGCGGGTCCCAGTGGCTCCCTCCTCCCCGCTTTTGCTGGCGATACCTTCCGTTGGGCTAACCCGGCGTTTTTTTTTTTAGAGAATCCCACAATGCGGTAAAAACCCAGATAACAGGGTTTTTACAGCATTTTTCCTTTTGAGAATCTCTCTCTCTCTCTCTCTCTCTCTCTCTCTCTCTCTCTCTCTCTCTCTCTCTCTCTATATATATATATATATACTTATATAGTATAAAGCAAAGCCCCTGAAGCACGTCTGTCTGTCTGTCTGAATACAATAATTCTGAAAACCACTGGGTGAATTTTTGTTGCAAACCAAATGCCCTAAACCTTTGGGTAGTTAGCCTATTCCTAGGGCTCTGCAGATACTTTATGAGTAGCTTATAATGCATGTTGTGTTCATTTCAGAATGACTTGCTCAGCTTGCAAACAACAATGGTATATTATTAGAATGGCCATTAAAGACAGTACACTATGCTAAATGGAAGTACATGTTTTAAACACTTATATCAGGTGTTGGTCTTCAACAACAATGTAAACAAGCCCTAATTCTTATTGACAGGCTGAAATGTAGTGCCTATTCATCATGGTATCTGTTTCTGACTGTTTGTACTATACAGCAGGTCAAGAGACATCAGACAAAGATGCTTGGAAAGCAATCTCATTACAATCCACTGCTTGCCAAATTTCCACAGGGTGACTTACATACATAAGAACAGATAACCTTGAAAACTTTAAGCAATGTTTATACTTCTACTTTTCTGTGCTACATCCAGAAAGTTATAAATAATGTTAATAATACTTAGCAGTTATCTCTTATCCTTTAAAACACAAAATTGTAATTTAATGGCATAAGACCACAATAAAACAGTAACAGTATAACAAATTGGCTGGAGTAAAAATGAGCTTCCATCTTAATGTGGAGCAGACAATATAAATAAATCTTACATTGAAAAGGTACACATATAGTCCCTCATTTTGGTTTCAGCAAAGGTGCAACTCCTCACCATAATTCACAGTACTGTACTGGGAGTGAGATGTACTAAGTCTTGAAAGCTTATAAAATTGAAAGTGAGAAACCACCAACCTATCAGCTCCTAAATATCAAACCCAACCCGCAACATGGCAGCTAGGAGCTGACTGGCTGGTTGTTTATCATTCTCCATTTTTTTTTATTATTGCTTTTCAAGCTTAGTACATCTGGCTAAGTGATTTCAAATGCTAATCTAATGTTTCTGTTCAGTTCTCTGCTACTACAGTTTAAAGACAAAACCTTCATCCTCTAATCACAGAACCAGCAAGAGTCACGGGACCCCCACATAGCAATGGTTATAAAAAATATGGGCAGCTTTATTTTTTACGTTGTACAGTAATTCAGAATGGACGCAGGATAACACCCACTCGCAGCTCCATTCACCACCCAGAAAAAAACACAAACAAATCCACAATCCACACATATTTTGAGAGTCACAGAGGAAAGTAATGTACAGTGCTACTCACTATTATAACCTGTGTTAGGCCTATTATGAAATAAAATATGTCTGTATTTGTATATCTACTTTAGTGTACTGTAGCCAAAAGGGACACACAACCAAATTTGCTCGTTCTCCCTGAAGTGTTTGGGCACTGCTTTGCAGCATTCTAGATGTTGCGGTTGTAGATAGTTTAACAGTGGGTATTGTTGGCAAAGTAAACTAAGATTAGGATGCCAGATTCCCCACAGTTGCTGCAAACCAATTTCCATGCAAAACATTTTATAAGCCTTTGGCTTGGTTCCGTCTTCGAAGTGATCTGCCTTGGTACTCATTTAGTTCACTAGCAAATATAATTAATAAATGACCCTCAGGACTGTTTCCATTAAAAAGAGTAAAATGAAGTATCATAAGTATAATTAAAAAAATAAAAGTTTAGATAATTGAATAAACAAGTTGTAGAATCCTTCCTTATCACCATGAACCAGTGAAAGAAAAAACTTTTCTGCCAGAGATAAAGGAATTTGTATGCCCAGACTTCTCAATTATAATTTTATTTTCCCAAACATTTCCGCAAAAGACAAAGCAGATACATGATTTCTGATCTATCTCTATGTGATTATTCTATGCAATACTTAATAGCTCCAGACCTTTGCTTCCCCAGACTCACTGCTCTTCCCTACTGTTCTTACCAACTTCAAGGTCATCCATGTCAGGAATCTCTGTATATTTTGTAGCCATTTACCTGTTCAATATGCAACTTTTACCCAGCATTTGTCTGGATCTTTTTAAGAACAGATCTGGTGCTGCTGTATCTGTTACCATTGCTTCCTGTATCTCCAGGCATGTGTCTTGCGGACTTCCTGCCATATATGGTGCTATATGCTGCCATGACACTCTGTGCAGCTGTTATCCCACCAATGTGAATTCCCTTATTCCTGTCACCGATAGCCTGCCAAATTTGTATCCCCCAACCGTTGTCCTTGCAGTATGTGCATGAATCAGGTCACCAATCAGCATGACAAGGGGGATAAAAACACTGCTTTTGCTTTGCTTTGAGCAAAATTGCTCACTAAGCTTAGTTCCTGACTCCAGCCTCCAGGTCTTGGACTCCTTGTGTCTTGTACCTTGCTTGTGCCTTCAGGACAGCAGATTTTCTACCTTGATAATCTAGTACACTTCCTGAGTAAAGTGGGCATTCCAGGTGGCTGATGGCAGGATTCACATTGCATAGCAGGGCCAAGATGACCTGAGAAGACTAGTTTGGTGCACTGTGTCCCAGGTTACCTCCTATTCATCCTTAGCAAATATATTTGTGTGATTTCACTTCTTTAAAATAAATTATGGCAACATGAATAAATATTTCCAATCTTTCTTACCTTGGAGACACTCCATATTTATCAACATCTGGCACTGACCATTCTGAAGAACAGACACAATCTCTTCAAGACTACCAAAGTATTTAGAAATAACATTCATTCACGTGACATTGCAATTGGGTGCAAATTCCTAGTAGGTATGCAAGTTACATTTACAGTTCAGCTACCTGTAACCAACCAACACACTTTGATTTATAGATGTATACTGCAGAGGTCTAGTTATGGATATTTTCTTCCAGTATACTGTATATTTGGCATTCTCCTTATGCACAGCAAAACATCTACATTGTGTCCATATGGTGAAACATTGATATAAAGTAGTGATGAGCGGGTTTGGATTCTGGGAATCCGGACACAGCCAAGCCCGGTCCCGAGCACTGCTCAGGTATTCCTGTCCAGACTCAAAGTTCAGAACGAGGCAGAATGTCATCATCCCGTGTCAGATCTCAGGAGATCTGGACAGAGTTTATAAAGTCTGGGTGGTTCGCCGCCATCTTCACTCCAGCATTGAAGAGGGAACTGGGAGGAAGGGTTTGTGGTACTCTTGGTCTGGTGTTAAGCATGTGGGGTGGTGACCTGGTGCTGTTCTGTGGTGGTGTCCTGTGCTGCTATGCTGCCTAGTGCTGGTGTCCTGTCACTGTGCTGCCATAAGTCCAGTCCTGTGGTCCTGTGCTGCCTAGTGCTTGTGTCCTGTGGTGCTGTGCTGACTAGTGCTGGTGTCCTGTGCTGCCATAAGTCCAGTCCTGTGTGCTGTGCTGTCTATTGCTGGTGTCCTGTGCTGCCTGGTACTGCCATAAGTCCATTGGTGCTGCTGTGTAAGTGCAGTCCAGTGATACTGCTGCATAATTCCAGTCCAGTGATACTGCTGCATAATTCCAGTCCAGTGATACTGCTGCATCAGTCCAGTCCAGTGATACTGCTGCATAATTCCAGTCCAGTGATACTGCTGCATAATTCCAGTCCAGTGATACTGCTGCATTAGTCCAGTCCAGTGATACTGCTGCATAATTCCAGTCCAGTGACACTGCTGCATAAGTCTAGTCCAGTGATACTGCTGCATCAGTCCAGTCCAGTGGTACTGCTGCATCAGTCCAGTCCAGTGGTACTGTCGTTAATGTCCAGTGATTCTGCTGCATAAGTGCAGTCCAGTGATACTGCCGTTAACTGGTTGGTGAGCGACCATTGAATGATTTTTCCTCAGTCCAGCCGTATACGACCGAATGTGTAAAAGTACACATCCACTCGCATGGTAGCACAAGGATTTGCTCGGCGAGTGGGGCGTGCATTCGGCGGGCGGCGTTTACCTGCTCGCTAGGCAGCAAATAAACGCAGCCTAGCATGCAGGTTTGAATCAGGCCCCATGTACAGTCACATGCTATAATAGATACAAGTGTCTGAAAATGATATTAATCACATGTTATACTGTATACAATGCCAATGCCTTTTGGCATCAAATTTGCATAAAGTTTAAAGACGAGTGAAAACAAATGCTTGTGGTTGAAAAGAGATAATTAAAACCATTTTAATTTGTTCTTGTTATGGCCATCTGTATTAAACCTATTGAATGTATCAATATGTATTTAGAAACCAAACAATAATGCTAAAATACAGCAACAAACAAATATTCAACTGTTAAATCATCAGTAAATGCATTCAATTTAACATGAGTGATCTGTTGCCTGATCTGATGAAACAACTATTACCCTTGTATCAAGTGGTACTGTAATATCAGCTCCTCATTGAGCGCACGCTGCTGTGGCAGCTACTTTTAAATCAATATTAGCAAAGTGTGTTCAATGGCAGACATGCTGTTTCCTTTCCGTGTATATTTAAATAACATGTAATTAAATGCTTGTCCCAAAATACGCTAACACTGATAACAAGGAAAAAGGATCAGTAACATCTATAAATAGGAAACCCAAGTCCCAGACACTTAAGTGAGATAGATTTTCTCAGAGCTCTGTGCACAGAATGCACTGCATAGCAACACTATAGGAAACCTCAGGGGTTTTCAGACTACACCGAGCTGCTGTCCTAGTAGCTAAGGAAAGTCATTTCGTTCTCCATTCTGCACCTTTTCTTCTAAAAAAGCAGCAGATAATACATATCATTAAGTTATTTGTGATCAGACTCACCATTTAATACCTTTCCCTCAGTGTACAGTATGACATTGACAGTCTCTTGGAACTTTTGTCCTTTATGCATACTTGCCTACTTTTGAAAACTACTGTAGTTTCAGGGAGATTATAGTTGGTAGTAGAATTTAGCAAAGTGCCCCATTGAGGGGGCGTGTCATGCTCCACTCAAAGGGCGTGTCTTGTTCCATATATGGAGAGATTGTGAAAAAAGATTGTAAATGTGGCACCTAGAAGCGTGTCTGTGTAATTTAATATGACTTATATCCAAGTGTAGATGAGCCCCAAAGCAGTTATTAAGAGTTACTATACTTGATAAAGTGCTGGGAAATGGCGCTGATCATTCAATGTAAATTGATCTATCTCTCATTCCTTTTTTCCCCAAAAATGTAACAGTGTAATGTGTGCTAGGTGAAATAAGGGAGATTGCTTTTATTTCAGGGAGTTGCCTGCAGAATGCAGGAGGGGAGGTAACTATGCCGTTATGTGCGAATATGACTTAATAAGTGTAACTTCTACAGTAGACCAACATTAATGAGCTACAGCGGTGTTTTTCAACCACGGTGCCGTGGCACACTAGTGTGCCTTGAGCTGCTCTCAAGTGTGCCCCCAGATCTAGAGATGCCCAAACCAGTTTACAGCCACCACCAGTTCAATTGTTATTGGTCTCTTCTTTTCATGTAAAGGGGCAATGTATTTTAGTTTTGTTACTTGTGGGAACCAGTGTGATTGTTTTTTATATGGAGGCCAATAGGTTTGGTTTTTTTTCCTGTGGGGGCCAATGTGTTTTTCTCTATGGGGATCTCATGGTGTGCCTTGGTAATTTTAAAATCTTATTTAGTGTGCCACAAGGTAAAAAGGTTGAAAATCACTGAGCTACAGTATACCAATAAAAATCAAACTAAATTAAACCAATATTAATTAAGTGTGTGTACTTTATCCCAATAAGAAAATATGTACAATATTATTCAAAGTACAAATATGTACATTGAATAAGAGAATGATTCCTCTGTAACTTTAAATAAACTTGGTTACATGTACAGGGGGCCCCTTGTTCATGACTAAATCATAAATTCGCTTATGTTAAATGTGTCAAAATAAAAAAGCTTTTTGTGTCAGATGCATCTTAAATTACACCCAGCTCTTTGCCGCTAGCTTTTGTGCCAGATTTAGGCTAGGCAACCTCAAAACACACTTCCATCCTACAATACGGATGTATCGGGTCTCATCTTTGCCGCCAGGCCGCCATGGCGGAGGTTCTGGCACATCGATATTCTCCTGGCGCTGGCGTCCGCCAAGGGGCGTGGAAGCATGCCATGTAATACAATCCGCCACCACTGGGTGGCTAATGTTCCATCAAGCTACAGTCGGAGTGATGTGCCAGTGGTATCCCGCTATTCGCCGTAAAGAGCGCGCTTACAGTATGAGACGCTCGTGCACAATGAGCTGCTCGTAAGAAATGAGCCGCTCGTAGGAAATGAGATGCTCGTGGCCGTAGGAGTGAGCAAAAGGGCTACAATACCTTCACGTTCACATAGCTGATGCTGAATATTTTGAACTGTTGGTACTGTGCATACAGTAATGTGTATGCAGCTGAAGGCAACCGCCTCCTCCCCTTCCAGACTTGACCTACAGTACACAAAAGTACAATACATTGTATTACAGCGCTAATCCATGTAAGGACCGTCTCAGACGCTGCCGGGATTCGGGTTTTGCTGCTAGGGCTGCGGATGCCACTGATTGTATCAGAACTCCACAGCCTGTACATATTGAAGTGCTGCGTAGGTTAGTGGTTAGCTGGGCGGCTCTTCATGCTTGGAGACCCGGGTTCGATTACAGTGACATCCTTTTTTTTTTCTTCTATTACAATATTTTGTAGAGTGATATTTAATAAAACCAGACCATTAAATGTAAAAGTGTTAACAAAACTAGACAAATAAAACAGTTAATGTTTTAGTACTGCAATTACAGTAGCTCCACCTGTGGATCAATTATAGTGTGTCAGTCAGTAACGAGTACACCAGTGTCCCAGCTACTGTGAGTGTTCATGAAGTGTTGGTACTGTACAGTAAGAGGACTTGATTTGGCTACAGTACCATTGCACTAGTGTTGTCTCTTGCAAGGAGTGATGTGATGAATGTATATTTAGGACTAGGGTTGGCTGTACACTATCTACAGAATACTGTAGTACAGCTTGCTGGACGCAGCACTATTGCATAAAAGTCTTATACTGAATATTGTAATAGAATTACAGTATACTGTTTATTAGTGATCTCAGTGGCTGTTTATTAGGAGCGTCAGAGACGCTCCTGTGAGGCAAATAAAATGCAGCTCCTCTCAGTCTCCGCCAAAGAGACGCTGCAGCACAAATTTTACGCATGCGCAAATGAGGTTTTCAAAAGTGACATCTGGTGGTTAATCTGTGGTATTGCACGCCACGGCGAATCGCCAAGCTTGTAAAAGATATTGCGAATGCCGAGCGCCACGGCCGCCATGGCGGCCATGGCTGAAAAATCGCCATAGGCTGCAAAGACGAGACCCAATACATCTGTAGGCACAATTTTTTTTTTTATTGGTTTTGAGAAAAATCACATTTGCTATTAGATTTTATTTATAGCAGGAATAATCTTTCATCTTTTTTTAAAAATGAAATGGAAAAAAATTCTCAAATAATTGCACAATATAATAAAGGCATGATTAAAGAAGCAAGCATTATATGAATCTGAGATCAATCCAAAACCTGCCAATCAGACGTGGCTAACTAGTGCTGATTGTTAGGAGGGAGCATCCAGCGCTGAGTTGTAATAGGACCACAGACAGTATATTTAGGAGAGAGGGATGGTAATCGCACAGGGGAAATATAATAAATCAAAAGAAATGAACCCTCAATAAATGTTTTGCGATATAGATTTATATGACAGGTGAGGGTGTGCTACCACGGGACATGGGTGATTGCATACATGATTTAGGACAGGAAAGAAATGTCACTGTGTGGTGCACCTATAGAAGATTTATTAAAATGTAACCTTTATTTATATTTGGTTAAAAGTATAGCGAAATAAAATGACACATAACATGAAAGACATACAAAATTTCGTTAAAAAAGGATATAAGTTATCCTTGCGACGTGGGGTCCCACACTCCTAATTCCCAATTTCCACTTAAATTGGATTCCGTACACTGTCTAGCAAATATATTTTCTATTGTACATATAGATATGTGGCAGGCAATGAACACACAGGTCTAAGTTGGGAGAAAGAATCGTCCCAATTATAGGGGGAAGGTCGGCGCACTTCCAAGCAAAATGTCAATTAGGGTATATAGTATATATGGCAGCGTCAATATATAATTCAGGTAACCAGTGCTGGTATTGGGGGAGCACCGGTGGCTGATTAAATGTAGTACTGGTGCGCTGATTGTACTAATTTCATAATAGCGCTAATTATAGTATTTGACAGATAACGTGTCGGCCGTGTGATTTAACAGTATGGACTGGCCGGTGTTCTTATATAGGAACACTGGCAGCCGCTCCAAACGCAGTGTTCACACGCTAACCAAACGTGTTGGTAGCAGCGTTTAAACCCTCAGTCCCTGGAGTGCGGCGTGTTCTATCGTGACACGCCGTCTCTCAATTAGCAGGACTGGGTGACAGTATATAGGAGTACACCCTCAGTCAAATGACTGTATGTTCATGTGCTCGTTCAAATTGTCACAGTTCTTAAGTTAAACAGATCAAAGGCTTGTAGATACGTGGCAGACAATGAACATATAAGTCTCGGTTGAGAAAAAATCACCCCAATTATAGGGGAAAGGTCGGGGCACCTCCAAACAAACTGTCAGTTAGGGTATATAATGTATACGGCAGCGTCAATGTATAGTTCAAGTAACCAGTGCTGATATTAGGGGGCACCGGTGGCCTCTTAAAAATAATATTGATGCGCTGATTGTGCTAATTCAATACTAGCGCTAATCACAATATCTGACAGGTATCGTGTCAGCAGCGTAAATCTACAGTGTGAACTTTGACAGCCGCTCTAAATGTAGTGTTCACACGCTGACCAACCGTGTCGGTAGCAGTGGTGATCACTATACGCTGACTGAGCGTATCAGTAGCAGCGTTGACCCCTCAGTCCCTGGAGTGCGGCGTGCTCTTTTGTGACACGCCGTCTCCCAATCAGCAGGACTGGGTGATAGTAAATAGGAGTGCACCCTCAGCCAACGGGCTGTATGTTCATGCGCCCGCTCAATGCCACAATTTTTAAGCTAAACAGATCAAAATTTTTTACATTTCAATAGGGGTGGGGGAGTGGGGATAGCCCACGAAGTGTACGGTCGGCGTACGCTTCGCTAATGAGCTTCGTTCGTCAGGACCATCTTATTTCGCTATACTTTTAACCAAATATAAATAAAGGTTACATTTTAATAAATCTTCTATAGGTGCACCACACAGTGACATTTCTTTCCTGTCTTAAATCATGTATAGGACCACAGACAGCCAGAGGTGTGACCTCGGACCTTGTGCACTACTGAGCATGCGCGGCCATACCACGTGCCAGATTTGCACACAATATATGAGCCATGGGGTACATACCAGCATTATACACATGTGCAGCAGTATACACTGCTGGAGATTCGCTGAGTTTTGATAAGAGATGTGCAGAAAAGGTAGCCAGGTGAGGCACTGACTCACCTGCCATAGATTTTTTGACTATAAAAATGATTACAATAATACAAATAAGAATTTTTTATATATTCTTTGTATTTTTGACATACTTTATAAATTCAAAACTCAAATAAATTCATATATACTAGTATGACAGGAAAGGCTCTGCCTCACCTGCCTCACCCGACCGCATGCCACTGCTAACCACCCCCACCCCCCCACCCGCAGCATAACCTTAGCCCTTTCTAAATATTGATGCCAGCATCCTGACAACTGCAAAGAGACAGCACTGAACTCCAGACTGCACAGATACTCTAAGTCCAGCATCCGAGCAGTCTGGAGTCCAGTGCTATCTCTTTGCAGTTGTCAGGATGTCGGCATCAATATTATGAATGCCTTTATCCAGACCACCGGGTTGCTGAACGCATCCCGTACTGTATATGCACATATTCCACAGTCTCCACTTTGTCTGCACACCACCTGTGCTTCTTTATACATTTCCTTAAGATCCCATGTGCGTTCCTATGGATCTTTTGGTAAATCTTCTGATCTTTCATGGAGCATGTAAGATCAGAAGATTTACCAAAAGATCTGCAGGAGCGCGCATCCGATTGAGATCGCTTGATCTGAAAAAATAATAATTCTAGTGTGTGGGCACCTTAAGGCTGAATATATTGAAATTCAACTTATCCTAAGGTCTTGACATCATAACACAGACTTCCTCAATATTAGTTTATAGATATATTATAGGATATTCACAGTTATACAATATGGACACTTTGGGCCTTATGTATTACAGCTTGAGTATCCCTTATCCAAAATGCTCAGGACCAGAAGCATTTTGGATAATGGATTAGTCTGTATTTCAAAGTATTTTTATATTTCAATGAGTTTTCTTGAGGTATCTTGCATTTATGTTGTATAAACAAATCAAACACATGAAATACACACAAATATATTTTAATTGTGCATAAAAAAGGCAGCAGTTCACAGAAAAGCCTCATTACCTTTTCACTAGTAATGTCCTACCAACCTTCTATATAACAGGACAATAGCACATATGGAGTAAAGCTGATTATATTTTTTGCAACCTTATATCAATTTAGGAATGTTTTGTGATAGTAATGCCAATCAAGTATAAAAAAAAACCGGCATTGTTTTTGAAATCTATCAATTTAAAAAAAAAACATAGTATTTAGCATTTTTTGGAGCACTGTGAGTGCGGTATGTTTGTCTTATCAATAACAGTGTCTGGTTGTTAGATCATGCTAATTCCATCCCAGTGAGGAGGTAATTGGATTTATGCTGTGCTCTTTGCAGTGAATATGCAAATATAGACAATCCTGTGTACATAAATAAGAAATAACTGTAGCAGTCTGTTATTGAAAAACAGTAACTGTTACAATAAGTATTACAAGTAACAGTGTAAACTGTCTAATGTATCATTTTACAGATCACCTCTGTTTATTGACAGAAAAACAGTTTTGCATCCCCTATGCTGGGAACATGAATGGGCTGCATTACATCATATAATTTTGCGAAAGATAAGCCAATATATTAACAGTAAAATACATTGAAGTATATTATGATGTAATAAACATCTAATGTTTAGAAAAATAAAATCAATTGATTCAATAATAACCGGTTTCAAAGATGTTGCACATACAGTATTGTCTTCTTATTTTTTTATGTTGTGTTTTGAGTTGTTTTATACAAACCAATTGTGATTGATGTCCGCTATAAGTAGACTGTTAAATTGGGCCAATAAGCATATAAAAAGGAAATAAAGTATTGCTGATCAATCCTGCCTAGTAATTAACACAGTGATTGGCATATATGTACTGCTGGACACAACTCATAGAATGATTAACCTGTTATTTTTTAATCAATGTTCTTAATTTTATTTTTCTAAACATTAGATGTATTTGTTTATTACATCATAATACACTTCAATGTATTTAACTGTTAGTATATTGGCTTATCTTTGGTATAATTGTAATGCAGCCCAATCATGTTCCCAGCATAGGGGATGCAAAACTGTTTTTCAGACCAATTCATGTTTAAAATAAACTACTACAAGTAAAGACAATAAACAGAAGTGTTTTAAATACTGCACATAAAGAACAGAGTGTAATACATTGTTTACTGAACTTACTGGAGCATTCAGTAAAGAGTTTATTGGAGATTAGAAGACACAGGTGTGCATTATTCTATTAAGGGCAAACAAAAGTTATTTACGCTGAGTTTATGCCCCAAGTTTTTTTTCTTGGTCAGTTCAGGAGATAACACAATATTCACAATTGTGACCATGAAAATGGGTCAATTATCAGGGATTTTTTCTACCGCCAAAGTCAGTCACTTTGCACTAGGACAATATTGTACTCTTTTTTTTACTATGCTAAAGTATATTAATGAACCATTCTAAGACGTCCTGACATAATTTTAACTAGATCGGAGCATCTTTATAGGTTTCGTTATTTTCACTTAAAAAGTGAAACTTTAGGCCTCTTGCCAGAACAGAAGATGTTGACTCAGATCAAAATCATGCACATTTCTTATTCAGGTCAAGTCACAACTTTTCCACACTAGCCGATTTTGAATTTCTCAATTTCAATTTTTTCATTCCGCCCTAGTCGGCACCTTTAGACAAACTCCTCAGGAGCTGCTATGTTAGACCTAGTAGGGAATCAGTCTTTTGCATTTCTGTATATATCTATAATTACATTAGAAGCAACATTTTATACTTAAGTAACACCTAGACTAAATCCCAGTAACGTACTTGACAGATCGGTATGATAAGTGAAGTGCTAAATCAGTGGTGTAAGTAGAGAATGAATCACATGAGAAAACATGATAAGATAAAATCTAAAAATATAACTGCTACAAGCGTGCTCTGGATGGACCGTACGGGAAAATGAAAGGACTAGTGCAGCAGGAAATCAGCTGTATATCAAAACTATTGTCAATCATAGAGTATGCTCAAGTCATGTGACCTAAACTATATGGGTGACATGCTTTCTATTACTTCTGGTGCCAGACAATACTGTTTATGAAAAACTACTTTACAATTTTTATTAGGGCATGAGCAATAGCCTCACCTCTAATATATTACTGTACACATGTCTTATGCTTCAGTTGTGTTCATTAACCTGTAAGAAGATTTCCCAAAATGTATAATATATATATATATATATATATATATATATAGTTGCAGCAGAGGAAGAGGAGGAGGGACCTGCTTCCTGGAACATAGTAAGATGCTGGGGGGGGGGGGGGCAATACACACAGGCCATCTCATGCTGTAATACGCCCCTAGTTTGCATGTAATCTATGTTAGGCTCAGTGGCGTGCTGGGCTGCGGGGCAGGGTGCCATGTGCCCCCCGGGCCACTCTGCCATCTAGTGTACAGGACCAGGAACAGGAGACAGGAGGGAGATGCACGCACAGCTGGGAGAGAGACAGCTTGACGAGCAGGTCCGCGGCTATTTCAAATATCGTGCATGCTCATGGTCCGGCATCCAATTGGGATTGGTAGCTCCTGATTGGCTGCTGCTCCTCAAGCTGGCACGAGATTTCAAATAGCACCACAGACCTGCTCTTTTTAGCTGGCTTTCTACCGGCGACGGTGCACATCTCTCTCCTGATATTTGATACAGCGGTACTAGGCTGAGCAGCAAAGTGCTCTGTCCAGCTCTGGCTGCCTGCCGCTGTCTGAGACTGTCATTAAACTCCCCCTTGGTAATGAGCATTTGCACTCCCCTTTGGCAACAAGCATTTGCACTCCCCCTTGGCAATGAGCATTTGCACTCCCCCATGGCAACAGGAATTGCACCCCCCAATGACAATGAGCATGAAGGCCCTGACAAGCATGAAGGCCCTGGCATTGAGAAAGAAACTCCTAGCATGTAGGTAAGCGGCACTTATGTGGCATAATATTTAATATCCATTACGGTATGTGGTATATGTAATGGGCATTACAGTTTTTGGGAGAACGTGTAATGGTCATTGCATTGTGCGGCATAACATGTAATGGCCTTTTTTGCATGTGGTATACTATGTAATGGGTGAGTGACATGTTAGTTAGTGTTCATTCTGGCACCTGCTATCTTTGAAAACCCATGCAGTTCCTCTTCCCTGACTGGGGTGTCACTGTCTGCAGTAGTGCCTCAAACACATTGTGGTCTGTATATCTGCACTGATATGCAAACCAGACCTGTGCTAGAAACACCTCAGCAGACAGCGATACCCCAGGCAGGGAAGAGGAACTGCATGGATTTTGAAAGATAGCGGGTGCTAGAATGAACACTACATGTAATAGACATTAATGCAAGTTTTTGGCACGTGCCTTCGGCACACGCTGTTCCTTGTTGTACCTGTTTGAAAAAAAATTTGTTGAGCCCTGGCATAACGTGTAATGGGCATTACGGTGTGTGGCATAATGTACAATGGGCATTATGGCATGTGGTATACTATAATGGGTTTGTGACGTGTAATAAACTTTGCAGTGTTAGTTTTTGGTGCGACATGAATCCCTCCCAGGAAGCCCCATGGCTGCCTGGGTCTCGGTGCAGGAGGACTTCGAGGTAAGAAACCCAGAAGTCCAGGTAGTGTCGGGGATCGCAAAGGGCAGCACTTATCGGGAGAGCTACCCTTTGTGTTGCTCATTGCATATGTCAGTACATATGCAATGAGCATTGTGACTATGAACGGTGTGAGGAAACCACCCTTAGCTGGGAAGGTGCTTACCCTTGGTGGGATTAAAATCACTCGGGAAGACAAGATTGTATCAAAAATAAATCTTTATTATGACATCAGAACAAAAAAAGATGCTCACATGCTACAGGATCATTGGTAGCATAGATTCTCCAGCAGCCTCTTGTAGTCAGAACCCTGAAATAGCAATCTCAGTAATCTGCAGCCTTACCACTACCGTTAGCTAGACAGTCCTGTGTCCCCCAGCCTGGGGTACTGGCTCACACAGACCCTGCCCTGGTAGGTTTCCTCTGATGTCTGGTATACAGGATAGAATCTCTCCACTGACAAACTGTCCTCCATATATACCTGGCTGGCAGATCCCCCTGGTGCCACAAAGTCTACTCAGGGGTAGGGTCAGATATCCCAATGCTAGGTCAGCCAGTATAGTGAAGTAGAGACCCAGTGGCGTAACTATAGCACGGCAGCCTCCGCGGTCGCGGGTGGGGGGGCACTGTGCATGTGGGAGCGCCGGGGGGCTGCGGTGCTATA